>NW_017728998.1:26372541-26375257 GCF_001723915.1 Gavialis gangeticus | reverse complement strand
CCCTTCCAGCCCTAATGTCTATGAAATCTATGAAATTTATGCATTTCTCCTACACTTTCAACGGGGTTAAAATGTACCTGGAGGTGAATTCTATTCATGTAGTTCAGCCATTCATTTGAATGGGCAGTACTTAGACATCTCCACAGCCAGATCCTCAGCCACCTGGTTCATTCCAGTACAGAATTTTAACTTATGCTAATGTGCCTTCATCTGCTTAGACTGCTATTTCCCCCAACCACATAAGATATGCATGTCTCATCAGAACTTCTGACCTAAACAGATAGATATCTGTGGGAGAAGCCCTCCTCCTATAATGTAGTGGTTAGAAATCTTACCTAGACATAAGGGACCAGACTTCTAGGACCCCCCTCAACTTCATGGGGTTTGTACCCACAGCTCCTATGGCCCAGTTGAGTGGAGTCATGTAGTTGTAACCCATGGCACTGTTCTGGATTGTATCCTCATAACCGGACAGGATCTAGCAGTGTATTTGCATTAATACAAGTGAAAGGAGATTTGAGTCTGTAAGTTCACAGAGTAATCTGCAAACAAAGGGATCACCCATCCACCCCTGTCAGGCCTCTATGTATGCAGGATAAGCAGCAAGAGCTGTTTCAGGAGAAGTGTGATTGATTTCAGGAGAGATTTGATAGTGCAGAGTGTCAGGCTATGGTCCATGAGGCAGGGTGGGCTAGTGGCAGAGGGCTGGAGAATGCAGAGTAATGTACATATGAGGGCTTTCTTTTCCTCTGTTCAAATGCAGGCATAAATTCCTTCCTGTTAGGGATGCTCGGTCATGTCTTTCAAGAGGCCTTCTCTGTATGAGGTAGTACCACAATGAGGACTGCCATTTAAAGGCTTTCCAAATCATGCAGGCTGGACATCTATTCCAGTCCAATAGGGAGGGAGTTTCAAACAAGGGAACAAGCTTACTTTTTGCCTCCAATGTCACTTGTGCAGTTTTCCTAAAGATCTTTTAATTAAAAAAAGAAAAATAACATTGGAAACCAGAGCTCAATCCCCTTTCTCCACTCCACCCTCCACCTCACCCCCTCACTAGAGAACCATCCATTTCCCTAAACTGGAGAGTGAGGTTTCTGTTTGCTTGTTCTTCTAGTTTCATGATACTTTCCCTCTTGACTACCGAAAGCCTAATCTCAAAAAGACAGCTTTCTCAGCCACAAAAGGCCTGTGGTCAGGCTACTTTCCTGGGATATGAGAGGTTAAGGTTTAAACCCTGTCAGGGAAAGGTGAGCCTAGAACCCAGGTCCTCCAGGTCTGCCCTGTCCTGTAGCTACTGGGTAACAGTTGTGGGTTTTAGTCCACTACAATTTGAGGGGTTATATAGAACTATGTATCTATGGTGAAACAAAATCATAACTGAGCATAAGGGGATTTGGATTTTTTTGGGGCACTGTTGAATTGCTTCTTAGCATCTGATGTAGGGGCCTGCTGAGGCATGGGGAGGTATGCACAGGCAATTCTGGCCATTCCATGAGAAAAAACTGAATGTTGTTACATGCTGTTGACACCTAAAAACTGCATATGTGGCAGATTTGACTTTTAGAAGTTAAATAGGCAGGACATTTAGGACAGAAATGTATCTTGCTACCTTAACTAGTGATTCCAGAACATTTTGAGATCCTTGAAAAAATAGCAAATTCAGTGACAGCTAATCGCTGCCAAAGCTCTACTGATATTTGCCTTGCGAGAAGAGGTGGGGCTGACATGGGGAAGATTGCCTTACATAAATCTGCATCTTTTTCATGCCACAAAGAGCAGCTGCACCTAGCTCTTCTTTCACACACACACACTCATGTTGCCTAAAGTTAGGAAGTTTCAGCCCTACAGCGACAGTTCTGTGGCATCTTAAGGTCATGAGAGAAGACTCAGTGGTTGAGGAACTTCAAAGCTAGAGATGCTGAAGACCCGTGTTTAGTTCCCTGTTCTACCACAGATTTCCTGCGTGTTCTTGGTGGAGTTGCTTAGGCCCATACCCTGACAGCTTTTTAGGTCCCTAACTTTTGTTGAGCTGAATTATGAGAAAGTAACAAAAGCTATAATAATGAAATAGCAGGATTATTAGAGGTGCCAATTTTCCCTACCCTCATAAATTGTCATTAATCTCCATTTTACATACTTAGATACTAGAACTGTATTTGAATTCAATGGCAGTTAAGAACCTAAATACCATCCAAGATCTGAGCCCTAATGTCTCTGTACCTCAGTCCCCCATCTGCCAAATGGGGCATTCCTAAAGAATGTAAGGGGTCCTGGAGGCATATAGAAAAAGGCACTAGAATGACTGGTTTGCCCTATCTATGCGTTTGGAGAATCTTCATCTACAATTTGCTTCCTTTTACATTTCAAATGAAAAGGTAACATACATCTCAGAGGGCACAGACAGAAGTGCAGCTCCCCCCTGTAACCTGGAACACTTTGCAGAAAATATTCTGAGTTACAATGAACCTGTGGACCAAACAGAAGTTCACTGTTGATTCCAGGGGAGGAGGGAAACCAAGCTGCTGGCTGCAGGCCTGAAGCCAGTTTCCCCTACCAATGGCCCCATCTCCCTGCCAGACCATACTGTTTTCAGAATGGGAGGGAGGAGAGGGAACTCATTTTAGGGGTTCCTCCACTGGCATTGAAAAGTGGGGTGGATGAATTGGAGCACCCCACCTTGGACCGGGGTGGGGGGGGAAGAAGGGGGAGGGGT
>NW_017728998.1:26370586-26372397 GCF_001723915.1 Gavialis gangeticus | reverse complement strand
GGTGGGGGGGGAAGAAGGGGGAGGGGTTCTGATACACCTGCCCTACCTTCTGGTGGGGGCTGAAAATCCCCCAGACCAAACTCCCTCCACTCCTCTCTTTCCCCCCTCCCATTCTGAAAACAGCTCAAGGGTCGGAGGCAGCACAGACAGAAGTTACACAAGACACTGTTTTGAAACATCTTCATCTGACCCCTCATGCAGTGAGATTTCAGATTTTCACCCAATCGACCATTTTTGAAGCAGTATACAGCTGTGCACTTGTGTTTGGTCACAGCTATAGACCACTTTCTGTGGCCAGATCAGATGACAATTATCTCTTCTGTCTGCGCCCTAAAATGACTAAAATGTGATGCGTCTTTGGCTGTGGCTCAGTATAATGTAGCATCTTGTGGAAAAGAGGTTTTACTCAGTGAAGAAAAGAATGCATCACCTGCTAGTTTGCTGCACATGCCTCTAGTTGTCCTGTCATCCTGTGATATCCCACGCGTTTCCTTCTGTAGACAGGCATCTTGCATGCCACCTGGTGCTGTAGCCCACCTTCTTCTCTGAGTATCTTACAATCTGTTGTGGTGGCAACTAAGTGCAATTAAAAACAACAAAGGACTTTGAGGTGATGTGTTTGATGGTTAGAATATTCTCTTGCTTACTTAAATAGTTGTATTAAACAACATAAGCTTTGGCACCATTAACAAATCCATTTAATCATAGTAAATAATGAGGAGTATAATTAAAATGATGACCTTTGTCTCCCACAGAGATATTAAGTTGTGCCAAGTTTGTTTCATACCTGCTAAATCAATGCTGATCAATGAATAGCAATGTCTGTGCATAATAATATATTTGTACTTCTGTAAAAACTCAAGGGGAAAATGGAACCACTCCAAAATGCTGTAAGGGCTGAGGGATTAGAGTGAACTTTATCTCCCGCCAGAAGCAGTAGAAGCTTCTAGCAACTAAAATGGGGGGAGAAAAACTAACACGTGCTCCCAAGCAATTCACAGTAGCTACTAAAGATAGCACTACCTGGTTTAAAACTGGCTACACAAAACCTGCCCTGAGGATTGTACGTGGACTGGAAGAAGAGGTTGAAGATACATGGAACTTTAATCCATTGCTAGTAGGTCCAAATCCTGGTCAAAAACCCAGCTCTGCATAAAGTGGTGACAGCACTCCATAACAGTGGGGAAGAAGACACTCCTCCTTGTGGAGGCACTCCTCAGCTTCTCAATCCTTGCTCCTCTTGGGGAGAATGAATTTGGTAGATGAACATACCTGTGAATGCACTGGCCTCACCTGTACCTCTCTTTCTAAGCCTGTTCTTCCCTCTGAAGGGTATAGAAGGGATACAGACCATTCCCTATTAGTTCCCTACTTCCTGAAGTGGGTCACTACCAATTCAGCTGTGTCTGGAACCCCCACATTTATGAACAAGCTGCATTTTCCTTTCAGGTTTAAGCTAGCTTTGCAGTCGCTGAAACACAGGTATAAAAGCCATACAGCAATAGACCTACATGTGTAAATAATGGAGCACAAAGGTATCTGAATGTATTTCAGAATGATTTGGGTACATAAATGTTCTCAAATAGCTAGTAAATATGTGCCCTTAATATTCTTTTTTTAGGCTCTGGGTTCCAGCTCACCAGCCCACACTCAAAAACTGGTTGGCAGCTAATGCCCACCTTTCCTCCAAAATACAGTGCCAAACCTGCAGCCCCAGAAACTTGCATTAAAAAAAAGAGTAGTTTTCACTTTTATATAGAAAATCATAGAGGTTAGGGGTACAAGCCAACAAGCCAAAGAGAAGGCACATG
>NW_017728998.1:26364883-26365586 GCF_001723915.1 Gavialis gangeticus | reverse complement strand
GCTCACCAACCCACACTCAAAAACTGGTTGGCAGCTAATGCCCACCTTTCCTCCAAAATACAGTGCCAAACCTGCAGCCCCAGAAACTTGCATTAAAAAAAAGAGTAGTTTTCACTTTTATATAGAAAATCATAGAGGTTAGGGGTACAAGCCAACAAGCCAAAGAGAAGGCACATGTAAAAGATAAAGAAACATCAACAGTGTGGTAACATACACTCAACACCTTACTCTCCCTCCCACACATTCAGAGAGATCCCCAAACAAGCCTTTAGTCCCAGAGCACTTACACAGCATCCTGTAGCTTCCCTCAAGACCCAGCTCCTTCAGCCCATAGTCCTGGCTGACCAAACTAGTGGGATCTTCAATTCCATTATGCACTCCCCTTTTGTGTAGGGCTGACCAGTAGAGCTATGCAAAGCTTTGCATGCTGATTCAATTTTGAGGAGATTCGGCCCAATTCGATGACTGAATCTCAAAATGCAAATCAAATCAGGAGACCAATAAAAAGGTCCAACTCAATTTGAAGCTCTCCAAATCTTCAGAAAAGACTGGGAAAGCTTCAATGATTTGGGCAATCCCTGCCCACTGCAGCAGGGAGCTGGACCCGGACTTGGAGCTGGTAAGAAGGGGGCGGGGGAGGCGGTGCTGGAGAAGGGGGGAGGGGACCATGGGGTGGGCCCTGCCAGGCCCTGTCCTCCCCGCC
>NW_017728998.1:26319676-26363879 GCF_001723915.1 Gavialis gangeticus | reverse complement strand
TTCCCCCCTGCTGCCCCCCCACCCCAGCTCTGGCCCTTTAAGAAAAAAAATGAAAAACAACCCTGAAGTCACCAGCTCATGCAGCAGCCTTGGGGGGCTTATGCAGAGTCCCCCACGCAGCACTGGGCAGTGGGAGGCAGCAGGGATTGCCACCCCCACCCTCCACCCAGCAGGAACTGGTGAGTTTGGGGGTTTTGTGGTTGTTGTTTTTTTCTTAAAGAGCCAGAATTGGGGTGGGTGGGGGAGTCATGAGGGGGGGCTGAGGCAACGGGGGGAGGTTGGGGGGCTCATGCAGAGCCCCCCATGCAGCATGGGGCAGTGGGGGGAAGCAGGGATGGCCTTGCTGCTTTTTTTTCAAAGTACTGGGATCTGGGGCAGGCGAGGCCATTGCCAGGGCTGGGACAGCAGGCAGGGAATGGGGCCTGCATGATTCAGGGATTTGGCAGCAGCCAAATATCCAAATCAGATTTGGCCAAATGGATTCAGGACAGTGATTCGAATCACCAAATAAAATCACTGTCCCCTGAATCAGCTGAATCTGAAACGAATACTAGCCGCTTCACACCAACCTACTGACCAGGTTCCACGTGCACACTAATTTCTCTTCTCTTTATTCCTTCCTCTTCCTTTTCCCCTGCCTCCCAGCCCTTGGAGGTTTCTGGGAGGTACTGTCCAAATTAACACTTATTACAGCTCTGCAGGCTGCCCCCTGGTTCCACCTGCTGTTACACTCATTAGATTTACATTCCAATACTTTCTAATTAGGTAAGCAATAGCTCTGCTTCCTAGACATGAAAACATGAAGTACAAAGGTAAAAGAGGGAGAAGCAAGAATTAATTGTCTTGGGCAAGTACTTATTACAGCTAGAATTATAAAGTAGCTTCCCAAGTACAGGTGTTTGAATTACTCATCCAACTGTATCTAGTACCTTACTAACATGGAGTATAACCCTCCCTGAATATGTTATAATTCTGGAAATTTTTTTCTAATCCCATGGATCAGCTTTTAGTGCCTTCATGATGAAAACTGTTGTACATCTTGGCTAAGCACAGTAAAAAAGCATGAGGCTGAATCAATTCAGTCTTTGCAGGTTAATTTAAATTCCGGTGATTAAACTGAAAAACAACTGGACAGACATTTACCTTTTATTCAAGAAAAGCAGCCACATGCCTGCAGTGGCTTAAGCCAAAAGCTAGGGGGTGACAAAGCATGGTTCTCTGGCATGTAGCCAGCATAGGCTGTGTGTTTTCTTCCTCTTCCTGCTTCCCCCAAGGTCTCTGAGATTTTGTAGTCCAAAATGACAACAGCAGGACTCTTCAGGGTTCCTCATTACTTCCTGTTCCTGCTTCCAGGTGCCTCTAGGTTTTGTAGTCCACAGTTGCAGCCAGTTGTAAGTTTCAGTAAGTTTAGCAGCAGGGCAGGTCTGTACTTGGGGGAAGGTGGGTTTAACTCCTCTCCCTGGCTCTAGACCCCAGCCAGGGCTTGCCATGGGGGCAGTCTCTGCCTTCCCCTCCCCCCCAAACCTTCTCTGCTGGAGCAGACAGCTCAGCCAAGCCCAACCCAGGGCTGGAAAGCATTCTGGGATGCTGGGGGACTGTGATTTTACTTGAAGCAGGAAGGGGCCTAGTTCTGCTTCCATTGAAGCCTGTGAGAGTTCTTCAATAGATTTCAATGGGCTGAAGACTGGCTCAACAATGGAAGTGGCATTTTCATCTGACTCAGCTTCCAGTCTGTGGCCAAAGTATTCTTTAGTTATTACAAAACTAATAGGTTTTAAAGAATTTTTGGGTTTTTTTGCAAAATCTGCTTAGCTAGGGCTTTATAGCTGCTTGCAGACATTTAAAAAACCCAAAAAACAAAAAAAAACATACTTTACCAGAAGAAGTAGCATGTTACTTCAACCCACCTTTGCAGCATCTGTATAGATTGGGTGCTTCAGAGGGGCTTTTTGGCACTTTTATCTAAAGCTGATTCAATCTGCTATTAGATTAGAAAAAAATCAAAAAAGCCCCACTAAAATGCCCTATCTATACAGACACTGGGCAAGCCGGGTCCAGTTAACACGATGCCTCTTTTGGGCATGCACTGGGCCTGGTGCAGGAGCATGCTGTGTTTAAAGTAAAGAGACGTTTTGGGTTTTGTTTTTTTTAATGTCTGCAAGCTGCCTATGTGCCTTAGCTGGGGTAGGAGCATTAGGAAGGACAGGGATGGCATAGCAAACAACTGATCGCTCTTTCTAAAGAAAGTACTTTTGTGAGAAAAATATTACAGAATATTTCTTGGTAGATGCAGGTGGGGGCATACTGGAGCTTACTTTGGTTTAACTTGATGCCTAAACTAATATGTTTGCCTACAGAAACTGAGCGTTAGAGCATAAAACTATCCACTAGCAACATACATAATGCACTAGAGTGTGAATGCATGTGCTACCTGATTTGATAATGTAAATATTGCGTTGTCTACAGTATCTCTTTAGGTATGCTGGTCCTGGTCTACACTAAGAATAAGCTTTCTGATGAGTATAATGAAAAATTGTGAGTAAGGAAGGACAGATTTCATGTTGCACGGGAAATGCAGCTAAGAAATAAATCCCTGTTGCTTCCTGGTGAGCTTTAACAGGCTACAAAGCAATCAGCAGTGGTCTGTTACTGCAGTGGGTGACCATTCATATTAACAAGGAAGAATAGGATCCTAGGACCAAGCCACACACAGAATAATTGCAGGAGCCTGGAAGTTTTTGTTTGAATTGAGCTAGTGCTTGAGAACCCAGGGTCCTGCTGTGCAAACGCAGAAAAAAAAAAAGAGAATCCCTTTTTAAAAAGATGTATTGCATGCATATAGAGCCCTATAGGGCAGAACTGAGTGTTTGTACAGTGCCTGGAATCATGGGACTGCACCCATTTGTGACCTTATTGTAGTTCAGTATAAATACTAAAAAAAAAAAATGGCAGCAGCAGCAGTCATTTTGCACCTAGCTCAGAATAGCATTTGCGCTCTGTCTTAGAAGGCAGCAGCATATAAAAAGAAGATGAGAGAAACAAATAGAGTAAGATGTAAGTACAACATATCAAATACAGGGAAAGGCCTGATTCTGCAACCCTAATTCATGCAATGATTCCTACAGGACCAAATACTGGAATGTAATATGCAGTTATAATTGCCATCCTTCAGCATCTCTCATAGAGTATTAAAAGCAGTTGCCAAACTCCTATTGATACCAATGGGTGCATCTTGACCAGTTAGAGCAGAGCCATGCCTGGCTGCCAGCTGGGCTCTGCCCACCCAGATTGCCACTGCTGGAGCCCCAGGAGGTCCCCCAGGACCTTGGGTAAGGCTGCTGGGGCCAACGCAGGTTCTGACCCCAGCCTCTCCCACTCCACCCAGGGCAGCTTGCCATGTGCCAGAGTGTGTGCACAGGGGTATTCCCCAGGGACAAGTAGCAGAGCCACAACTATGTGCTGCTGCTATTTGTCCCCAGGGCAATGCACATATGCGCTCATTTGCACGTGCCCAATGAGGCCAAAATCTAGTGTGGGAACTGGACCTGTTCATATAACCTAAAGCTGCAAGTCAGCCTCTGTAGTATATGAAAATTGTTTAAAAGGAAACTACCAAAAGCATGTTAATCCTATGCCTCCAATAACAAGAGAAGTAGTGGCCTTGCCAGCTCCCTCAAACCACATTTGCAAACTAGAGAATTTATGGGATCCGTAAACAATCAGAATAAATCAAATAGATTCTCCTTTTGGTTTGTTTTAGATTACTTTATAATTAACTAATGTGCTTTCCTGAAACCAGTCTGATGTTATCTTAATAGCTTTGGCTACATAATGAGATCACCAACTAAATGACTGTGTAACCACAGGGAATGGTAATTAAGTTTTAGGGAGTGTAATGTTATCTCAGACTGAATAGTCTTAGAGCTGGAACATCATGTCAGTGCTCTGATATCATAAATAACAGAGAAATTATTTAGTGAAGGTTATACATAAATTTATTGAACATTCATAATACATGCAAATACAAATATCAGGAAAGCCCCTAAATAAACACTTATTTCTATTTCAGCACAATGGCATATAAAAGAAACCAAGAATTGAAATGTTTCTTTCAGCTTCCAGTTCAGCAGTGCATTTAATCATTCACATAAGTCTCATTTGTGGCAGTTATCATTATTATGGCAGTTTAAATCACCTGAGAATCTGTCCTTATGGACTTAAGAAACTGCTTAAATGCTTGCCGTATTGGGTCCCCAGGGAGTTAAATGCCATTTATTACAGCAGCTTGCTGGTAAGATATTGTGAGGATGTTCAGGTGATATTGTTTGTTGTTCTTGCTAATTTGGAAAAACAAAATGCATGAAAAGTAAACAAATAGGCTTTGCCTTAGGAAATAGGGCCCTTAAATTATTAACTTTTACTAATGATCTAAAATGTCTCCTGTGATAAATCTTTTCTCTCACTTTCCAAACTCAATGTTTTATAGAGTCATTACAATTCTGAGCCATCAGCCCATTAAATAGACTATAGTATGTTGTTGCTTTCTTTCACTCTGGACAGTGTAGTTTTAATTAATCATGTAGGACATTATTGTTTTTGTTATTTATGATAATGCATAAGCTAGAGGTCACAAACAGCTTAAACCACTCAGCTGTAATTTGTTTGCTTATTTTAGATATGGTTATACAGCTCTATTTCTTTCACTAAAACAGGATCTTGACAGCAATGACTATAGGAATATTCCAATTTCTGATTGATGAGTTTCCTACGGCAGGTGGTAACAAAAGAAGTATGTGGAAACAGTTTCAGTATGGCTGAATATTTGACACAACAACAAAAAATGTTTCCTTTTTTTAATTAATCGGTTGTTGCAAGTACATTCTACCTCCTCTTGGTAATCTCTCTGAGACACGAGAAATGAAAACTCATTATTAAATAAAACATAGCACTGTTTCATGCTGCTTGTTTGTGCTTAAATGCTTGTCTTGGTTACCCGAGGAATGAAATACGCATCTATCCCCATCTTCATTTGCTGAAGGTCATTGTACCACCATTAAGGTCAGTAGAATTTGGCTGATTTTACATCAGGTGCCTTTTTAAACTCAGGGTGGCTTGGTACAAACTCAGATGTTAACTCATTCTTAGAATGCAAGGTGCACCTAATGAGCAATAATGCGGAATCATCAAAATGCTTGTAACTTTCTCATTTCTTGCCTGATTTGGATGGTAGCCCCTTCTCTGCCAAGTCTCAAGGAGATAGGTGCAGCGGTTTTTGTGGAACTGCACCTCAAACTGCTCAAAGCAAAACTAGTATCACTTGCTGGCAGCGGCAGCATGCCATCATCCTGCATACAGATCTGGGGACCTGTACCCCCTGGGAGGAGTCTGGCACAGCTCCACAGCACTCGCAGGGGGCATGGGCCCCCAGATCTGTGTGCAGGATGACAGCAGGCTGCCGCTGCCAGCTGGGGCCAGTGCCAGCACTGGGTTCTTCCTGATGCTTGGCATGGCCTGTGCCAGGCAGACTTGGGTGCTGGTGCTGGCCCCAGCTGGGAGGGACAGCATGCTATCATCCATATGCTCTGCAGCCGATGAGTGCAGAGCTTTAAAAAAACCCCAAAAACTAACTGGCTCTGGCAGTGGTGATTGGGGCCTCTGAGGGCTCATGGCACAGCCTCCCCATGCAGCACGGGGCAGTGGGGGGAGTGGGATCGCCCCCCTGCCTGGCACCCGTGTGGCAGCTGCACCTTTGTGTGAGTGCAGCTCAGCCTGGCAGGGCACTGTGCACTGCCAGGAAACTGGGGTGGCTCCACCTGCCAGCCAGAGCTCCTGGTTCATTTCCCCAGCTATCTGACCGTTCCCCCAACTCTTCCCAGGGGACGTGGCCCCCAGATCTGCATGCAGGGTTTCAGCAGGCTGCTGCTGCTGCTGCTGGCTGGGGAAATAGCCCAGAGGCACCGCCATTCCCAGATGGCAGCTGCAACCTGCTGTCATCCTGCATCATCCAGCAGCAGCACCACAGTCTTCCTGGTGCTTGGTGCAGGCTGCAAAGCAGCTGCTGCTGGCCCCGGCCTGCAGCAGCAGCCTGCTGAAACCCTGCATGCAGATTGGGGGCCCATGCCACCGAGACGAGCTGCTCAGAGACCTGGGGGAAGTGATCAGAAAGCTGGGGAATCGAACCCAGAGCTAGATACCAATATAAGAACAGTCCTTCTCCCTCCATCCCCCCCTCCCCCTTAGTTTCTGTTTAGCTGCAAGCAAGCCCAGCTTCAAAACTCAAAACGTTTCGAACATTTTGAAATGTGTAATGCCCTCGTTTTGTTTCTAAGCTGTTTTGAAGCCTTTCGTTTTGTTTTGATTTCACTGTTTCGAGCTCAAACGACATTGAAACAGCTTCAAAATGAAACACCTGCTGAAATTCCTCAGAACCCTAATTACTAGCACTGAAACATTAGCACTATCACTGAAAATAATACTTTGTCATCCTAGTACTGTAAGAATTAGGGCTGTGTGAAGCTTTGGGTGCTGATTCAATTCAGAGCGTATTCAGCCTCAGTTGCTGCAGCTCAGTGGACTTGGGGCTTGTGCAGAGCCCCCCACATGGCACGGGGCAGTGGGGATCAGCCCCCCCTGGCAGAAATGGTGAGTCTAGGGGGTTTTCTTATTTTTTTTCAGTAAAGAACCAGAGCTGGGGCAGGTGAGGCAGGCATGTGGGGGGCTGGGACAGTGGGGGAGAGGGGCTCATGCAGAGTGCCCCATGCAGTGTGGGGCAGTGGGGATTGCCCCCCTGCCCGGCAGCACCCAGCGAGTTGGGTCCTTTTTTTCTTTCCAAAGTGCTGGGAGCTGCAGTGGGTAGGGTAGCCACTGCCGGGCTGGGAGAGTAGGCAGGGGATGGGCTTGAGTGATTTGGAGATCTGGCAGCAGCTGAATCTTTGAATCAGATTCGTCCAAAACAATTTGGGGCAGTGATTTGAATCACCAAATTGCTGTGCCCCAAATCGGCTGAATCCAAATCCAAAGCAAATACTAGCTGCTTTGCACAGGCCTAGTAAGAATGAACTAACTGTTCTTTGAGCACTATTTTGCTTTCATGACTATTGAACAGCTGTTGCAAAATGCCTGCATGATTTATGAAGGTGCTTACCTGATGATCCTATGATAGGTAGTTGGTTATATACATTGTTGACTTACTATTTTATGAATATTTATTAACAACATACTTAACTATTGGGCACCCATATCCTTTGTCTGAATCTTAATGTAGTTTTTATGTTGTATTACAGTGGGAGAGAGAGAGAGAAAAGTAGGAGATATCATAAACAGTTGTTGAATAAAATTTTCAGGAGAGCTAGAGTTCTGGGCTTTGGTCCTTTTAAGGCCTGCTTAGTCACTTGCCATTAAAAAGTCAGATTCAACAAGAGGTGAGGAGACATCTGGCTCTAGCTTGGTTGTTAGAGCTTTCCCTTGGGACATGCAGAATATGGAGTTGAACCTATTAGGCTGAGGTGGGAATTGAACACAGGTCTTTCACCTCTAGGATGTGTAACGTGGGTGGCTCCACTCCCCTGCATTTTAAAAGAAAACGATTTAGCACCTAAGTAGCCAAAGTGACAATTTAGGTACTGAATTCCCAGAAGTGGTTTCCAATGCTTATTACCAGTCTCAGATAAGCATCCAAGTGTAGGAGAAGCAGAATTTCAGGTAGTATCATTTTCCAGTGGTTCCTACTGGCCAGCTTAGTTATCTCCCTATTCATCGTGCTGCCTTTTGTGTATCCTGTTCCCAGGCTCCTAATAACTGGACTTGTAACACATTACACTGGGATCCCAAACAAACAGATGAACATCTATTCTGGGGTAACTACACACAGTAGGTAGGGTGGCAGTAGGTTGCTATTATTCTAACTTAATACTAAGTAGTGGGGGATCAAGTAACAGCTTGTTTGCCTTGAGGAAGCAGCTACTCTAAAATAAAGTGCCATGTGACACCTACAGTAGATTATTTTTGCACCTTTATTTTTCCTGAGATAATCCTATATCAGATTTGAGTAAGTGACATCAGTATAGGCCTGTGTGCTTTTGGTTTTTGTTTTTATGATGATGTAAAAGCTGTGATTTCTTTGATGTAAAGGGGTTGTCCATCCAAGAGCTAAGTACAGAACTTAAGCATCTACTTCAGGTTTGTGAATTCCACTTTAGGAGCTGGCATCTGAACGCTGGGCCTGGCAATACTGAGTGTTGTCTTGCAAAAGCCCCTCTGAAGATCTGGCCCAAAGAACAAAGCCACTTTTTCTATGCCAGGGAGACATTTTTGATGAGTCCGGCCTCCTCATTATTAGCTTAAGGTTCCAATCTTGGTCAATGGAAAAATCAAATCGACTTCAATGAGATTGTTTTTGTGTGTGAAGTTACACATGCCTATTTGCTTGGTCAGTGTTAAAAATTCAGTTCAGTTGTATGTTGTTTCAGAGGTGAACTAGTTTAGTCTGAGTTTCCAGAGATACAGCGTTTAATTATGCTTAAAGCAAATGACCAAAGTTTGTAATAAGATTTTCAAAAGCACTCCATATTGACTCTGCTCCTAGTGAAGTCCATGACAGTTTTGATAGTCCCACTCTTATTATCTATTCTCAAAATGAAACAAAATGCCTCCTTGATATTTCCACAGTTCCTCTGCCCAATTTGAGTGGCATAGCTTGTTACAAGTTTCACAGATCCATGAGTTGTCTGAATTGGAGTCCAGGTTTACAGCACGCTGCTTCCTTCTTTCTCACTTTGCTTCCATCCTCTGGATCAAAGCCGCTTCATGCTGAGCTGGACCTGGTGCCCAATGTTGCCTCCAGATTGGACAGGATTAAGCACTCCTCCCAGCTTTCTACATTGATGCTGAATGACTTCATATAATTTTTGCACATATCATGATACTGCCAGAAAGAGCAAACCCACATTCTAGAGCTGTCTCAACTCTGTACAAAATACTCTTGGGGATATAGTCTCCTCAGTAGTGGGCACACTGAAAAGGGGCAAACTTATCTTAGAAATACAGCAAAAAGTTTAACAATAAATGTGCTTACCCAGTGAAACAAACTACCTAATGAACTGTGAAAATATTAGTGAATTCTCCATCTCTGTCAAGCTTTATGGTATAATTTTCTCACATAAAAATACACATTTAAAAAGAAGAACAGGGATAGAAAATACTGAATGTGTGCAGCTTGCCCAAATTATTATTATTTCACAAACTTGAGTTTAATAAGTAGATGTGCAGCCTTAATATTTACTCTTGTAGGTTTTTTAAATGATATATATTAGAGTTTTAGCGGGAATACCAACCCCCTAAGACTTATGGAGAAAACTTTGCTGGCCTACATATCTAGTATTTCCAAATGTGATATCTGATGTTTCTCATGATGCCTGAGGTTCTGCAGTCCAGGTGATTTCATGACAACATTGATTTTAATTTTCCTGGTTGCAGAAGAAGACTTGAAAATGTATAGCAGAAAGCAAATAAGCTACCCAGAGTTTATTAGTTTGGAAAATATATTATTCTGGATCGTTCTATTTGAGCTCTGAGTCAGGATTTCTGGATGGCTGGAACTGGCAATTGCTGTCCTGTTGCAGGTTTTTCCTGTGTAATTTGTCAAGTTCCAGATCATGGGGCGGGGGGGGGTGCGATATAAGGGTAATTGTTTAGCATTTTGGATAAAATGCTGTTGCTGACTTGCTGGTTTTAGGATCTGAGAGCAAATTTTCTTGGGGAAGCTTAACTGGATTCTCTTCTTATTAATGAGGGACAAGGCTACTGGGGTTCCCAGATGACCTCTCTTTGAGATTGTGATAAGAGATGATAGAAAATTTAGTCCCTCCTTGCAGCCATTTTATAATCTCGGTTGGCAGTATGGCAAGCTGAGAGGTGAGAAAGCTATGCAAATTCTCCATTTTTCCCACATTAAGGAGAGACTGGTACATGACAGATCTTCAGTGGATACTTTATATCAGCTAAGGATCCATTTAATGGAAGGCTGTTGAGTTTCCCTTGAAACCTTTGGACAAACAGACCTCCTTTTCTTTTCTTCTTTTCTTTTCTTTTTTTTTTTTTTTTTTTTTTTATAATCCATATAAAGACCGCTGACATGACTCTATTTCTGAGGGACTGTCTTTGCTGCCTTTCTATTTTGGCAAATCAAATTTAAGCCTTGGGCAGGAGAAAGTTGTTGTAGCAGTGTTAATAAATTCCACAGATGTACTTTTTCTGCTTGTTTGATAGTTCTATAATTGGAATAATGATAAATAGCAGAAAAATATTATTTCTTAGGCAGAGTACTTTTGCAGTATTCACAGACATGTCAAGCACGGGCTATTTTGGAACTGTGGAAGAAACAACTTGCAGCCAACTCCATGCAAGCCAATGATTTGAAAGGTGAACCTTGAGTAACAGCAGCAAGACATTTTCTCCTTGTTTTCTTGCTGCTATAACATTCCCTGCCCCTTGCTATTATAAATGTGTCCATACATGTGAGTGGAGGCTTTATCTGCTGACAAGTGCCTGGTTAAAAGAAGACAAGGTTCTTTGGGTCAATGTAATATATTTTATTAGACCAACTAAATAGTTGGAAAAATTGTTCTTTGCAAGCTTTTGGGCACAAACACCCTTTTCCAGCATAGGGAGAGTTTGCTTGCGTCTTGTGTTTTCTTGGATGGAACAGAAACCAATATGTAAAATGCAGGTCTGTGGAAATGCAAATGCATGGCAGTGTGGATTAAAAGCTATGGCAGACAATAAGTGTGATACAGGTAGGTGGGGCAGGTGGGGAAAGGAGAGCAGCATAAGAAATAAGAATGGTATAGTGTAGGACACTATTTAAAAACCTACTGCTACAAAAAAACAAACTGTGTTACAATCTCAGTCCTACTTGTCAACTTGTCAATTGACAGAAATCTCAAGCTGAGTTCTAAATGAATTATAGGAAAAATGTTTTAATAAATGTTTCAAATAATTTGTTGTAATATCTTTATTGTCCTGAAAAGAGTGAGAGGAGGACCAAACAGGCTCTAGACTGCTATTGTATGTATTATGAGTAGTAAACTCACCAAAAATGCAGGGGGAGAACACTTGAACAGGGGAAAAGTCAGCACTGAATTTAAGGAAAAGCTAATTTCATGTTATTACTATTGTAAAATGGTGTGGAGCAGGACCTCCATTCTGACTTAACTATGGACTTGTTTAAGGAAATATGATGATTTTTTTCTTTAATTTCTGTGCTAGCTTCCAGCTGGTTTGGAAAATGCTTCCAATACATTTTCTGAGAGCTTAGATTTTCTTAGCTCCCTTGAGAGGGAACACGAGTTTGAGCTGTACCTTATTATCGTTATAAAATGTCATAAATGATTTCACTCTAAAATGCAAGTCTATATTTTTTGGGTACCCAAAAAACAAACTGACCCATTTTTCAACTTCAGCATGCTTAAGAACATCAGTGAACATGCTATCGATGCAGGGGAAAAATGCAAAGAAGTAGTGATTTATGGTCTGCCTGAGCTTAGAATGCCAATCAGGCTAGTGTGATTAAGAAACACCAGTTTCTATAGCTAGTAGTATGCAAAGGATAGGGCTAACATATCTAGCTGACTCTGATTTCCCATCATGAATGACCGGTACCCATTTATAGCTGGTTTGTTTAGTTTAGTCTTCAGCATGAATACAGAGCAAGGTTCAGATTCACAGCTCTAGATCCACAGCAGGACACTTTAACTATTCCACTATCGTATCTCTATAGAAGTAACATCAGCAGTGTATTGTATTTGACTTTCACAATAAATTACTTTCACTACAAGTAATGACAGAATTGTGTGCATACACACAATTTGCATCCATAAATCAAACATTTGTTAAAACAAGTACTATATCGGGTCACCTTATAACCATATAGGCCAGGTTCATCTCTAATATAACCCCACTGTTCCACTTACTATAAAATAAAATAAGTAGAACACAATTATTAGAATTAGTTATGAAGCACATTGATACATTTTAATATGAATATTGAAAAAGCTACTTTTGTGCATTTCCTAAGTCGGAAAGTATTCCTCATGTGGGAATCAGGTATCCCACACAAGTTAGGAATTATTGGGTGCATCTACATGTCGACTTACAGCAATGTAACAATGCGCTATATCACCATACAGCACTCTATGGCGATGTAACAATTACATGGGTCTATACATGAGCACTAGCTACATTGCCATAGCAGAATGCTCCCTGGTTATAGCATGCTGCTACAGCGATGTAGTGGGGAAGTCTAAGTGTGCACTGCCCATACAGCACAGTACAGACAGTTATTGCCCCATGCTTTAGTACTTCCAAAACTACTAAAGTATAATGTGTCCATTATAACTAAAAGGAAAGCAAAATATATTACTCTTTTTAAATAACCAGTATTTCTGGCCAGTGTTTTCTCCTGCTACATGAGTTCTGCATCTGGATGTGTACCTGGAAGTGCCAACTCTTGCAGTGGGAGAACATGCTGACTGTGAATTTAGGGAAAGTGTATGGGTAGTGTCTAATGCCCTGGCTGTTGTCTTCAACCGCCTAACATTCCTTCTAGAAGGTCCTCATGGTTTCCATTAGTGAGTTTTATACTGCAAAGTTATACCTAATGAGAATGGATTGATGCACTGCACACCAATCTAACTCCATCAAGATCAGTTGTAGGAATCTGAAGCAAGGCAATCAATGTACAGTACACCTGCCAAGCAGGACTGCACTGGAAATGTTGTGGTTCATTCTTTGTACTTTAAAAAAGAATTGTCTTAGTGAAAGTACTGAAGTTTTAAGGAAGACATGTCTCATGAAAGAGAAAAGAGAGGGCCCTCCCCAGGCTTTTGCCATCTATTGAAACATAGAAATAACAAGGGTATATTTTACACCACCGGAAATACAAAATAGCCCTGCTGAATTAAGATCCCTTATTTTATGCCATTGACTTGGAGGTCAGGATGAAGTCCACTGCATTTGCTTGGAAGGACCCTAGGGGAAACAAACAAAGTAGGCCAGGAAAGTGTGTAACTTCACCTCTGAAACCTTTCTGCTCAGAAGACATAACTTTGAACCCAAACTGGATTTGAAGCTTATTAGTTATTTGCCTCATTTTAGTTTCCACTGGGCACATCACACAACCATTGCACAATTCAACAGAATTGGTAGTTTCTGCTCAGTAAAAGCCAACAGACAGAACAGCAGGGGTGTGACAAATGAGACCTGAGCTTGTCCTGAGAGTCAGTCTATCAGCTTTGTAATGAATTGCCAGGTGGGAGATTACAGTTCAAACTCACAGCTTAGTCTTGTTCTTCTAACCCTGCGGGGCCTTGCATTTCTGCAGTAGGAAATGCTGTCAGATCCTTGGCTTTCTTCTGCAGTGATCTGCCTCTGCCTGCTCCTTAAACATTAATGACAGGAGCCTTCTAGAGCCATTGTTGGAAATATAGGGAAGGGTTGTGTTTGTTCATTACCATGACAAGTGTACCTGGAAGTGGAAACTCTTGCACAGGCAGAACAAGCTGTTGGATTTAGGAAAAGAACATTACAATGCTCTAGTGCCAGTTCTCACAACTGATTTTGGAGGTTCGTTTAATGTCCCTTTACCTAAGAGGTAAAAGAGGTCCCACCGCAAATCTGACATTTCAACTAAGTCCCTCAAATAAGTCACCCCAGGTCAGACCTGACATTTCTCTTATTTTTAAGCTTGGATAGAACAGAAAGAGAGCTTTTAAAAATTATTCACGTTCTTTTTTAACCTTTTAGGAATGAAGGCTCAGTGCGTTAATCATTAGGTCAGGTGTGTCAAGCATGGCCTCACAGAGAAGCTGGGAATCTGGGGAAGGGTGAGTGAGGGTGGGGCTTGAGTTGAATGCCCAGCTACATAGCCACGTTCAGGACACGTGGTGGTGGCTGGGGGCTAGAAGCTGGGGAGGCATGATGAACAGTTGAGTCAAACCCTCATGCTGTTCCTTGCTGATCTGGCCCATGAAGAACGCTGTGATGTGAAGCCAATCAGGGGGGACAGTTGAGCTTGAATCTCCTGATTTAGGCCAATAGAAAATGGCTGTTGTAAAACACAGCGCTTAATTCCTCAAGGAAAGAAATTGCTACACTGAGTAAGACCTAAAGAAGCGGTTTTTTTTTTGTAGGCAATTTCTATTAATCGAAGCCACCTGAAAGAAATTATGCAGACTAGGTTTTAATATAAATGGGAGCTAGGAGCGAGGGTCTAGTTCAGTAAGCTCAGTTTATTCAGCATAGTGCTATAATAGGGAATCTTAGAAGATGAGCAACTTGTATTACAGCAAGCAACAGCATGCAACATATTGCTAGGCTGTAAGTTATTGCTGCCCGCAGGCAGTTTTAAATTACATGTTGCACTTTTAATTTAAATATTCATCTTTTGTTTTGTATTTTTTTAATTATGCATAAATCGTACTCTTTTAGGTACCCGTGTTCCTGTGTTAGTTGGCACAACTTCCAAAGGCTGCAATGGGAATTTAAATAACTGCTCCTGGAATAAAATAAACTAAAAAGAAAGTAGTATATATGAACAT
The DNA here is from genome assembly GCF_001723915.1 of Gavialis gangeticus. NCBI lineage: Eukaryota > Metazoa > Chordata > Crocodylia > Gavialidae > Gavialis > Gavialis gangeticus. Next base: position 26,349,285 of record NW_017728998.1, on the reverse strand, counting down.
TAGTCACTGATTTTGTTTTCATTAGTGATGAGAAAGCAGAGGACAGCCATGTTAGCAGTTCAGAACTGCAAATGTAAGAGGGAAAGATATAGAAATGGCTTGGAAGAAGTGGAATAAAAATTAAAATAAGATTGGACAAGGTGAAATGGTGTGGAGAAGGGCAGGATGAAAGTCTGAATCACTAAAGTGTACCTAATCAGAGCAGTCAGCGGTTATTAAAGACATAACAAGATTTTTGCACCCTGAGTGATATGGGGTGGGGAAGGGAGTGGAGGGAGGGTTGCAGGAAGCACTTACCTCCTTGTGCAGGGACTGCTGTAGTGGTGTCAGTGGCATGGGCTGATCACGAGCTGCTCCCTGCCCCTCTCTGCCTCAGCAGCCATGGTGCCCGGTGCTGCAGCAGCGAGGTGGGGTGAGCAGGCAGACCCAGCTCGAGTCCTTGCCAGTGGCACAGTGAGGGGGAAATTAAACCTCTCTCTGGCCAGACCCCTGTCCCTGCCAGTCCCTGCTCAGGCTGCGGAGCAGTGGGGTGGGGCCAGCCTGGCTGGGCTGGAGGAGAGACCCCCACCTAGAGACCATGCTGTGATACTGGGGGTCTCTGATTTAATTCAATCCAGCAAAGGTTCTGGGATAGACCATGCATAAACCAGTTTGAGCCAAATCAGTTAAGTCTGATACGACATTCAACCAGGTTTATCTCAAACTGGTTTCAGACATTTTCAAACTGGTTTATGTGCACTGAATGTCTGTTCTGTTACAGGTTTAAACCAGTTTAAGATCACTTAAACCAGTTTATGTGTAATGTCTGACCCTGGCCTAGAAGTCTGAAGAGCTCAAATTATTAAATTGCTCTATCATTTAGTGTTGTCAGGTAAAATTATTGTAGTTTACATAATAGAAAGCAGTTAGAGGTCATGGGAAAAAATGAATTATTTCCAAAGTTATATAAATTAGATGTTGAAAGTAGAAATCTGAGTTAGAAGGACTCTAGGAAAGAGTAACAGGTGATCACCAAGTCAAACTTGATATGAAAAAGTATGACATCAGTAGACTATTGCAAAGCTGCTCTGCATGTTGAATCCACAGCCATCTGAATATTTTTGGGTCCAAGAAAATATAAGTAGCTATGCAAGTATATTAGCGTATCTAGCAGGCAGAGGAAGTGAGAAATCATAGCTGTGGGGTTATCAGGCGGCTGTATTTCTTCAATGTGCAAAGATAATCAAGAAAAATGTTTTTATAATGATGTAAAAACTCAAGGACATGGAATTTTTCTCAATATAAACAGGCTATTACCAACTCTCCTGGCACCTACTATAAGCAATTGCCACAGAAGAGTCTATTTTCTGTCCACTCCAGACACCAGTGTAACTTTTAGTAATGTAAATGTGCTGCATATTCTCAACTAAACATCAAAGACACTACACTAGCAAAGAATTTTGACCCATACCTTTTCTCCTGAAAAATATCCATCCTTAGCTTGATCTTGAGTTTCCTCATATAGCCCTGCTAAAAACAAGGGGATAACTCTACCAGTTATTTTCATCTCAAGGTAAATAATGAACATAAAGTCATGCTCATCCTGGCATGTTACTGCAGCTCTGGTGATGTTGCCTGGTCAATACCTCTTTGAGACTATAGCTTGGGAAAATAACTCTCCACAGACTGAAAGCACAGAGCACTGAGTGGGAAGGCAACAGTGGGGCTGAGAAGTAGACTAAAGAAGTCCTGTTTAGACTTTTCCCCAGACTTGTACCATTGAGATATTTGGTATTACATCCAGTTCTGCACAGGATGACTGACACAAAAATTTGAAGCTTTGGAAACTTTCAGCCTGCCACATTCTGCCCTCAGGCGCATACAAGCAACTTCCCCCATTGCACTGCAATTAGCCCATTCTAAGATCGAATAAACAAGCAAATTATAATGATTTCAGTTTCTTTGTAAATTTTAACATTCTCTTGGTGATGTTGGAGACATTTTCTTTCTCTGTTACCTTACCTTGTTAAAAATGTAGCTTTTTGCTTTTTTCCAAACTTTTTTAAATTTATCTTAGTCTCGTTTCAGGCGTTTCTCACCTAAATTATCCTCGCTGATAAACCCAAGCTCTTTGGTTTCTGTTCACTTTCCTTGCTCATCCTTGCCATTCACCACATTCATTTGGAGCAGCGCATTAAGCATATTGGCAGCATTCTCCTTTACCATGTTTGACATGTCTAATGACAACTGCTGCCTCAGTCTCTTTAGATTAAATAGATTTATAGCCTCTAGCTTTTCTGAGGCATACTAAAGGGAGAAATAAGTAGGAAATAAATAAAAGAGGACAGTGAATGAGGAAGTTGAAACAATCTGCCAGACTATTCTAAACTCTAACGTTTCCGGCATAATGAATTTCAGGTCTGGGTTGTAGAAAAATCACGCTCTATACATCTGCCTTGTTCTGTTTGATACCATGCCTGTCATTAATGGGAACCATTACAGAACCAAGTAACACAGAAAGAAAATAATAGTGTCTTCCAAGGATCAGAATTTTGCACTCTTTATTCTGCCATAATTTCTACTGATGGCATTTTGCCTTATTGCCTGACTGAGATTCAGCCAAAAGTGACTTGATTTCTCTTCCTATTATAATGAGCAAAAGTCTTAGCCAGATAACACTTTGAATGGGGCTGAAATACTATCCTATCACTTACAGATTAAATGTTCTGTTTAACATTGAAGAATCAGTCCAGTCTTTTAGTAGTGCAGCTCTTTTCAGGTAATTAAATTAATATTATATTCTCCTATTCTTCTGATATTGCAAATAAAGTTCTATCAGATTGTCTCTGCCCATTCGTGAGGCTAGGGTGAGGCTCAGAGATGCCCATTTCATTCACTTTTTAAGTCCAGTTTTCAGTTTGTCAACGCTAGGGAAAAGTTTGCAGAAGGCCTTGCAGAGCACTACATTTTAAAAGCCTTACTCTAAAGGAGTGTTCAGAGTATAACTCCATCTCATGTCTTTAGCTGAATAGGGGAATCACTGTAGAATTCCCATTGCCATTCATTTGTATTACAGCACTCAAAGACCCCATCAGAAATTGGGGCCCACTGGACTTTTGCACGATATGGGCATGGCCACGCATGCAGGCATGTGCGCTTGCAGCAGCTCAAATAGCAGTGGCACAAATTTGTGCCAGAGATTTGTGCCTCAGCACACATTCCTGAACATGCAATTTGGTGTGGGGTAAATTGTGCCACTTGCACCCCCGAGCCAGCTGCCAGTGGGCTGTGACTGCACAGTCGGCCTTTGGGCAGCGCTGCTCTCATGTCTTCTGGTGCCCCTGCTCTGCCATCTGGGCACTTATCACCTGGAAGATGTACTCCTTACGGTGGCCTGCTTCAACCTGTCAAGGTGTGTCCTCCTGGCCCCAAATGGCCAGAAAGTCAGACACCTCATCTTCTCTCCATCTGAGTCCCCGCTGCTGGATCCGTTTTCCCTGTTTAAAAATTTTATATAGAGAGAACAGTTCAGCAATGTTTTATTGATATATTTACAATGTTAAAGCAGTTTGGAAGCCTACTGGGACCACTATCATCATCATAAAACAAAAGATCTATACACTTTGGTGTTTGTTTTTGGCTTTTTTTTATCATAGAAAAATCAGAGCTGCTCCTACCCCCTTTGCTCACCAAGATGTTGGGTGCTGAGTAGCACTGATATGGCAGTGCCCTGCCCCTGCCCTTGTCCCTTACTTCCAACCCACAGCCTCACCAGTGCCCCGCACTCCTGACCTGCAGCCCCTGCCTGCCCCCACTAGCTCTCTCCCAGCAGCAGCTCCATCCCAGTCCCAGGACATGAGTCTAGCTGCAGCTGTACTTCCCACTCCTTTGTGGCTCTGAGCAGTGCCATCCCTTGCTGTTCTGCTCCTTGCACCTGTGCCCAGGCCCCAGCAATCCCCATGCTGTCCCTGGGAAGCCCTTGACTGGAGGCCAATGACTGGGCTGGGGAAGCCCCTTCCCTTACAGGCCAGCCTCCCCCTGAACAAGCTGCCATAGGAGGGCAGGGGGGCTCTAAGCCCAGCTCTGGCAGCCTATCCCACCTGGAGAGCTCCCCCACCCCTGAACCCCATCTTTCTCTCTCATACATACCCCTGCTGCCAAATCCATACCTCCACCCAGCCCACCACATCCTCAAGTGGTCCCTGGGACCAGAGTCCCCACAGGCCAGGCCCCATGTGTAGGTATGGGGTGGGACACAGGGCAGGATTGCACTGGTGTGGGCACAGGGCAGGGCTGCAGTGTGGCAGTTGCCCCTGCAGCCATGGCTCCTGCCAGCAGGTCCTGTCCCATTCTGTCTAGTGGCTGGGTATGCAGGGTTATCAGATATAGGGGGATGTGGGGCTTGGTGGGAGAGGGGGTGTTTGGGGCATTTGTGGGTAGGTGTAGGGTTTGTGGGGGTGAGGTTTGTGCGGGGTTTTAAGGTGGTGTGGGCTTTGTGGGTACAGCAAAAACTCTGTTATCTGGCACCCATGGGAAATGGGGTGGGGTGCTAGATAACCAAATATGCTGGTTACCTGAGAGGCCTGAACAGGCATCTTTGCCTGTTCGGGCCTCTGCCCCTCCCACCGCATCCAGTGCACTGCTGCCCTGCCCTGGCATTGGTGTCTCAGCGGACAGGGAGGAGGGCCCCACACAGGTTGCTTTGCCCTGGGCCGTGGGGGCTCTGCAAAACCGAAAGTGCCACAGTGGGCCCTTCTGGTTTTGCTTTTGCTGTGTCTACTGTCATGTCAGTTAATAGAGCATGCCGGTTTCTAAGGTGCTGGATAATGTGGTTTTTACTGTATGTAGTTGGGGGGCTTGGAGGAGTGGGGTTTGTGGGTGGATTGTGGGAGACTGTGTAGGGGACTGCTCAGCAGGGGTGGGTCCCCTGCCTGCCCCCTCCATGCAGTTCACAGCCCCCCTGTAGCAGCAGCGGCATTGGGACACCCATGCTTGCTCCTGGCAGAGGCCCCTGGCAGTGCAGCACTGCCTCAGACTGGCAGCTTCACATGGTGCCAGCACGGCCCATGTGCCCTCGGACAGAACCAGACTGGTTCTGTCACCCATAGCTTTCAGTGCCGCAGGCAGAAGCTGTGCACCCTTGGGCCAGGTCCTGCCTGCATGTGTCCTGTGTGCTGTTGGGCCAAGCCAGCTCCATGCTGGCTCTGAGGGCACACGGTGGCCGGGTTGGTGCCATGTGCAGTCACCAGTCTGGGGTGGCACCGCCCTGCCGGGGGTCTCTGTCAGGAGTGAGCATAAGTGCTCCGATGGTGACTGCTGCTGCTCTAGCAGGGGCTGGGCACCATGTGGGGAAAAGGGGCAGGTGGGAGACCCACCACTCCCAAGCAGTCTCCTTACCACCCCCACGTTCCTACTTACTGGGGTCAGAGCCTGGATCCAATCCACCACTGCAGCCTTGCCCCATTGAAGTAGTGTGCTGGAGCAGCAGGGGCACACAGCAGCCTTAGAGATGGTCTGGAGGACCTAGCTTTCTGTTGCTTCAGCCTCCTGTGCTGCTTTTCCCCAGTGGTTTATGTTTTGGTACCAGAATTTCCTGGTATCAAATTTAGAGTCGTATTTGCAGCACAGGGAACTTTTTTTTGTTTTTAGTGTGCCTCTTGAGGCATCTCAAACTGCTTTGAGATGCTGCAACAGGCACGTGCTCGCTTGTCTGGACACAGCCTGTATGTGCACAGAGAGCTTGCAGCTTAAATGAACAAAGAGAAAACAGACAAAGAGTGGCTAAAAGAGAGCATTATTATAAGGGATTTACTCTATGAGTATATTATGGTGAGGGCACTTAAGAATTCCCTTCTCCCTAGAGGAAAGTTCTCACTTAAATTTTGGTGAATGAATCATCTTTTGCTGATGGTGATCAACAGAGTTTAATCAGAAAGATTATATGGCTACTCAGGGCTAAGATTGTAATGGAACCTGCAACTTTCACTGATCCCTTAGAAGACAATATTTCGTTCAATAATTATTTCATATTCCATATACTCAATGGGCTAATATACATGTTTGTGAGGGTATTATATTGGTCTCTCATTTTAGATTTATATTGTGTGTGTATGATATTAAATACTCTGTTAAGATAAGATGTAAATAGAGTATATATTAGAATCAAGAACACCAAAGTACAATGATTTTTTGTGATGTCTGTCAAACTTTAGTACACTCTACTTTCTATTTAGAATTATGATAATAGTCTTCTGTTTCAGCTTTAGCCTGTGAGCCCTAAACTTGAAGCTCTAGTGGAAGTATTAAATAGATTAGATCTGCAGCTGCTAGAGCTATGATTTCTGCTGAACATATTTCCTCTGCTTCTGCTGCTTTTGCTATGGTAGATTGCCTGCAAGGCTTGACTTTGAATCTGGGCCTTTAGCCAAAACAAAAGCCCATGAAAGATAAAAGCACTTACTTGTGGGATCACCAAATATTATATTAAGCTAGGGTACAAAGAAGTTCTTTGCCGGAAAACATAGCCTAGGTTTAGAAATGTGTTATGTACAGAAGAGACACCAGGCAAATATTAGAAAAGGTGTTTCATGTCAGGTTAATGAACATGCCTGGTCACCAAACTAGCATAGCAACAGTGTGCTGCAGAAAGGCTTTGGCTTTTATAAAAAGGGGAAATGAAAAGATGTTCAGAAGAATAAGAGCATGGTATTATTTTTTTTTTTAAAGGTACTAACAGTAAATTTGTATAGGTGCCAGCAGCAGACCATTTAATAGTATCTGACTTAAAGTCTAGTTGAACTTGGAGCAGCCAGGTCAGTCCCACAGGAATTTATGTAATAGAAGTTGAAAAGGAAGGGTACAGGGCACTGGCCTGCTGTCTCATTAATCCTGCTCCTTTGCCTGCTGTTTCAGCCACTCTTGTTTGTTATCTTCTCCTCAACCTGTGCTGGAAACCTTCCCTGGAAATGATGTCAGCCAGATTTGGCTCAGCTGCTACCAGACTAGTAGACGCTTTGAAAAAGCAAAAAGCGGAGGAAGTCTGTCCAGTGACTGCCACAGAAAGGCAGGGCAGACATTGGAAATGGGTTTGATCACAAGTAGTGTCCAGGCTACAGTGACAAGCTATAAGGATAAAGTGGAGACAGCCTATCCAGTGGCCAGATCAATAGAATAGATATCCCATTGGATCGAATGCTGATGGCATTCAGAACATGAGACTGATAGAAGTCAAAGCTAAAACACTCATTTCAAATTGATTTTAGAAGCTCATTCAGAGAGGGGAGCTGTCAATGGTTACTTGGAAGTTGTCATTTGAATTTTCTCTGAAGTCATACTCCCTGCATAATCCACTATAGCTGTCATCATATTACTTCTCCTTGCTGAGGGATGAGTCAAATAACAAAATCTCGTCTGTTTGTATGGGAAACAGAGGTTTATTTATCTTTAAGAACAGCCTCTTTCATTGCAAAGCTAAATTTACAATTCTGTCTTTTTCTAAGGAAGTCTTAAACTATCAAGCAGCAATTAGTCAGGGTATGTGTTGTGGTGAACTTCAAGCAAGAGCCAGTTTGAGTTGGCTGTTGTGTAGTACAGACGCACACATTAAGTGAGACAATAGTTAGAAGAAAGACACTAAATGAGTTGCACTTCTGTCCTTGGCTCAGACTGACTGCTTAACAACAGAGTGGACAACAGCTGGGGGACAATGATGAAAAGCAGATCTTAGATGAAGAACAATAAAGAGGTCTCTCAAATAGATGGCAAATTATCTCTGGTACTGACTTCTCCTCCTGACTGGAGCATTGCTGCCATTGTCAGAAAGAGCAAGTTCATTCCCTTAACCAGTATGGTTAAATTATATTGCTCACCAAATGATGGAAAATAAGTTTCCCCATGCCTTCGAGCATGTCCTCTTGAGTGGTGTTGTTTTTGAACCGCCATCCTTTATTCTCATTGATCATCTCACTGAATAAATCAAAATACTACACCAATTAGAATTGTTCATTGCATGCAATTTGGTAGACAAAGGGGCACAAAAAACGAAAGGCTGCAAGCATAGTAAATTTGATCCTTCATTCAAAACAAGTATACCAGAATGCGTAGACAAGGTTCTTTGGGTAAATCTGATATCTTTAATTAGACCAACTAAAATAGATGGAAAAATTCTTCTTTGCAAGCTTTCAGGTACAAACACCTTTCTTCAGGCAGAAGAATCTTTATGGGGGTTTTTGATGCATTTGCTCAGTTCTACCAACAGTCTTAGAACCTATCCAGAAGACAGCCGTCATATATACCAATACTGCTTGGATCCCTGTTCAGTCTCTCTTTCTCTTTCCTCTGTTTCAGCCTGTTAATGCCAGAAAACCCTCTTCAATGTCCGTAGCTTTTCAGCCACTTCAGCACTGATCACCCAAGTTTTAACACTTGCTTCTCTCTCTCCTTCCCAGTTATCTTAACAAGCTAACGCATCCCAATCTGTGAAGGTGTGACATTCATCTGCAGTGTTAACAGTGCTGTATTTATTAACATCACTAAGGGGGATTTAGCACGAAAGCACCAAGAAATAAATTTCACAAAGCTTTCAAAGTAGTTTGCAAAGCACAGATCACTGTGAATATTCAGCTGGATATAGGCTGTTTTCCTTCATGTCAAGCTGTTACTTAGTCAATTTTAACTTTAAGGAGCTTTTAACCATACACATGTATCTTCATAGACTGTCTGCTTCTATTGTAGAATAAATTAAAATTGATCTATTATTTAATGCATTTAAATAAGGGGGATATTATATAACATTATCTAAAATCTTTGTTGTGATGTAACCCACTGGGTTACATCTATGTCAGTGCTCATATGGGTTAGTATGAAGGTCCACCAGCCAGCTTATAGAGCTTTATATATTCAGCACCTGAGGTCTCCAGATCAGCACTGTTCTATTGGCCAAGACAGAGGCTGGCACATCAAAACTAAATATTTACTCATAGGGCATGTCTACACATGAAAATAAGCATGACTGAATTTAATGTGCATTAAGCAATTTTTGGCAGGTGTCTACATGTGCAGACACTTGGGACTCAAGTCCTAAGTCCCTCTAGTCCTGCCATGTGCCCCTGTGGCCACTAGGGGGAGCTCCAGCCTCTGGCCACATGGCTGCCAGGACTTGGCAGCCATGTTGAAGCCAGAACTAGCTGCCAGCACTTGCCAGCCATCTTGGAAACTCTGATCCCTGGCCAGCCCCTTCCCTGGCCAGGAGCCACATGCCCAGTGCAAGGGCAGCATGCACTACCTCCCTGCTTGCCCACCCTGCCTCCCTATACCAGGGCTGGTCCAGCCCCTGCCCCTTCCCACGATGCCCAGTGTCCTGTACTCCTGCTGGCTGTGGTGCTGCCCCTGCTGGCCCCAGCAGTGCCCCCCACCCAGCCCTAGGACAGCCACACCCCCACCAGTGGGGACCAGGGCACTGGCTATGGGAGGCCCTCACTGACCCGTTCCTCCAGGACTCCTCACTCCTGCCTGCCTGTCCCACTGTCCACACACTGTCTACCCCCTGCCCACCCCCAGCACCACTCTCAGGACACGCACATGGGTGAAACAAAAAAGCTTTATACCCCCTCATAACACCCACTGCCATCTCTCCCCCCTCAACAAACCAAAACCCTTCCTTCCTTCCTCCCCAACATACAGTGCCCCTCTACCACCCTCCTCACCCACCACCAATAAAATACCCACTTCCTAAAGTGCAAATCATTTACATCAGTCTGTCTTTTGGTCCCAGAGTGAGGGGTCCTACGGTGGAGGTATCCAGGGAGTCGAGCCCAGGGGCAAGTGCTCAGCACCCTGGCCTTGGCCCATTCCCCTGTGAGCAGATGGGCGACTGCGACCACAGTGACTGGCAGGCTCATCCCCAGACAACAGCAGCTGGTGCTGCTCCAAGGAGGATGGCTCACCCTCTGGCTGCCAAAAGGCAGGTTTCCCAAGTCCTAGTCTAAGAGCCTGACCACTGGTTCATTTGTATGGGTGTGTCTACATAAGACACGTTAATCATAGAATCACAAAATAATAGAAAATTAGGGTTGAAAAGGGCCTCAGGAAGTCATCTAGTCCAACCCCTTGCTCAAAGAAGGACCATCCCCAACTAGATCATCCCAGCCAAAGCTTTGTCTAGCCATGTCTTAAAAAACTCCAAGGATGGAGAGTCCACCACCTCTCCGGATAACCTGTTCCAGGGCTTTACTACCCTCCTAGTGAAAAAATTCTTCCTAATATCTAAGCTAAACTTCCCTTGCTGCAACATGAGACCATTGCTCCTTGTTCTGTCATCTGCCACCACTGAGAACAGTCTAGCTCCATTCGCTTTGGAACTATCTTTCCGGTAGGTGAAGGCTGCTATTAAATCCTGCCTCAGTCTGCTCTTCTCCAGACTAAATAAGCCCAGTTCCCACAGCTTCTCTCATAAGGCATGTGCCCACCCCCCACACCATTTTTGTTGCTCTCTGCTGGATTCTCTCGAATTTGTCCCCATCCTTTCTGCAGTGGCAGGCCCAACACTGGAGACAGTACTCCAGATGTGGCCTCACCAGTGCTGAATAAAGGGAAACAATCATTACCCTTGATCTGCTGGCAATGTTCCTACTGATGCAGCCCAGCCTGCTGTTAGCCTTCTTCCCAACAAGGGCACACTTTTGGTTCATATTCTGCACATTTGTCAAGGTTTCTCTGCATCTTAGTCCTACCCTCCAGTGTATCAACAACTCTTCTCCAGCTTGGTGTCATCTGTAAACTTGCTGAGGGTGCACTTTATGCCATCTTCCAGGTTGTTGATGAAGACATTGAACAAAACCAGCCCCAGAACTGACTCCTGGGGCACTCCACTTGAGACCAGGTGCCAACTAGACAGGGAGCCATTGATCGCTATGCTTTTAGCTGAAGTCAAGATATATCACACCCACTGCTTTTCCAAGGTATATCAAATCCACTGCTCTTCCACAGAGCCAGTCTCTCATCATAGAAGGAAATCAGGTTGGTCGGGCATGACTTGCCAGTGATGAATCCTTGCTGACAGTTTCTAATCACTACTTCTCCTCCAAGTGTTTAGAAATGGATTCCTTGATTTTTCCAGGGACTGAGGTGAGGCTGACCAGTTTGTAGTTCCCTGGATCCTCTTTCTTCCCTTTCTTAATAATGGGCACTATTTAGCCCATTTCCAGTCATCCAGGACCTCTCTCAACAGCCACAAGTTTTCAGAGATAATGGTCAGTGGCTCTGCAATCCCATTGACCAACTCCCTCATCACCCTCAGGTGAATTGCATCTCGCCCTATGGACATGTGCACATCCAAATTTTCTAAATTAACAAGGAAACATTAAGGCTTAAATTACTTTTTAGAACAGCTCTTTTCTAGAAGCCAGAAATGTTGAACAATGCAAAAGGCCTGTTATGTTCAATTTATGTTTAACACGAGCTTTTTTCCCCTCAAAAGCAGCTTGCTGAGTACAATTCCCCTTTGTTTACAAAACTTCTACTGTGAGACCTTGATTTTTCAAATTTAAATGTACAGTTAAGTGCCCCTTTTGATTGCACAATTATACCTGCTGCGGGTATCTGTGTTTGTGTTATTTTATGAAGAACTTAAATGTCTCTAACCTGCTAATAATACATGTTTGGAATTAACCTGTTTAAAAATCCAAGCTCACAAATCTGTGCTAGCTTTGTGTTTGTTAATCAAACATCAAGTGCTTTGAGATGACCTTCCTTGCTTCCTTAAGCGTTTACAACTTGCAAATTACGCAGCCATCACAATCTCATGCTAATAACACAGTTTATTTGGTAGGTACCTGGAGCTGAGGGGGGAAAGGAGGATAATGAATTACTCAGAAATTTTATAAATATAAATTTGGCAAGGATGGACCTTCTTTTTAATTTTCAAGAGCTGTAATTATTTATATCACGTGTGTATGTGTCTGTGTGTACGTACACTAGCACTTACAAATGCAAACACACACACTTTTATAAACTGTCCTTATTATTTGAGGTTTGCAATTGATTCATCAACCCAATTAATTTCTGTGCTCTCATTGAGCCTGAAATTAGATACTTGTGTTTTATATGGGCCACTGAGTTCAGGTGGTTTTAACCACTGGCCTTTCCATCAGTTTTCATCTAAAGATCTCCCTTGCTGGATTAATGACTTTTGTGACCTCAGCATAGTCTGATAGGCACATTTACCCATACAGCAGGGAGCTGCTAACCAATGTTATGTATTAAATGTTTGAGTGAATATATGCAAATATGGTGCACAATGGCACCTCTTTTACTCTAGATTTAAGTAGTTTTCTGCATCTTCTTCCCTGTATATTTTTCTTTAAGGTGATTTTATATTTTTATATGATCCTCCTCTTTTTCCATGACCATCTCCATTTAAGAAAGTTAAATTCCCACATTCCATACACTTATCCTATTCTCTTTCTTTATAGCTCACAACATAAGGTTCCAGATTCCAATTTGCTGCATTAACATGTTTATTTGATATTTTTCATTCTAATGTTTCCTCTTTCCTTTTATGGTCGCTAAACATTAATGGACTAATGAAATGATATAGTCCCAAGAATGAAAATACAAAGCATTTCCCTGTCATCTAGCCCTCTTTGCTTTCCAGATTACCATACATAAATACAAACATAATTAAAATAAACAAAAACATGTGTTGACAGTTTTCTAATTCTACTCCTGGCTCTCTGTGTTAAAAAAAAACACCTTTGTGCTTGTAGAGCTCTTAAATCTACCTTCCTTTTCTTTTTGATAATATTTTCAATTAAGTTGGCTCATTTGGTGTTTCTCGCAATCCCAAAGATTATCTTTATTTTCACCACCATTAAATTCTATAAAAGCAGGACATTCTCCTCTAACTTCTTTGGCACCTACGGTTGCCAATTTGCACACCAAATAATTAAAGGCTTGTTCGTGTTGACATTATCAGTAAAATGATTATAAGGGCCAGTCCTGTGGGACTGAACACTCAGAGGATGGAAATTAAGACTTCTCAGTCCCTGTCATGAAGCAACTGCTATAGTGCAGCAGCTTGTCCCAAGCTCCTTCCATCCCTGGAAATAGTTGTAAGAAAGAAAATAATTTGGGTTCCATATTTTTTGTGCGTAGATAAGCATGCCGCAACACATGCCGATACCTGGGATTCCATAGCTTTCCTCAAGCTCCACACCATGCTTTACTGATACGGGAAATGAAGTGCCTTGTGTCACATCTTCCTGTTCTGGAAGCTTAGGTGCCTATTCCATCACTAAAGCAACATTTACTTTCCTACTAGCTCTTCCTTCCGTTTAGCTGGAGTCTTGTATTGAGAGTGAACGTAGTACTTCAGGGCAAATCTCATTTTACATCAAAAAAGTGTAGCTTGCCTCTGAGTCAAAATAAAAAAAAAAAACATTCATGCAATGAAATCCTGGGCTCATTAAGTCAGTCAGCTCTGTACCATTGGCACCAATAGAGCCAAGATTTTTCATACCTGCACTAAATCTGAATTTTCCCAGGTTTCTTCAAACATTCCATCCAGACATTAGGAACTCACACATACAAGGCACTGAACGCTTTGGCTCTTATCTAGCAAATCTTTTTGAATGCTGCTTAAACACTTGTCATCTCATCGACCCCAGTTGGTCCCATTGCTTCATGGGCTTAGCTATTTTAGAGGCAAGACCTTCCATAGAACCATAGGTTCTCTAGGCAGGAAGGTGAAGAAGGATTCTTGGCACCAGGCATTAAGACAGTAAAGCAAAGAATCACTGGGGACTACTATTCCTGTCTAATAGATGTTCTACTATCAAATAAGCGTAAGTTATCTGTTTCGCTCTGTGGGTATGGGCTAGAGCAAGGGAGACAAACATATCCATATATTGGTGCATCCTCTAGTAGTGCCCTTCACCCATTGGCCTACTCCAGCCACATCCTTAGTCTCCTTGATTCTGGCTGAAGCTATATACACCTCTTGCAAAGCCTCCCTAAGTCTTCTGCTGAATTTGAGCACTAGAACATCTTGTCCCCTTCCCTGAGGTGCCACTGCCAAAGCACGTTCAGCACCTATGTGGACGGGATAGGATAAGTGAACAGCTTGAAAGAAAAGAAAAAGAGTTTTATTGAACAACTTCTTTGTTACATTTTAGTCCCCCCTCTAGTTAAAAAAACACATGAGGATGAATAATAAAGCAGAATTATTATAGGCCTTAATTGAACAAACTGGCAAACACTTGGTATCTTTTGTTCTTTCTAATCTAAATTGAATCTGTGAGTGAAAGGATTACATGATGTGACTGAAAAAAGCCACTCTTTTGCCATATAAGCGTGACTCCAGGAAGCTGTACTAATCAGAATAACACTTTACGTGACCAGTTTGGTGCCTGTAATTGTCTTTAAATATATGAGAGTCAACACCAGTGCTCCATGTCATCAGTGGCTGATTAGACCAAATGTGTGCATCAGTGAAGTTATGAATTCTGAGGCACTTCTCTGGTCTCATCCCTTTCCCCTTCTGCTTTTTATTGTCCAAGTCTTGTACAATCAGTGTAAGTTTCACTTCTTGTTTGCTTGTTTTCCCATTAAATGTAGTCCATTTAGGATGCTCCTAAGTCCTTCAGCATGTTGCTGTGTTGGTAGTGAAAATGAATAACTACCTCATATAAAATGTTAATGAGAAGTTGGTAGGGTAGAAATGCCTGTTTTGTATGTGGAAATGTGTAATTAGGTAATGGCACCTATTTTGGCCAATGTATTGGATACTGGACTAGGGACTTCCATGTTGCTGCAGCTCAGCAACAATGGGACCGTTACAGACTTACATCCTCCATGCATCAGGCATAGAGTAGGACCTGTAACAGACTTGGGGAGATACAGAAAGATGTGCAAGTAGTTCAATACAACTAAAAAATACTAACTGTACTTGATATTTATTCTATAGCACAGAAAATAGCTGTGTTCATAGAGTTTACTTTGTCATATGAATTCTCTTTCTTTAAAATTCATTATAAAGGCAATTCTGGGCTAGTACTAAATGAATATGAATAATAAGTGCTAATTGTTACTGATGTCTGAAAAATCTGACTAATTCTCACCTTTTTCGTTTGCTAATCTAAATTAAATCTCTGAATGAAAAGGTTTCATGATGAGAGTAAAAAATGCCCTCCTATTAATCAAAATCAGTGATATGAAATCAAAGTGATTAGGATAAAAGTGTGTTTCATATTTAAGTTGTTGTTAAACCTAAAAACAGTTTCTCAGGCATGTTGAAAGGAAAAAAAAGTGATGCATTGTGCCCTAACTTGTACTGCAGTGAGGCAAAGCTGCAATACTTGGTTTCTTGGTTTGGTTTCTTGCCCAAACTCTTTGAGATCTGCATGTGCTTGAGTGTGCACACAGACCAGAGGCTGAGCAAAATGTGACTGTCCCTTGTGTGGGTTGTGGTGGGGCAGGTGGGGAGCATATTTCTATATAACCACTCATCTCCCTGCCAATTAATGAAACAGACAGTCGCAACCCAGCCATTCTTACTTTGCTTGCTTTGGTTGCTACATATGGTTGTGTATTACCCTGCTGTTCTACAACATTGGGTTAATGCCCATCATTTCAGGCTTGCTAAGTGTCTCTAATGAAGTGTTCCTTAGTTTTGAGAGAAAAAGAATGAACAGACGGGCAACGCACCTTTTGTGTTTTGTCATGCAAAATACCCATAGCCACAATTATTACTGTAAATTTGAAAATAAACTTCTCACGGCCACCTATCGGCATCTCTGAACCATGGGGGGCAGTTCTTAATCCAGCAAAATGAAGTTTCTGGCAGCACAAGGCTTGATTCAATCCTGTAAGTCAGAGCTGAGAAGCACTGGTTTTGAAATCTCAGAGGGAGTCTGTGGCACATGGCAGTACTTTATAGAGAAGGCTTTTTAGCCTGTGCACAGCAATACACTGTGAACTCTGGTTCTGGAGCTAAGACATGCAAAGCTAGCTTGGGTATCCTTGTATAGTGCTGCCTTGTACTATGTGGGATCAGAAATGTGAGCCAGATTATGCCATGTAAACATACTTTCAGATTCCCTTGCCAAATGCAATTTCCATCCTCTACACAGATGTGGACAAGAGGCAACTGAATCCTTCCCCTGCAGACCATGCAGCAACTATGGTCCTGCTTCTGCAGCTCTGCATCTGCAGTGGCCCCAGGGAGTCTAATATATAATCTCCATGCACAGCGAGGATCCAGGTGACTCTGGATCTTTTGTTTCACACTTGACTTATTTCTGCCAAAACCCTGCTTGCTGATGCATAAGTTGCTGTCAAAACTACAGTCTATGCCTACCTCCCCTCACAGCTAAACTACAGAAGCTGACATGAAGCTTCCCTCCTGTAGCTGAATCGCGGGACCTGACATAAAAGCAGATGCTGGAATTCCTTAAACCTTCATTCTACTCAATCCTTTAGGTTTTTTCTATAAAAGGGTTGTGTCCTCTGACACACAACATATGGGGCTCACCCTAAATAGCCCACCAGCTGATTGGAGCTAGCAGAAATGTTAAGAGAAGTATGACACATTTCAGACGATGACATCTTTCTCTGTGTCTCTCTCTGTCTCTCCCTCTCTAAGCCAAAAAGATGGCTTAGAGGTGGAAAGGCACATGTTAAGTGACATAATCAGGAAACGGTGTCTGTATCCACATGGTGGCCAAGCTATAGTGTATTATAATATATATTTACCTAGAATAATCCATAGGCATTTTTCAGAACTGTTTCTTTTCTCCCTAATGGTTGCACAAGTTGAATCTAATTTGTGAATTCAAATAAAATAATCTAATGTAGACCCTGAGGTAGACTTTCAGAAGCCAAAATGTGACCAGAAAAGGGTTTGAACCAGTTACATCAATTGGTTTAGCAGCTACTTTTAGTTCATTTAGCATAATTTTCACTCAAGTTTCTTTATACCAGTTAGAATCAGGAGCAAGTCCATTATATAAATGTAAAACTGGTGAATGTGAGAGGGAAAATGGTCTTAATTTATTTTTTATCAAGTGACAAGAATTAGGGTATGAAGTAGTGTTATAGTAAATCAGTCTGACTACATTTATAGTAAATGACAAGCAGAATACACTTGATACACTTAAGTATCTGAAATGCAGTAATAAAATGAGATATTTTAGAATTATCAAAAAAGTCAGGCAATGAATTAACTGGCAACGCTTCTGGGCCAGCCCCTTTAAAAAGGAGAAGGACACAGAGAGAGTCGGACCTTGAGGGAATTTGAATAATAAGAAGTTGATTTAATTTAAGCTTTTGAGGTTTTGCTTTAAAAAATATGTTAAAATATGTTCAGATCCACTGATTTAGCTTGTTCACTATTCAGAGCTTGTTTTGCAGATTTACTGTAGGCTGCTTTTGGCATAATTGGATTGATAAACTGCACATGCTGGACAGCCTTGTAAAATGAGAAAAACAAAATACACCTTCAGGTAATACTGAGTGTTAGGGATGTTTTTTTTCTTTTATGTGCCTGAGTTAAGCTATGTTTTTTCCCTTCAAAAAGTTTAAATTGGTTTACTGGTACCAAGTATATATAATGACATCCACCTTTCATGTACCTTGCAAAAGATTTCTGATCTAAAGTTCCATCTCTGTGTTAGATCCCTTTCCTTACAGATTCCCTATATAGATAAGTATTAGAAGGGGGAGAATCACTCACAACCTCAATTGTCCACTCTGCGTTACAGATAACGACAATTTCTGATTTTGTGTGTTTTGATACTGGCAGGTACGTGCAAGTGTTTCCCCACCTACATTCACCATGTGCTACTTCAGTAAAAAGGACTGTGTAAAAAAACACATCCTTACATGGCAACGTGGATTCTTCAGATTGATTACCTGCAATAACATTTTTGAAGAAAAGCCCTGATTTTTGGTGCTCTCAGTCTCCAGGTGCTCAACTTCAGGGCCAATGAGCTGCTCACAACTAGAAAGCATTCTCCTGCAGATACAATGGAGGGTTCTCGGCACTCGACGCAGGCCTGTGCGTATTTCCTGCAGCAAATACTTGTTACCCTCCCACCTATTGTGACCATACAATTGCAGGACCAGTGTGGGAGCAGAGAGCTGTCTGTTTGTTCATCTTGCATTTGGGGAACAGCGCTGTGTATTAGGCCTGTGTGAATAGGGAAATATTCGATTTGGATTTGGCTGATTCGGAGGACAGTGATTCGATTCGGTGATTCGAATCACTGTCCCCATTCAATTCAGCCTAATCAGAATGAGAGATTTGGCGCTGATTCAGGGATTTGGATCAGGCTGGGAGAAGCAGGCACAGCTGGACGGCTGTAGGTTCTCCCACAGCTCCTCTGCCTGGGCCTGCCTCTCCCCAGGTAGGGGGAGCTGTGGGAGAAGCCCCCATGGCTGCCCTGCCTGGCCCCTTCTGCCACCCAGCCCCAGCCTCCCAGCACTTAAAAAGTGTATCTGCCTCAGGAGCTTTGTTTCTTGCTGCTGCTTGTGTTGTAATGGGTCACAGTGGTGCCTCATTCTGTTGACTCAGATACTGGGCAAAGCAAAGTGCAGGTTTCTGAGCTAAAGTTTTCTCTGACAATACAGACACATCAGGGATAACTTGGACACCTCATAGAAGAATCAGCAAGCCTTCGGGAGGGGAAACAATGAGACAAGCAGTGATATATTATAGCAGCCATGTCATGACTTCCATACAACTTCAAACATGTGCATGCACACGTGCATGTGACCTAAGGTGACCATATGTCCCGATTTAGCTGGGACAGTCCCAGATTTCAGAGGCCGCTCCTGGCGGTTGTTGAATATAATGAGCAACCAGGAAACACAGGAGCAGGTGGTGCAGTCTGGCTGGGAGTCCAAGTGGTACAAAGCTCCTTGCAGGGGGGCAGGCCCAGCTGCACTGACTTGAAATGTCCTGGATTTCCATATGGTCAGCCTAAGGCAGGGGTGGGCAAAATCCAGCCCACAGGCCAAATTGGGCCCACAGCGGACTCTATTTCCCAGCAGCCCTCACCCACATTGCTGCGACTGGTTTCCATGGAGACTCCAGGAGCAGCGGGGCTGGGACAGTGTGTGGCCAGGGTTTCCATGGAGACCAGCCCTAGTAGCATTGGCAGAGCATGCAGCTGAGCAGTGAGCTGCTCTGGGGCTGGGACCTTGTGGCAGTGATGGTGGTCCAGAGCAGGGGAAGAACTGTGATCTGCTGCCCGCACACTGGATCATGGCTCTACCCCAGCTCCAGACCATGCTGTCAACCCTGCAGGAACCCAGCCCCAGTCCCAGAGTAGCTCCCTGCCCAGCCGTGTGTCCTGCCAGCACTGCTGGGGCCAGTCTCCATGGAAACCCTGGCCCGTGCACTGCTACTACTGGGATCTCCATGGAAACAAGATGCAGTGATGTGAGCAGGGGCTACTGGGAAATGGAGTTTGGCTACCAGCCGGATCCTTCATTTTGCCCACCCCTAGCCTAAGGTGACCACATGCATAAATACACACACATATAGAGCTCCCTTTTCAGACAGCCATAGATTCCCTTCCATTTATGGCTATGCAATGGATTCTGGTTGAATCTCAATGGAAAAAATGCAGTGCAGAGACTTTAAAGTGAAAGGGCACTGCTCCTGAGGAATGGGAAAGAATCTGTGGCTGTCTGAAAAGGGAGCTGTTTGTGTGTTTTTGTGTGGGGGAAGGAATCTGTCACTGTCTGTCACTGTAAAAGGGAGTGTGCACATGTGTGCACGTGTTCGGGGTTGTATGTAGGTAATTAGACAGTGGTAATATTAAGTACAACCTACATGATAGGCTGCACTTGGAGCCCCATATGGGAAACATAATAAGAAACAATGAAATTAAGTTTTGAAGGAATGAGTCCTTGTCCCATATTCAAACTCCCTAGTCATTAAATATGTTGACAAGTTCAAGTATTAATTAATACCTAAACCACAGAAAAACAAAAAAAAGCATAAATCAAATCAAAATGGCAGAAACAAAATTGCACAACTTGGATGTAAAATTCAGACTTGCATGTGACTGTCACAACACAGCAGTCTTACCAACCAATATTAATCTTGAGCTTAGAACAGTGACCTAATTTATGCTGCAGTGCCCTGTCCTGCACCTCTTTATCATGAACATTGTTCAAAATATGATAGATACTCACGTGACGTAAAGACTAGAGGATATAGTACTAATTGTATATTTTCATACATTAATATCTATGTCAGCACGATAGTACAAACCTTGTTTCAAATACATTTCCATTCATGAATTGTATAAATGGCACTCTCAAGGGATGCTGTCTGAACAAAGCTAGTACATATGTTTCTATAATACAGTTGGGAAAGGAGGGAACAGTGACACTAAACCAGATCTGTTTAAATATCTACAGTGTGATGCTATATGGCTAAATGATAAATAAAATCATTACAAGGCACCTCTTCAGGGAAACTGCAATTCACATTAACCCGAGAAATAGGAATGGCAGACGCACAACAGGCCTTCTTTATTAGTAGTACTTCTAGCTATTTCAGATTTGATATTGCCTCTCTGTTGAAATACAAGGTTGAGAAAGCTTTCAAAAATAATATATGGTATTATATATATTTGTATCATATCAAGTGGGGTGTAATGTTATGCATCTTGGTGAATTAAGGACATGGTATGCACAGCTTCTTAGTTTGGTGCAGTTTTTCATTTGGTCGTAACAGAAAGATCACTTAATATTCACATTACTCAGGTTAGTATAAGGAAGTCTCTTACTTGTCTACATATAGATCGTTTCAAACTCTTGTATCTTAAGTGAATTTAGGGCTGCCTATACACATGCTTGGAGGTGGGGGGGGCATTTTAATTAGAGCAGTTCCAGATAACTACTTTAATTAAAGCAGCTTACCATCACGTGAATTAAGTCCCACCATGCTTCAAAATGGCTGTGGGGGCACTTTAACTAAAGCTTATTCAATGAGGTTTAGTTAAAGTTCCCCTGTGACCATTTAGAAATGCAGGGGGAGGGGCTTAATACACATGATAGTGAGGTGAAGCTGGGGTGTTCTAATTAAAAAATGTTCTACCTAGAAAGCAAATGAGCATGTCTATAGGCAGCCTAGATGTCATTAAATGTCGGTGACCCTGAGGACAAAAGTCTTGTGTTTATACACAGGACAGATAAAGCCTTGGCAGAAACAGTCCATATACTTCAAAAAAATCCACCCAAACTGGGATCATTTTTAATGATGAGAAAGTAATTTGTTCCCCAGAACCACTGGCTCTTAGCCATTTTGGTAAAGCTGTCAGGAGTAGGTGCTTAGTTTAGTGATTCTATTCACTTGTAACTAGTGCCCAGCTCTCATCATGCTCCTGTGAAAACCCCAGCCAGAATGAGCTTTGACTTCCATAGAGTCTCTTGCAAATCCATAACATGGGGATTACTGAAGGTGCACAAAAGGATTTACCATTCATTGCCTTTAGGCATCCAGTCACCCACATTAGCCCTTATACTGGGAGAAGATGAACAACTGTAACGTGTCAGTGAGGGTGTTCCAGGTGCCTGAACTGCAGAGGTCTGCACATGTTACAAGACTACCCACAGTACCTTGGCCCTTTATGCTAGACAGTAACAACTCCCACGTTTAGCTCTGAATGTCTCTAGTACAGCCTCTACTGTATTTCCTGTTCAGCACCTCAAGATTGTATTTCTTCTCTTTGTTTAAGGACAATGGTTTTAAAATCCTCTTGCTGCTAGTCATAGGAAGTTATCAGAATCATTTCTGAATACCATGCGGTGTCGCTTTCTTTGTGCCTTTACAAGATTTCCTTTGGAGAGTTTTGCGAGGATTTATATGAATTTTTGAACCTGAGCTTCACTCACTGCTTGAAATTCCTGTTACAGAGATAATAAAAGACAGAATAAGAAAGATGCATGTTAAACTGTTGGCAGATTGCTGAAGGCCAGTGTTTAGCTGCACCTATCGTAATTACCCAAATGTATCCTATAGCACATATAAATACTCTGCTAAGAATATGAAAACCCTTACATTATCTACCTTTTAAAAATAGTACATTAAATTAAAGAAGAAAATCACAATTCATAGAAATCATAGAAAATGAGGGTTGAAAGGGACCTCAGAAGGTCATCTAGTTCAACCCCCTGCTCAAAGAAGGACCATCCCCAACTAGATCATCCCAACCAACGCTTTGTCTAGTTGGGTCTTAAAAACCTCCAAGGACGGAGATTCCACCACCTCTCTGAGTAACCTGTTCCAGTGTTTTACTACCCTCCTAGTGAGAAAATTCTTCCTAATATCTAACCTAAACTTCCCTTGCTGCAACTTGAGACCATTGCTCCTTGTTCTGTCATCCGCCACCACTGAGAACAGTCTAGCTCCATCCTCTTTTGAACCCCCTTCAGGTAGTGGAAGGGTGCTATTAAATCCCTCCTCAGACTTCTCTTCTTTAGCCTAAATAAGCCCAGTTCCCTCAGCCTCTCCTCAGATGTCATGTGCCCCAGCTCCCTAACCATTTTCATTGCCCTCTGCTGGACTCTCTCCAATTTCTCCACATCCTTTCTGTAGCAGAAGGGCCCAAAACTGAACACAATACTCCACATGTGGCCTCACCAGTGCTGAATAGAAGGGAATAATCACTTCACTGTATTGGTAGGCAACACTCCTATCAATGCAGCCCAGGATGCTGTTAACCTTCTTGGTAACAAGGGCATACTGCTGGCTCATATTCAGCTTATTGTCCACTGTAACCCCCAGGTCCTTTTGTGCAGAGCTGCTGCCCAGCCAGTCAGCCCCCAGCCTGTACTGGTGCATGGGATCCTTCCATCCGAAGTGCAGGACTTAGCACTTGTTCTTGTTGAACCTCATGAGCTTCCTTTTGGCCCATCTTCCAATTTGTCTAGGTCACTCTAAATCCTAGTCCTACTCTCTAGTCTATCTACTACTCACCCCAGTTTGGTGTCGTCTGCAAACTTGCTGAGGACTTCTGTGGCCTTCTTAATGTTGTTATAGATATTATCCCTATAAAATCTATTTCTGCTTGCCTGTTGTACACAGCTAGTGCCTTTCAAGATGTGACCATGCTTTAGCCTGTCATTGTCTGCTGCAGTGACAGTGTTTAGAGTGCTGTTTAATTGGGTGTATGTTATTTTAATTAATACCATCATCCAATCTGTCACTTTACAGTGAGTCAGTAGATAGACTGGATAATAACATACTGGATTGTAACATGGGATAGATGTCCTACTGGTAGTCTTCCTAACTCAGCAGGCTCATTTCCAGCTTGAACATATATATGGCGGTAGAGACAATGAAAAATATTATTATTACTTACTTTACAGTAGTGTCCATGGGCTCCAGAAGAAAACAATTGCATTCCTAAGCTGCACTGCTACACTAAAATGATACAGGGAGGCAAAAGAGCTAATTATGCAGCAGTATGAGGACAAGCTTGCTGGCTCCTCAGAGCTTTAAGGTAGCATGGTCACCTGGCTTTGGTAATGGTCATGCCCTCAGCAGCCAGTTCTTATGTAGAGTTCACATTTTCTGTTTGGGAGTGGGGCCTTTGTGGATTGCAGGTGCCTCTTTTTTGCAACAGCAATGTGTTGGGGTGTTGATCTACCATGTGTTATCCTTCTCTCTGCTGTCAGGATGGTTCATGGACTCTGTTGTGCCTCTCGTACTCTACTTCCCTTCCTTACATTGATACACAAAAAATTCTGATGTATAGATTATGCTGGAAACATACAAACTGTTGACAAGCCGTAGGCAATGTTCTTCTGGAAACGAGACTGCTTTCTGTCTAATTTGGGGTACTGAGGTAGTCTTAACATCTGGACTTCCTCAGAACTGCGGATCACAGAACTTCCTAGATCTACTTCTCAGGGCCAGGCCCATTATATAGACAGCCTGAAGGTGGATGGCCAAGGGCTTCCAGGGCTTCTAGGCTTCTAGTCACAGATCTGGAAACCTAGAAGCACTGGCAGACACTAAGTAAAATTAATATCATTTTTGGAAAGCAGTGAAATAATAAGGACCATGCCAATTTCATTCAGCAGCTGCAAGGTTTAGGGAACACATTTCATTTGGGAAGCATCACCTTCGGATCTCTCTGAAACAAAAGCTTCACAGAACTTCTCATGCACAGGAAAGTTCGAAAAGCTTAATTTAACTATGGATGGCAATAAAACCCCATTTCAAATTATTCTAAATTTCCTGTGAACCAAAAATACCAAGTTTCAGCAAGCTCAATACAGTAAACTTTCAAAATGTAAAATTTAGAGAGAAGGCAGGGTAGGGTGGCACCTTCAAAGCTAACTCCTTCACTCTCATGTCAGATGCTATGAAACAAGGATATGTAAAATTATTTAGATTTATGCACACTGTTTCAGTTATTAGTCTAAAACAGTTAAAGCAGTAGACATTTTGTTTTAAAAAAAAGGAAGGAGAAGCATTCTAATTTTGGAAAATATGATCATATGAAAGAAACCTAGAAAGTTCATCTGTGCTGTGAACAATACAAAAATGCAGATACATGACACCTTTTTTTAATTTTATGAAATCAGTTGAGCATTTAGTGAACAGAGATATATTAAGTACAGTAGACAAATGACTTAATGGAGAAAACAGTCGATTCATCTCTGGAAGCAAAGGACCAGTGTTAATGAGGCTATCACTCAACCAACTCACATAACTAAGCAAAATACATCATTCAGATCTTTGGGGAAACTCAGTTTTCAGAGAAGGCATAGTGATGAATTTGGGCTGAGCAACAGATTGAATTTAGTCTCAAATGTTCAGGTTAAAGTTGAGAACATTAGTGGAAAAGACATAGCAGCAGTTACACAACTGTGTGTAATCAGCAGCATTCCAGAAGCAACCATTAATTCACTTAGTTTTTCTGGTTCACATAGACAGGTGTCTGAATTTATTTATACTTTCTAGTTTCCAGAGATTGAACTGTCCTGGTGGGTGATTTAAGCTGAAGACATAGCTGGCTGGATAGATGAAACAGTCAGCAGCTGAGTTTCTCCATGGAATCACATTGCAATTTTAAATATCACAAAAATATAACTACTAAGAATCCATTTAGTTGAATCAGAGAAGTTACTATTTTCAGAGTATATTTATTAGAGTTTTGAAAGCCTGAAAATATTTTAAACTTGCATTACAGACTGGTTGGTTTAGGATAGGTTCAGGACGATTCACAAGTTTAACAATAAAGGAGTCTAAAATATATACATCAAACAATTTTATTCTAGTATATCAGGTTATGAGTTGTACTGTTTTAAACTCCTTTACCTGTTACTCAAATGGATGCAAGGAAACAAAAGAGTAACTCAGCTAAGTGCAAGGGTTCTAACCTAGACTGCCTTAAGCTGCACTCCCGAGGAAAGTTTGAATAAAATTTCTGTAGCTTGTTGGGAGGTGGGGGGGTGGAGATTTAATTTTGGTCAGCTATATTTGAAAACTTCCAAATGTTGAAACTTCAACCAAAACTGGGAAAATTTTATGTGAATATTTTTACAGAACTTGGGTTTTGACCAGCCAAATTTCTGAATGTTCCTCCCTCTTGAATAAGGAAAGTGAAATCTGAGTTACAATCTGCAAGTTTCACCCAAATAAGCCACTGCATAAGATTTCAAGCAGTTCCTGCTTCCTGACAAATTGGAAGCAGGAAGTAAAATGGCATAAGTAGATTTTTAAAATTTTAAAATAGCCTAAAATTCTTGGGGAAATAAATCTTGTAATCAAATAAAAACATATTTAGATATAAGCAAAGTTTTTACTTGGGAATACTTCATCTCAGTTTAAACAGTGAAGAAACATAAAAGATTTTATTTGAGGGAAAAGTCAATGGTAGAAATTCATTATAGTTTCATAATTTGTAAATTGGATTAATTTATACATTTTATAAAATAATTAAATTACTTAGGTGACATTTCTGGGGCCAAATAAAATGAAATTTCTGTGGTATGTTAATTAAAACTCATAAAAAGACTCATTTGAATATGTAATTTGGATCAATTAGATGTCTCTTCTCAACTTTAAATAGTGATAATAGAAATTAAAGAAAAAAGCTTGGGAGCTGTTAGGATTAATTAAGAGTGAATACATCTGGGAAAATGAAATTACAGCACCATAATTTTTAAATGCAAATAAGGTTGAAAAGTTTAAGTTAATATGCATGAATATAGACATTACTAGTAGCTAAATAAAGAAAAATAATTAATGAGAAAAGGTTCAAAGTACTTCCTGAATCATAACTAGTGATTTATTGATAAATAATAATTTGCATTGTATGCAAAGTAGGTAGGTAATGATAAAAATCATGATTTATAGAATAACTTTGATTTAAAGTGCATTGAATTTAAAAACCCAAAGAGAGTTAGTTCCTCTGGTCTTCTTGATCCAAAAACTTGCTAAGGCTATGGACTAGATTTGATCCCCATTTCCTGCATCAGTAGAATAAATCTGGATTTACATCATGTGAATCTAATCAGAATGTGATCCAATGGGAGCTTGATGAATGTACAGGATGCAAAATGGAGACACTTGGAAGTAATAACTTTTTACCACCCCCCTCTGTGGTAAAGAAGATGAGGAATAGCAATGGCTGGTTGTGAACCATGGTATTAAATAGAGGTGTGCGAAGTGGACACTATTCGATTCTGACTCAGATTCGGCCTGAGTCAGGGACAGTGATTCGATTAGTTGATTCAGATCACTGTCCCTGATTTGATTCAGCTGAATCCAGATCTGAAGATTTGATGATGATTCGGAGAATCAGTGATTCAGCCATAGACACAGCTTTAAATGTTTTTTCTACATACCTTGAGGTACCATCGTGGCTTGTGAACGCTGTGATGCTGGGGTGCATGCAACATCCCACAGGAGTGCAGAGGGGGGAAGTACTTCTGGTCCACTTCCAGGTCCACTGGAGAGTGCATGGGGGACACCCTCGCACCCTCCTGGCTCAGTGATCAGCCATGGGGGGACCCCAGGTGCCCCCCGACCCAGGAGGCACTAGTTATTGAGCTAGGGGGTGCAGGGGTGGGCCCCCAGCATGCTCCCCAATGGACCTGGAAGTGGACTGGAAGTGCTTCTGGTCCACCTCTGGGTCTGCTGCCTAGCATGCTGGGGAGCCCCCCCGCCACGCCTGTGAGACACTCCATGCTCTCCAGCATCGCAACATTCATGAACCACCTGCTAGCTAGAGGTATGTAGAAAAAACATTTAAAACTGTGTCTATGTCCAAATCTCTGAATCTCTCCGAATCAATTCGGAGTGATTTAAAGGGTCCTCTGATTCGATTCAGATTAAAAGATTCAGCCACCGAATTGAGCCGAATCTCTGCTGAATCAAATCAGGAACTGAAGCTTCTCATAGCCCTAGTATTTAACCAGAAACTTTTGGACCTTGACAGCTTTGGTTTGGTTTGTGGACTGGAATTTATCAGTTTTAGCCAAGATAATTCGTCCTTTTTAATTGGTCTGTTGTACAAGTCAGAAAAGTTCTGTTTGGCATCAGAACACATCAGTTATGGGTAAATAGGCAGGATGCTAAATATGATCATACTTTCCTGTGCAGCCTGCAGTATTGAGTTTAGGATTGTGCTATTTATACAACACCTCCCAGCCACCTTTGAACATGAACTAATTTTCTAGTTAAACCAGGAGCTAATACAGATGTACAAACAACTAAAAATTGAGAGTCTCAGTATACCTCAATTGTCCCTCAGGTTTACAGTATTTTCAGTCTCTCTTTATAACAACATAATTTCCAGTCACTATGCAGAATGTAAGTGCTTGTGTATCATAAATATGAAGGCCCGTCAACACTCCTCCAGCATTGCTCTTAATGATGTAAAGGGCCCTTATCATAGGGCTATGCAGTCAAAGGTCCAGTGAGGGCAGGGCTAGATGTATCCAAGCTAGCCTTTGTCTCGATAGCTGAGATCACAATGAAATCACAAGGGCCCAAACTTAAGAATGATCTGAACATACCATCCTTGCTCCTGTCCCACTGACATCCATGTTGCCTTGTCTACACTGCTGTCATGACCTGTGCTAGCTAGATTGAAGCTAGCTGAGATCCTGCAATCACACCTTTGATTGCAGCATGGACATTCAGTCCTTACTGCTTGCATTTTTGCATTACTTTTGGCAGAGGAACAGTTATGTTGAACTTCTGTTAATAGTGGGCAGCATAAAAACCCAGTGTATCATTTGTGTTGCTTGGTTTCTTACAGAAAATAAAAGCCAGTGCATCTCCTGTACTGGACAACCCAAATGTATATATTAAGAGCTATTTAGAGAAAGAATTGAATGCAAACTGGATCTGTTTCTACCTTCAAATGTACCCTTCAGTGAAAGCTGTACCGTGCATTTGAAGTATAGAGCCAGGGCTGGTGTGAATCCTCTTTAATATTAAATACAATTGTCCCAGGGGTATAAGCATGGGGGTGATACAAACCCAGAGGAGAGACCCCAAAAGTGAAAACCACCTACCTACTTCAGGTCACCAGATTCCAGGAGAACAACGCCAGGGAGAAAAGCCCACGCTGTTTGTTAGCCAGGCTCATATACAGTTGAAGCTGGTGGGTGATGTCACGGATGCACAGCAGCCATCTGGGTTAAAAGACAGCACTAGCAGGGAGATGAGGAGAGCGGGAGAGGCAGCGGAGGCTCTCCACGCCGGCAGCAGGCAGCACCAGCAAGCAGAGGGGAGTTCTGACCAGGAAGAAATGGCCAGGCAGCAGTGGCTGCCCAAGGCCCTCACAGGCAGCACCTGGGTGTGGCAAGAAATGCCACCCAGGAAGAAGCAGCAAAAGCATCAGGAGTGAAGGTGGCTCTACACTCTGGGCTCCAGCTGCATCAAATGGTAGGAGGGGATTTGACAGGGACAGGAGCAAAGGGAGCTTCTACCAGAGACAGAGAAGGGAACAGCATCAGGGGACGTGGCCAGGCACAGGCTCCAGGGCAAGGAAAGAAAGAGGACTGTTCCTTCTGATCTCCCTCTTTTCTCACCTACCCTCTTCTTATTTTTTTCCTCTTTGTGTCCCACCCTTTTGTTGCTCCTCACCTGTGTATCACGCTGGTTGTCTTTCGTTTCATTTTTTTGTTTGTTTTTTCTTACTTTGAGCGGTAACCTTGAGTCATGATGTCCAGGGGACAAAACAAGTCACAAGGGCCTCTCACAGAAATAAATTGTCAGCCAGTGTTGAGCAGGGGGGGAAAATCCACAGGAGAGACAAACATCCATCAGGCACAAAGCCTGGTAGTAAGAAGAAAATTAGACTTGACTCCGGAGTAAGCACAATGGGAAAAGACCATCAAGACTGGAGGACAAGCCGCATTAACATCAGGTGGCCCATTTAAGGCTGGAATATGGAAGGAGTGTAGGGGTAGCGGAGCCCCATGAATATCCGGTGAGAGGATCGACCAACCTCGTGGGACTTCCAATGGGAGACCCCAACATTGAGATTACATTCAAAGACATGGCAGGTGAGTTCTGGGGTACTCCCTGAGGTGACCGAGGCCCCTATCAGAGGTTGCATGAAGTCTCTTTGCATCCAACACCAGGCGCC
>NW_017728998.1:26302869-26314676 GCF_001723915.1 Gavialis gangeticus | reverse complement strand
GGGAGTTCTGGGGTACTCCCTGAGGTGACCGAGGCCCCTATCAGAGGTTGCATGAAGTCTCTTTGCATCCAACACCAGGCGCCCGCACCCAGGCAGCGCGTGAATGGATTTTCAAAGAGAGACAGGCACAACTATGTTTACTTGAATATAAGGTGAGGTTTTTGCCCCCTGTCCTGGGGCCCGAGGTAACAAGGGACACTTACCTGAAGCCCAGGACAGGAGAGACGCAGAGCCGGAGGGAGAACCCGCACTGCTCGTTAGCCGCATCTTCGTACAGCTGCGGCCAGCAGCTGACGGCAGCGTCGGATGCCAGCCGGGGGATTTAAAAATGGCGGCCGCCACTCCGGAGGCAGCGGATGGCCCAGGGATCAAACGATGGTTAGGGCCAGCGATGGCATGGGATCTCCAGGATGAGCAACGCTGAGCTGGTGTGCCGGAGGGAGCAGCGATCCCTACGAGGAGCCCAACAACAGGGACACCGGTGGATCGACCCAGGAACGGTGGATCAGGTGAGCTACTAAAGATTGGGATGACCCAGAAGGATTCTGTGGACCCCGAAGTAAGTTCCGGGATGGTAGGGAGCGAGCCACGCCGAAGAGGGGTGAAGGATTGTGGACCACCTGGCTGGAGGGAGATCGGGGCGGGATCGCCGCCAAGATCAGTGGATGTCTGTTAAAAGAACAGGAGCGGGGCAGCCAGAGAGCAGCTAAGGGGAATCCTTTCCCTACCCCGTTCAGGTTAAGAGGGATCTGGTGGAGGGTCAGCGAGACAGTTAGATCATCAGTGACTCCAAGTGGGGAGTGTCTCACCAGGTGAAGGGCTTGTGGCACGGGGTCTATAGTTGGTGTGACTAAGGCACCAGTGCAGGTTACGGTGAAGGGGCCAACGTTGAGGTGGGAATATCCTACGGATTGCGGGATCGAGTACGAAGGATGTGTTTGAAGCCTGCAGAAGCAACACGGAGCAGGCACGGGGAAGTGGAGCCCATAGGTGGTGTGAGGCCGGGGTGTAGGGGTGATGGAGCCCCATGTGCAATGGGCAGGCCAAGCCCAGGCCACCGAGGGACCCGTGAACTAGCCCTGCCCACTGGGGAAACAACAAGTCGTAGCAGACGAGAGCGGCGTTGGCAACACAGGAGAACGAACACCCACGGTGACAAACAGGTCCGGATGGGGGAGTAGCCACCGACCAGGAGGGCAGAGCTCCCCGGAATGACATAAGAAGGCCCGTCGGGGACACCCCCCAATCAGCATAAGATAAAAAGTTCCTCATCTCATATTTGCATACCACCCCTCCCCCCAATGAAATACACTCTCTATCATTAAACTGCTGCTAGAAGCTGTATGTGCTCAATCATGGAAACCAACTATGAAGTTGATTGAATGCAGCCCATCCTGAGAGTGCCTATAAAACACCTGGCCCACACTGGGAAAACAAATTGATAGGAAACTTTTTTTTTTTTTTTTTTTTTTTTTTTTTGGCCCTTAAAAAAAATTAAAACAGGCAAGTGTTTCCTCTACAGGAAGCTGGCACTGGGCCTGGAGACACTGAAATAATAGGCTGGAACCAGAAGGTCCAGAGCAAGCCCTGACACCCTCTACTTGGTGCCAACATTTCTTTTTTGTTAATAGATTTTGTGTTCCAGGTCAAATCAGCCAAATCAGTTCCAAATCATATTGAGTGACCAGAACTCAATCATTCCAAGCATGACAATTATTGAGCAGGCAGAACTGAATTATTCTAAGCATCATGTATGGCACCATAGCCAGCAAGCATCCTGCATTCCAGGCTCAGTACCACTATAAGTAAAATTGGTTGTATTGGACATCATCCCGATGGGACCGATAATTTTGTCGACAAATGCCAGTGCATGCGTGCAGCTACAGTGCAGCACTCAGACGGTGAGGAACAAAGCCTGGCATCATGAAGAACTGCCTCCAGCTGGTAAGTCTATTGTGGTGGAAGAGGAAAGGGGAGGGAAGGGTCATGGGGGGAGCAGAACAACTCACCCCCACCAGTGAGGGAGGGAAAGGGCAGGAGCAAGCACTGCCCAGCTGGGGTGGGGTACAGGACAGCTTGTGGGGAGGGGGCAGATCCCACCACTGCTTGCACCCCGGGAGGGCATGGTGGGGTGGGGGTGCCACCAGATCTGTGTGGGGCAAGTGGGTGGGCTGCAGCCTTGGGCTGGAGCCAGGCTCTTCTCGCTGAGGGTTGGACTCAGAGTGAGGGCTATTGAGAGGGCTGCAGCCACCCCAAATTTTGTCATAGCTCTCTCCCAATGCTGCTGCCACCATGCGCCTGGTGCAGCCCTGGCTCTTCCAGGCACATGGGGAGAGGTGGGGGGTTGAACCAGGAAGATCCAGGGCTGCACCATGCATGCAGATGCAGTGGTGCTGGGAGGGAGCTACAGCAGAATCTGGAGTGGCTGTAGCCCCCACCATAGCCCCCAATCTGAGCTCAGCACCCAGTGAAAAGAGCCCAGCTCCAGCCCACAGCTGCAGCCCATCTACTCACCCCATGCAGATCACACGCCCGCCCCCCCCTCCGTGCTTTCCTGGGGTGCACGCAGTGGTGGGAACAGCCCCCCCTCCTCACAAGCCATGCCTCCGTCCCGTGTTCCACCCCGCCCCACCCCAGCTGGGCAGCACCTGCCCCAGCCCTCTCCCTTCCTCACCCCGGGGGGGGCATTGATATGTACCCCCCACACCCCTTCCCTTCCCCTTTTCCTTCCCTTTCCATTACCACAGGCTTACCAGCTACAGGCAGCTCTCCATGCTATATTGGAAATTGGATTGGTATCACCGAATATGCCTCGTTTAAAAATTGGATTTTGGTATCGGCTTCGAAAATCTCTATTGGTGCACCCCTATGAGCAGGTTAAAGAAGAGTGAGGAGGAGCCAATGATGTGCCTGAAGGATGGAAGAAGTGTGGCACACCAATCAAAGGACAGCATAATAGGAATGGCAGCTGCTTTCTACCAACAGCTGTACACCACGAAACTGGTAAACCCAGAGGCCATGAAACAGTGCCTGCAGGGCCTTACCTGGACCCTCAGAGAACCCAAACAATGACAACTAGAGGAGGAGTGGACACTAGAGGAAATCAAGAGTACCCTCCAAATGTGCAAGAATGATAAGTCTCCTGGAGCAGGTGGCCTGCCTAAGGAGTTTTACATGACTTTTTGGGATCTGGTAGGCCCAGACCTGCTGGAGCTGTTCCATGAGCACCTTTAGCAAGGCTGCCTGGGTGCAGGGATGGACCAGGGTCTTGTGACCCTTCTGTATAAGAAAGGCACAAGGGAAGAGTTGAAGAACTGGAGGCCTATCATACTCCTGAGCTTCGACTATAAGCTGTCGGCCAAAGTCTTGGCAGACCATTTTAAACCCATAGTAGGTACCATCATGTATGAGGATCAGTTGTGCAGGGTGCTGGGGTACCAGATTCACAAGGCTTTGCTGCAACTGTGGGACACACTTCAGCTGGAACAGGAAAGGGGGCAGAATGTTGCTACCCTGAACCTGGATTTGGAGAAAGCCTATGACAGAGTATCTTACCAGTTGATTTTTGAGATGCTGAAGCAGATGGGAGTCCCCTAATCTTCATCATTTGGATCGGGACCCTGTACACAAATGTAAGCAGCAAAGTGTAGGTCAACAGGTATAATAGAGCCAGGTGTCTAGCAGGGCTGGCCATTCTTCATGATCCTTTTCATCTGTGTGATCGAACTCTTGGCCCAGCACATTAGGCAAGACTCTGGGATCCATGGATACTAGATCCCAGGTGGCAGTAAAGAAACGACCAAGGTCCTGGTCTACATGGATAATCTGAAGATCTTGTGCCGAAGCAAGTGGTCAGAGGAAAGAGCCCTGTGGCACACACGGGTCTATGAAGGAGCAGCAGGAGCCAAACTCAACAGGAGTAAGAGCACCTGTCTGGTGAGCTCAGGGACCTGGAATCCTTGGGGGTCTCTGTCCACTGTGAGGGGGTCAAGATCCTCTGGGTGGTTTTTGACCTTGAGCTGAGCAGCAGGAAAGCATGGGAGAAAACAGAGGCCAAGGTAAAACAAAAGTTGGGTCTGTAGCACAAGTATTGCCTCTCAATGAGGGGGCACGTAGTGCTTGTGAAGGCAGTGTTGCTACTGGTGCTTCTGTACATCACGCTGGTCTTCCCCCATTCCAAGCATGTCTCCCACAGAATCCAGAGAGTGATGTGCATATTCTTTTGGGGATTCAGATGGGCAAAGGTAGCTAGAAAGACCCTGTAGAAAACTAAATGGGCCAGGGGCAGGGGCATGTCAGGCATCCTCATTTTCTGTGGGCAAAGTGCATGAGGCAGATCTGTAAATTGATGACAAGCACAGTGTCCAAAAACAGCATGCCTCATGAGATATTTTGCAGGACACCTGCTGAGAGAATGGTGGATATTCGCACTAACCAATAGATGACCATGGCTCATGGACCCACTGTGGTTCTACAAGATCCTGACTGAGCTTCATGGCATGTACAGTCTACAGAAAGCAGGCCCCACAACCATGGTCAACCACAAGAAAATAGAGGAAGTGGTGAGAACCAGAGACACCATGTCACCCATGGACCTGCTCCCAGGTGATGCTTGCCAAGCCATGTGGGAAGATGTCTTCCACAAGGACCTGCATAAAGACCACAGAGACCTGAACTGGCTGGTAGCCCACCGAGCCTTCCCAGTGAGGGCTCAGAGACAGAGAGGGGCAGCCCAGGTGACCTAACTGCCCGAGGACAACCTGCCAAGGAGCCACAGAGACTATCGACCACGTCCTGTGGCTCTGCACATATGCCACGGAAGTGTGGAGAAAGGTAAAGCAGCTCTGCGAAGTGGTGACAGGGGTAGGATAGTTGTCAAGAGAAGCAGCACCATATGGGCACCTGACCAAACACCAGGGGAGCCCATCAGCCCGCTTCAATCAGTTTGTGTCCTGTGTCAGGAGCACCTTGTGGAAGTCCGTAAACCTCCTGATGCACACGCACACAAACCTAGAGATGATAGACTGTGTTAAGGTGGCTCTGAGCAAACTCCAGTACTACTACCAGAAATTGGTAGTAGAGGATGGTGAGACGCAGCCAAATCCACCTGGCAAAAAGACACTTGGCGCTGGATCTCCCAAGCACTCCCCATTTGGGAAACAGTGACAGTGAAGAGGACAACGAGACAACTGAATTTGGCGACAACGACGAGGATGGCAGCAGTGACAGCACCAGCAGATCTTCCAGTGGAAGTGACAGTGACAGTGGATGAACTAAGACTTGAAACCCAGTAACCGGAGTGTGGACTAACAGACTGTGTGTTCGGGGTAGGGAGGCTGGCAGGTGGTTGCATGGGAGCGCAGGTCCACAAGTGTGTATTGTACCGGGTTTATAGGTTGTGTTGGGTAAGTTAAGGTATGGGAAGAAAAGTGTACTACAAGGTGTGTGTATATAACAATATATTTTACAACACCCCCTCCCCCCCAAAAAAGCAACAAAAGAAAAACCTGTGCTGAAACTCGCAGTGGTTTGCAGCAAATTAAAATGCATCAATTCTTGATGAACTTACCAGAATGTTTGTTGTGACATCAGTGGGTTTTGTGGGGTTTTTTTGTCCTTTTCATTTCAAATGAACAAGGGGAAGGTGGGGCGGGGGCACAGAAAGGGTACAAACAGCTGCTGTGGTTCTGACTCTGGTCCTGAGTCTGCATCAGGGTCAGACCCAAAGCAGACTCCTGTCCCCCTCTGCGTGCAGCTTCTGTCTCACCCCCCCCCGTCCCCGTCCCCCCCCGCTTACTGTCACATACAGTTAATTGTGCTTGGGGATGAAAAGTGCCTGAGCAGGGTCTGACAGTAAGGGGGGGTGGGCATGAAGGCTGCAGGGGGGAAGAAACTGAGGAGGCCCACCTGAATCCCCACTCCCCCATCACTATTTTCTCTGCTGTAGCAGTTGGAGGGGGACAAATTCAAGACAACCTTTCAATAATCAGATTCTACACCTGGAAAATTATAACAATTTATAATTTTTCCATATATAGAATCTAATTGGGGGGTCATCTTATATTCAATTATATATGATATAGTAAATATCTATATCAAATATATAAATGTATATGTATATGACATTTCTATATATGACAGGACAGTTTCTCTAACTTTTTATTTAATTGTGAAATTCTCAGAATATATGTGCAGGCCATTTAATGAGTATCCAAATGTGTATTTCAACCAGGATATTTTGCATAGCAGCTTTATATACTGTTTCTATTAATATAATTATAATTTTAAAGTAAATCAGTAGAATGCAGTAGCAAACCTACAGAGTTCATTTGAGAAAAGACATCATTAATAACACAGATTATCATCCAAGGAATTCAGCTTCAGTTAATTTAAATCCAGAATGGGTCATTCTTATATCCTGCCTGTTCAGAAGGTACAGAAAAGGGCTAATTGTTATGCTGCAGGAAAACACGATTAAGATCACTCCACTAGATAAGTTTGCCTTATAAACTAAATTGCTGCATGTTTACGAGGATACAAATGTTTACGATATTCAGCACTTGTTTTAAGTGTGACTATAACTCCAATTGGCCTCTTGCCCTCAGTTTTAAAAAATTTCACCAGTAGCATAAAGTACGTTAGTCAAACACTTATTAAAACAATCATTAGGATATCAGAATGGCTCATTCCAATGGGGTTTTATGGGGAACGGACTTGTATTCAAACTTGTTATGCTAAAAGTACATGCTATAAGAAGAGAGAGGGTGTGCGAAACAGAAAAGGAAGTAACCCCTATATACCGTTGTGAACCTTATTGAACACTGCTAATAGAGATCATTTGGACACCATTGTGGTGAGATGCCCAGATTAATTTCTGCTTGTCATCTCTCATTAACAGTAACTTTGCCAAGCCCCATTCTAGAAATATTCAGTCTGCATTACATAATTGTGTGCATGTGTATGTGTCCATGTGTATACATACACAGTGTAAAATGTGCATATTTTAAAGATTGGAAGCATTTTTTTGAAACTTTTCATATATTCCCCATCCAACAAAATGGAGCAGATAGGTACGTTCTTAATTTTAAGCATATGAGTAGCTTAAAGATAAGTACATACAATGTGTTCTGCTGAACTGAAGTCATTCATCATTGTGTCCCATCATTAGCTCTCATAACAGTCCATTAGAAAAAGTAATTCTGCAACTCTAATTCACAGTTTGTCTTTTTTATCTGAAAAATTCTAAAGATTAGGGTTTGTTTGTTTTTTTAAAAACTCCTAAAAAATAGGCACTACAAAAGGTACTGTTTGTATTCAGTGTATGCCCAGGGTGCTATGGTATGGATTTAAATTTGGATTTAAATAAAGTGTAATCAAGAAAACAACTTATTCAGTACAAGTTACAGTACGACAATTATACCTTCATTTCGATTGTCAACCACACCAGTGTAGGCTGAGAGATCACAGACTGTTATCTCTCTCTTCTATAGCATTTATATTCAGAAAGGGTCACCTAAATTGCAACTTCCATCAAAAAATCATCTTCCCTGCTACTTTACCAGGACAGAGAGACATTTTATAAAATAAGTTTTCCCTATCAGAGGGAAAGTAAAGTGTAACTCAACCTAAAATGAGAAAAATCCTTGTATGCAAACTACATTATATATTCTATCGAGGGAAGGAAGGGAGTTCTTTAGCTTGTATCTTATAAGGTCTTTTTTGGAAAATCAGTTGCAAATGTTAGTTTTGCTTATCAGCATATAACATATTTGTCTGCATCTAATGGATTTCAATTTAAAATTCCTTTTCTTCCTCTCTTTCTTTCACATTTAGTAACAGTAGTTTTATAATAATCAAAATGTTTCAAAAGTTGATTTATCTATCAATTCTACAACCATGTAAAAATGATTTACAAAAATGATTAGTTTCTACAAGTTTTCTTCTGGACTGAAAATTTCATGGCAAAAGTGAACTTGTTATAGTACTGTATAAGGCTAACCATCAAAACCCAGTGTCACACAAACATTCTTGAAACTGAATTTTTATTAGCATACACATTGAAATTAAAGAGACTGCTTGTGCATGTGCTTAAAGGTTTGAAGGATTAGGCTTTATGACACTAGCATCTTCAGTCACCATAATAATCCCAACACGACAGTCAGTCCGTAACACAATAATTTCCCCCAAATAATTTATTTATCGTGTTGCTCCTGGCCAAGTAAAGCTTAAACCAATTGTCAAAATATATTTAGTTCATTGTTACAAAGCTGTTCAGTCATCATCACTTTGATTTCCTATCTCAAGCTCATTTTGGTTCATTACTGGACTTTCTAAAATGCTATCTTTTTCCTGTCTAGCTTTGCAGTA
Organism: Gavialis gangeticus; assembly: GCF_001723915.1. Lineage (NCBI taxonomy): Eukaryota > Metazoa > Chordata > Crocodylia > Gavialidae > Gavialis > Gavialis gangeticus. The sequence continues at coordinate 26,306,309 of NW_017728998.1, read as the reverse complement.
GCAGGCTTTTCTCATGTCCTGCCTTTTCACCAAGGAGATCCTAACATACAACTTCTCACTGCATGGTTGGAGTCATATTTCCTGTCCTCTCAAGGTTTTGCTTTAGACCCTACAACTACACAGGGTCTTGAAAGCCTTTTTTTTGTCAAACACACTCATGGGCTCTTTTCATGATTGTAGTAATCTTTCCAAAAACTTGTCAGCTGACTTGCATGCTCTTCTCAATTTTCTTCCCATGATCACCATCCTGCAAAGTAAAAACTGCCCAAGGTAAAATGTCCCTTTGAAGAATTTTAAAAAGTTTTTCCATGCATAAGTTATTCTCTTGATCATGCAAGCTGCAGTATGAATAAAATTAACCTTTTCCATACTCATCTTCTCGCAAACTTGCTTGCTACTTAAAGGTTGAATTCTGCCCACAGACAGACTTCAAATCCTATTGAAATCTCATTGAATTAAATATGTGCGCTAACATCTGAGGGCATAATTTGGCCCTGAGTCATTAACTACTTTTTCTGTATTCCTTGCAAAATAAGAAAATATTTCTTATGTTTCTTATTCATATATACAATATATACATATTTTCTCATATATATACATATATATATTCATATGAGAAAATATTTCTCATGCTGCCTGCACATCTCCTCTATGCTTACCATTTTATCTCCATTATACTGTCACCTGTCACTAACATTTACCATTCATTAATGTTCTCTAAGTACTTACTGGAAAGTTTAGGCAAGGCAACTGCTTGATTAACTTCTTTCACTTCATTTTATTTTCCCTTTGCTTTAAAATCCAGCATTGGTACTGTTAGTATTCTAGATTTCACAAATGTAATTTATACTCTTTCTGATTCTTCAGGCATTTTCAGATTAGTTTTGAGTTCTACTCAATCAAATCCTAATGGTCTATAAAGCCTGATGGACACTTGTCCCATACTTGTTACAATTTAAGGCCTCCATCCTGCACTGTATAGCACAACGTGGAGACTCTCTGATTTAAATGAGGAAAACAGTCTAGCAAGATGCTAACTAATAAAAGAATTAGTGCCATAGGGGAAAGAAGAGACTTTATATGACAGGGTAAGGAATAGTGTTGGTGTTAAAAATTAGGATTTCAGTTTAGATCTGAAAGAGTAATGTTAGTGCACTAGATCCCCCCTACACAGTCCTCAAGTTTCTTGGGAGTACCTGCTTGTAACAAGTAGCTCACAGCCACCATCCAAACAGAAGAGTATAAGGGCATAGACTCCTAGCCCCAGTGAAGATGATTCATTTGGGCTCTGCATGAAGATAGAAAGTCTGTTTGGGGTTTTTTTACTTTCTATGCAGTGGCCATTGCCAGGCAATTTATGTGGGGCACCAGGCTCTTCTAGAAGAAAGCAGCTCTTCTGCCATTGTACAGCTGTCAAATATGAGGAATAACTTTTGCACATGTATATTAGAGTTGGCTGTGTTGGTCATATTTCTGAATTGCACATGTGCATAGATGTTTCTACTTGGGATCCCTACCAAATGCCACAAGCTACACTGGTCTGCACTATGAGAAAAAATACTTGATGCCACAGTACCAGGATAGGAGACCCTCCCAGCATTTCTCAGAATACCAGAAGACAGAGAAAGCAAGCTTGCATGTAATCCAAGGAAGTGCAGTCTATCATTTTGAGGCCCTTGCCAGTCTCCCTGTGCACATGCTACCATTTCCAGTGCTTTTTGGGATGGTGGTATTTGCTTTTCTTTTGGGAAGCAGCAACTTGGTGCACTTCCAAAAATAGAGTTGTTAACAGTTTCATCCCCTAGTCCACCATGAGCCATCCTCCTTTATGCTTGTGCAGGATCAGAAACCACTGCTTCAAGCACTTCTCTGGCTGATGAAATGGGTTTGGTCCTAAATGATGTAGGGTATGTCTATACTCAGTTATAGTCCCAGGTAGCAATGTACTGAGACAGACAGGTACTTCCCAGATCAAAAGTAGTGTGGGATTTTTAACATTGACTTCAGTGGGAGTTGGATTGGCCCCTGGAAAGTCCTTCTTGAAATGACTGGTCAAAAATGACTTGGGTGTGGCATATACTGACTTTGTTAATATAGCACACTGTTTAGAATTTCTTTTGAACTCTTCATTCTGCTGGGATCGTTAGCTCATTTTAAGTCTGTTAGTATTTCTTAACCATTTCTAAATAAATGCTTTGCTTATTATTACAGATGTAAACTAGAAAGTCATTACCGGTGAAATGTGGCAAATTTTATTCATGTATCATTCTGCAAATCATTTATAGCAATCTGCAACCATTACAAGCTAAATATAAACTCCTCAGCATCCCATCTATCTTGCTAGTCAGTATGGTCACTAACATGATCCATGGCAGAGAAGAAAAAATGTGAAGCGCTTCTGTCTGCTTTAAGGAAAATTTATTCATGTAAGCATGCTTCCATAAAAGGTGTATTTAAACCCACCTCCACAGCCAAGCTTGCAAGATAAATTACTGCTGAAAGAACCAGGCACATCTTAAGAATGCTAAAATATAGTCATGGTCCATAATGCATCAGTATAAAGAAGTTCAGCTGATAGCATGAAAGGAAGATGTGCTTTATTCCCTAAACTCATTTATTAATTCACCTCCATATCTATTTAATTCTATCAGGGAATTCCCAAAGTCTGGTCCAGCTTTCATTTCCAGTGACAGACATAGATTTTAACATACATTCCAAGTAAAATTTCACCATGAAATGAAATCATTTATCTATTTCACTAACATTTCACTTACTACTCATACTACGGAAGTACATTGTTTGGTGGTCTGTTTTTTTTGGTCACCCACCCCCAGTCTGGATTGTGATTGGCCGTTATGCCAGGGAAGCAAGAAGAGTGCAAGGGATCTTGTAAGGGCCCCATACAATGGACCCTCTACTTTGGGAATATAGGGACTACTCTGGTGTGCTCCTGGGGTACTCTAAGCTCCAAGGGGAGAAGACATGGTTGACAATGAAGCACTGTCATGTATTTTTTCTCCAATCATTGTTGCACGCTGCCTAGGAGGCATCCAAACTGTGTCCAAATATAGTTTGCCCCAAACTACTGTTATCAGCAGGGATCCCAGTTTTCCATTTCCCACAAAAAAAACAGATTATCCCCATTGAAGTGGGAAACCTTGGGTTTCGCCTTGCAGGCTGGCAGAGCTCCAGCCTGCAAAGAGGTGCTTGCTTGGAGCTGGGGGGAGTGGTGGGAGGGCAAGTGGAGTGAGGGGGCACCATGTGCATGTGTGCACGCACATACGTGTCCTAAGCATTACAGCCAGGCAGGGTGGTGAGAGCAGCCCCGGCAGCTGGTTACAGGTATGTCTGTGAGACGGGGGCATGGGGATTGGAGGATCAGGGCTTGGGTTGGAAGTAATAATGGGTCTTCCCCAGTGTGTGTGTTTGTGGGGGGGGGG
>NW_017728998.1:26300347-26302532 GCF_001723915.1 Gavialis gangeticus | reverse complement strand
GGGGGGTCTGTGCATGTGGGGGTGGGGTATGTGTGTGCATGTGTGTGCCCACAATAGCGTAGATGTCTGCCAGTGCTGGGGGAAGCTATCCGAGTGCCAGGACTGCAGTGGGGCAGGGGGATCTGAGGCAGTGCTTGATGCCACCAGTGAGCCCAGCTCCATGTTGTTGCCAGCAGGGCTTGCTCAGAGGCACCTGCCCTTCCACTTGGGGAAGAGGGTTAGGGGGCCCTTCAGGGGTGGTGGGGAGCTGTGTGGCTGGACTGGCAGTGCTGAGAGCCAGTGTCCATGCTCTCAGGGGGAGGGGCACAGCAGCTGGGAGACACAGCCCAGGGGTGGTGGGGCTGTGGCCAGGCCACCTGGCATAGCACAGGAGCTCTGGCACAGGGTGAGGCGGTGCCACAACTATCCCCTTCTGTCTCCAGCCTGTACATGACTGAACTAGCTCTGCCACTGCCCACATAAATCAGAACTGCTGCAGCTGCCTCAGGTGGGACAGAGACCACCTAGAGCCCCTCACTCTCCTCCCACTGCCCATAGAATGGCCTGGGCTGGAGCCACGCTCAGCTTTGTGTTGCTGCTGTGGAGCATGGCAATGATCCTCCACGCTGTGCCCCAGCCACAGCCAGTGGCACGGGGCAATGTGTGGTACCCCAACCACTGCCTGTCCTTCTGCACCACAGTGTACTGCATGCATCTCATGCTGGAGGCCATCCCCACCATGTCACTGCAGACCACCATCCTATGAGTCCATACAGAGCCAAGTGAGGTTTAGGGTACCAGATGTGTAAGCCCTTTGTCCGCCAGGGGAGGCTTCCAAGTGTCCTGGGGATCAGTGGTTGCTGGCAGATTCTTGAGGAAGGGCCTTTCAGTCAGCCCCAGTCCCTCAGCCCCACTGCACCCACCCTACCTTTCCTCTGCCCCAGAGCATGGGTCTAAGACCCATGCAGCTGCCTTCTTCCCTCCAATGTCAGCACTTATGCATTGCCTATGCTGCTGCCACAGTGGACGCGGGGGCACAACTCTGCACCTCTGCTGCCCCTGGTGCTGCTAGGCAGGCATGGGGCACCTCACCTTAGTGACCATGGCAGCACGGCTGATGCAGGGCTTGTGGTGGCAGCAGTGGTGGCATCACCAAGTCTCGCTACCCTACTCTGCCCTCCCATGCCGGGTCCCTTCTGCTGGGCTGCAGAGGTAGCTCCTGTATAATGTGGGTCCAGCCAAGCTGCAGCCCCATGCCCTGTACCCTACTGTTGGCACAGAAATCTGGGGGGACATATAGTCCCCTATGCTTCCCCTATCCATTGCCAATGGCATCGCCTGCCCCCAAACACCCCTTGCCCCACACACTTTCCCCTTCTCCACACACTAGGGGCTAAGGCTAGGGCCGGGGGAAGGTAGCACCTGGGGGTCTCATCTGGCATGGCTGGGGGAGCAAGAGGCTATGGGTCAGGAGGGAGGGACACCAGCAGGGCTGGGGATGGTGAGGGCCTGTAGGTTGGGAGTGATGGGCACCAGCAGAGTCAAGGGGCTGTGGGTCAGGAGCAAGGATCACTGGTGGGAACAGAGGCTGAGGGTTGGGATTGAGAGGCACCAGCAGGGCCAGAGGGCTGTGGGTCAGAAGTGTGTAGCACTGGCAGGGCTGGGGGGGCAGGGGACCTGTGGGTCAGGAGTGAGGGGCATTGTCATGGCTGATGAGGTGGAGGACTGTGGGTTGGGGCACCAGCATGGCTGTGGGTGCTATGCCTTGGGAGTGAGGAGCTGGTCACCAGTATATCAGGGCTGATCAATGCCACAAAGCACCAGGGGGGACAGCTGCAGCATCCTGGTGAGCAAAGGGGACAAGTGGAGCTCTGATTTTCCATTATAAAAACCAAAATTAAATGCCAAAATATATAAGTATTTAGAATGCAATTTATTATAATAATTGAGGCACTGGTAGGCTTCTAAATTGCTTTAAAATGGAAATATATCAATAAAATGTTGTGTTTGGCTGATACTTGTATATTAGCAAATTGCCTGTCAATAATGACAGGCAGGGATGGAGCACCACATGCCACTATCCTGTGCTGCTGCTGCCCCCCAGAAGCAGGGTGGGGGAAGCTTGCACGTGGCAGCCACTGCTGCCAGCCACCAGTTTGCGCTGCCACTGCTCTCCGTCCAGTCGCGCACCACCCTCCCCCCCACT
>NW_017728998.1:26291098-26295347 GCF_001723915.1 Gavialis gangeticus | reverse complement strand
TTAGCAAATTGCCTGTCAATAATGACAGGCAGGGATGGAGCACCACATGCCACTATCCTGTGCTGCTGCTGCCCCCCAGAAGCAGGGTGGGGGAAGCTTGCACGTGGCAGCCACTGCTGCCAGCCACCAGTTTGCGCTGCCACTGCTCTCCGTCCAGTCGCGCACCACCCTCCCCCCCACTCTGTATCTGGCCCCAAGCCCCACCACCCATGTCCTCCCCCCTACCCCCAATCATGAGATTTTTCCTTTATTCTGAAACTAGCAAAGGAAGCCAATGCTGGTAGTTTACCATGGTTGTGTGCACATGTTTGTGTGTTCTTCTCTTTTGGACGCTTTAGTGCAAAGATAACCTGTGTTCTTTAGCCACTTATTTGCCCATGGAATCTAATGACTAATAGGGCAGTATGACATCTAAGCAAAGAATTTTTCCCACAAAATTTTGAACAAAGTGGGTGGATGGATCATTGCATGTACAAATAGATAGTTAAACCTCTGTCTTTTACAATCCAGATGCACTTGGATGACCAAACACCCAGATTGATTCAGTCACCCAGTAGGGATTGGTAATTAAGCAGAGAGGCCTAATTAATTAGCAAAAATTCCCTGTGGGAATGCTAATGACCTAAAGAGGCAACAGACAGTTGGCAAAAGATTATAAAGAAGCAGTAGGCCAAGCACTTAGGAGAAACAGGTTTGGAGGAAGTTAGAGACAGGCTTTTTCCGAAGTCTAAGGCATTGCGCGGACATTCAGTTTGCCCTGACAGCTTCTGCTCTCCCAGAAGAAACCACAAGTGTACAAATGTTCAGGCTTTTTCTCCCATGGTAAAAATGGCCACTCCAGGTGAAAAATAACCTGGGAACCACCAATGTTAAATCATTCCCAGGAGAATTTCTCCTGGGAGAGTGAATATCATGCAGTGGCTTGTCTCAGAAGAGAACATGGCCCTCTGGCATTCTCCCCTCCTTCCCTTCCTCCCAGGGCTTTGGTGGGTCCCTTGCTAAACTCTGCTGCTCCAGCAGAGAACAGAACAGCCCCCCTCACAGTCCCCACATTATGCTGCAAGGAAGTGCAGGTTGACAATAGGCCATCTGGGTTAGTCAATCAGAGCTGCCCTATGCACTTTTGCCATCTGTTACCAAGCAGATTAAAGAAGCCTACAAAACATGCCAAGATTCCCTCACCCCCCACCCCTGAGCTCTTCACTCTTTAGAGTCTCAGCATGTAAAATGTATGTACATGTGGGTCTGGTAAGTTTTTTCTACCAGCAGAACAAACCTGGGAGAATTCTCCCAGATTACTTGAATGTGTGTACACAGCCCAAGTTACAAGCAGACCTGTTCTTTTTTCTATACAGTTTGTGAAAGAACCACCTCTCTTCATTAACAAGACCCATCTGTCTGAGCTTTTTTTATTCTAGGTCTGTTGCTCTTGATAACCTGTCACACAGAATGTATCTCCATCTTTAGATAAAAGGGCTTTTTAAACTCAGCAAGATTTGGTGGAGCAAGCTAGTACAGTGGTTTGATAGTGATCAGCAAAACAGCTTTAGTCTCGAATGAAAATGAACGTAGCTTCTTAGCAGAATCTTCGTCAAATGTTGCTTCACATCACAAAGCCATCAGCAGTTGTGGCACTCGGCTGAAGCCCAGCATAGGAAAAGCAGGAGCTGTATACAGGTAGGAACTGCAGTGCATCTCTCTTGAGCTGTGTGGTAATGCTTATAGGACAAGCTCAGGGCCTGAAATCATTCACACTGACAAATACCTAAGGCACATTAATATATTTAAGTTCATCGCAAAACACTAGCAGAAGCTCTTCATAGGAATTAAGGAGAGGTGCAAGCCATAGCATTGTTGCTAGAGCTGCAAAAATCTACAACATCCAGTCAGAGGATGTTCTGATATTTCATAGATTTGTAAAACCAGATGGGACCAGGATTATTTAGTCAAGGCTTCTCTGTTTACTCATCCACAGTCTTCTGCTCCCTCAGGATTGCCGTGTTTCTCTCAGATCTCATTAAAGCCACTCTAGAATGTATCTCCTGCACTGAAAATGCTGAATCAGTGGTGTAGTAACATGGTTTCTAGGACAACTGCCTGCTAAAGCTGTTGCGCTTTAAAAAGACAAATGGAGTTATTGTGTTAGGTAAACATGAGCACCTGCTAAGTGCTAACTCATTTCCTCACTGGGGCCATATCCAACACTTAGTCAATAGGAGCCTTTGTACAGGAAAAAGGACCATGCCCATTGATTAGCATTCTGAATCAGGTCTAGCTGCTGAAGAAGACACATCCAGAAGACTAACGTGAAATGACTTTGTCAATTCTAAGGGAACAAAAACCCAAACCTAAAGCAGGAACCAGTCTTTCAATACCCTGGCATGAAAAGAGAAATTTTAGCTTAGGTCTCTTTCTAAAATGACAAAGGCAGATCTAATAAGTGCATCAATATTGTGAAATCATAATCCATAATTAGCTTGTGCACTTTATTGTTTTGAGGCATGTTTCAGTTCATGTCACTGTTCTACTACAAATCATCCAACTGCCCTTCATAATTTAATATTGGATACAAAATACTTCACTGGCAGAATGCATGGACAAAAAAGTAATAATCAGATCATAGTCTATGCAGAACAGAACATCTTAATACTTTAAGAATAAAAGATCTCAGTGAAAACTAATGCATACTGGGTTCAAAAAGCTTTATGCTCCAAAATGAAACTGAATGAGGTTAAGAAAAATGTAACTAGATCAATGAATTAGCAGTTAATTAGATTATAAATTAATTCCTTTGCTCTGTTTTTACAGGACCTAGTACAGCAAGGTACTGGGGCTCCCAGATGCTAAAGAGTAGTAGTAGGTGAACTGAACTAACACTGGTCAAACATTGCCAAGTGAGTTGAACTAGAAGGCGTCAAAATCCAGAACCACTTTAGCTAGAGCTAGTCAGTCCAGAAGGGTAGGCTGATTAAGAAATTATCAGGTTTAATATTTTTCAAAAGATTATAGCAACTGCACAAACTCATTAGACCTGTTTTTTTAATCTGTCTGGATTTTTAATCCTATTTCTTTATATGTAACTAACTGTATAGAACAAATGGTCCTGAACAGAGTCAGTTATTGCGCATCTCCGTCGGTATGTGGAGATCAAAAGGTTGATTATGTTTTCAATAGCTATTTTCCAGACTAAGAGTTCACCATAAAAAGTACAATACCAGGAAATACACAATAGTACCCATTACACAAATGCATGGCAGTCACAGCATTATAATGTACTAGTTGCAGAAATAGCTTGGTTACTCATTTAAATCTCTTAGTTCCCTTCAAATTTTTCTCCTAAACATCTGTGCTATTATAAATGTGTCTATCACTGTTTTTTTTTTGCATAAGCAGTGGAGCAATGAAAATATACAACGTTAATCCAATTTTTTTTTTCAATATTGCTCATCTCCAGCAAATCTAGCTTGAGGAAAACATCATCTGGAATGAACCAGGTTTCCTTTCATGGAAGAAATCTTGCTACCTTCTCAGGGTATGTGAAGTAAGTGTAAGGGATAGTGGAAGGTGAGGCATTCAGACTCAATACAGTAAAAATCTGCATGTATACCCTCTCCCGCTCTGATTCCCAGTATGCCTAACACTGCTATAGGGCATCCAGGTGACTGAGTTTGTATGTAAATGTAGAGCAGATGTGAAAGCAATGGAAGCATAATTATGCTTCTTTTTTATGCAAAGAACACTTTGTTTGTTGCTTGTCATCTTTGGAAGACAGGGGCCTTAATCCTAAAGGGAGCAAAGCAAGCTGCAAATTGTTGATGACTAGATCTTTTTTCCTTTTGTCAGTTATCCACAAATAGACAAAATGTGTCTACATTTTTCTGCTTCTTTCTTCATGAAATCCTTAGCCCTTTCCTCTCTCTGCATATCTAAATCTTTCTTTCAAATCTTTAACATCTCAAATACGTCACCCTCATCTTCTCTGGCCTTAATAAATCCCATTTTACCCCACTTGATCATACCTAAAATGTTGTTGCAGAGATTTTTTTGGGCTCCTCATTTGCCAACACCACTGAATTCTTTGTGGCCCTTCTCCATTGTACCAAATACAAATGACTTTTCTTTGCTTTTCAGTCTGGGCCTCTTCTGCCCTTTTGTCATTTTCTATATGGTGTTAAGTTGATGAACGCTGACCCCGCTCTACTGATGATCATCACCCATTTTTCAAACAAGTTCTTCTACTCTCATATTA
>NW_017728998.1:26273905-26286098 GCF_001723915.1 Gavialis gangeticus | reverse complement strand
TGAATTCTTTGTGGCCCTTCTCCATTGTACCAAATACAAATGACTTTTCTTTGCTTTTCAGTCTGGGCCTCTTCTGCCCTTTTGTCATTTTCTATATGGTGTTAAGTTGATGAACGCTGACCCCGCTCTACTGATGATCATCACCCATTTTTCAAACAAGTTCTTCTACTCTCATATTATCCTTTTTGGACATGGGCTTTGCTTCCTTCAGACATCTCTATTATCCTTTTTCAAAACTCCCCCATCAGCAGACAGGGCTCCTGGCCACAAGAGCACACCCTGTGTCTGGGAGCTCCAGTCTGGCCATGCATTCAATTTATAACATGATGAGAACCAGCCACAAAGTTATTACACACTTTTGTATAATAACTTTGAGGCTTAATCCTTGTTTTATCATATCATTAATTGCTTTAACATGTGATCAGGTAACAACTTAAGATTTGATTACCGATTAATCATGTTTTAAGCTTAATGTGTGCCAGGGGCTGGAGTTGCAACCAGTACGTTTTCCTTGTATAAAGCACCAAATCCTGGAATTCCAATTCAGGATTTCTCATGGCATATTTTGCTCACACAGTATTGGTCATCTGTATTATTTAAATCAACTATTTTGAAACGCCCTGGCTTACAATTTTTAAATGTATGCAAATACCTTGAGTTCAAAAGTTTGTCCAACTTCATCCAAACCATGCAGTTAGTTCAATGAAAGATATTACCTACAAAAATCCTTGCCTCTTGCATAAATCTTGGACCATTGTGGCTACGACAGCATTCCAACACAATGAAACTCTTCATACGCAGTCTGTTCTTTGCATCATTCCTAAGTAGGTTTGGGCCATGTACCCCTGCTAGTGTATAATGAGTAAAAGAGAAAGGAACATAGCATTTCCTTTTGTAATATATGCCTTCATTTACATGAATCTGTCATTTTCTAAGCATAAAGGATGTGAAAGAAAGTTTTGTGCTTCTCTATCTGTCCTTTAGTCAGTAATTAAGTGTGCACTGATACAGATGTATTGGAGGCAGATATTATCCAAGTCCTGACAAAGAACCCAAATTATTCATATCATTTATCATCATGGCCATCTTGAATACTAACTAGAACACTTCTTGATTAGAATTGTCAAAAGGCACTTCTACTGCTGTCCTACTAGGGAACATTTTTTTTCTGACAGATGCTGCTTTTCATATTAACTACAAAGAATCTCTAACGTTTTATTCTTTTGCATTTTCCCTGGCCCTGAAGAAACATTACACATTAAATTTGTCTCCCCCAGCTTCTCTTTCTCTTTCTCTGCTGAATAGATTTTGATAACAAGGTCTTTCATGCAAGTGTTTAACATGCTTATCTCGACAGTATAACTTTTATGTGTGTCAATTTTTAAAAAAAGGATAGATACCTGTCATTTACTTTTGCCTACATTGTAGAGCACAGACTTCTGTTCTGGGTTAGTCTGGTTGTATGCTGTTGTAACTGCACTGAGTTCACAGAAACTACTCCCCGCTTACACACCATCATCAGTGAGAACTGAATTATAACTGAATTTTGTAATGGTGTGGCGTTCATATATAGCACGAAGCCTAATTCTACTCTGGAATATGCATGTATGCCTGTGAGTTCCCACTGAAATCATATGCAGAATAGATATCCCAGAAGAGAATTTGACCCTGTACCATAGAAATGATTCAAACAACCAGAACCACTTTTCTCTTTTATAGAAAACTGTATCACACCCAAGAGTATGCAGCTTGTCACTGGGGGCTACGTGCTCTGCAGCCTCTGTGAGAGATCAGAATTTATAAACCTGGCAAGAGCCTCCAATATTTCTGCCAACCCTCATTCGTTATTCTGGGGGGCAGAGGCTGCTGTGTATTTCCAGAACTCTAGCAGAGTATTCTCCTTGGTGTTCAATTAGCTCCTGAAGCCAGTCTTAAATTCCCAAAGTCTGCCTTTTAATCCATGGCTATAGCTACATTTTTAATGAAGTGTTTTGCCACTGTATTAGATTTTCATAAATTAGACCTAAAGTTGTTGCATTGATTTGGAAAATGCATTAAGTGTGAATCTTTCTTATTGCTCAGTATTTTGAATAAATGAAGTGTCTTGTAGAAAAGCATCAGTGGATAAGTTAAATCCTTTCAGTCTTTAATATGTGATACCCAGTAGTTGGGGCACCACAATACCTTATTGGAACCATCTGAACTGTCTGAAAGGAGGTTTGCTGCCCTGTGACAGCCTTGCAGGTAGTCTATGAAGATATGTACTATGTAGTATATTGCACAGCCTTCAGAAAGAAGCAGTAGGGAATTAATTAGCTCTTCCTATGACAGCGAACCCAAGCAGAAGCGTGAAACATGAAGGGATAAGTAAAAAGTCTCCAAAAGATACCCACAGCTTCAAAACTGCTGTTATGAAAGGAAAATGGGCAATTCCGCAAACAAATTTCTGATGAAATGCAGTTATAGCTTTCTCCTGCACAAAAGCTGTTCCTTCTCACTCCCTGCCCCCGTATTAATTTTACAGACTGATCCATTGCCTGAAGCCACACTCATGCCAGAATAGGAAATGGATCATAGTTTTGTGCACACCTGTCACCACCTATTCGCCACCTGGACAGACTTCGTAGATTTAAGCCTGGAAAAGTGTGCCATATTTAGAAATCCAATAAGAAAGAAACTTGAGGAAGGTAAATTATGAATTTTATATCAGTCAAGAAAGAAAGATTTATTTGAGAGGGAATTGGAAAAACAAATTGAAAAGTAGAATTAATTTCTGCATTTACCTGAAAGATCTTTACGGTACTGTCCCTACAGCAAATGAATACTAGTATGTATATGGTTAATTAGAGAACAAATTAATTTTTAAAAAATGAATATGTTAGCTTTAATGGCAGCTACACATGGCAACCCCTTCACTTCGACATGAAAATATTCTCTACAGCACTTAACACTGAAGTTTATATATCCTTAGATACCTGAATTGTATGTTATAAACACCCAATATGAATGAAAATATCATAACCAATTATTGTTAGGTAGCTTGCTGTAGGCTAACTAATGCATTGAATACATATAAAGTATTTTTGATTTAGCATTATCTAATAATAAAACATTATTTATTTTGTAGTACCATCCATTATCACCTTACTATTAATACCACCATGCTGTTGTTCAGTATTCAAAACATGGTACCGTTGCACACATACTTGTGTCTTTGAGAGTAAGCAACAGCATCACCTTGGTGAGACCACTGCCTACACCACTGACAATGTGTCTGTCTTCTTGGCAATAAGTGCAGTAGTACTAGAATTGAGCCCCACTGGAACTTGTTGTGATGTCATCTCTTGGGTGTCAGGCAGGAAAAAAAATCTTCATTCTCTGTCAGGATAAACTGTATTGGTTAACTTCTGTTGAGTAATTTGTCATATTCATCTTCATTAAATAGACTATATGACTGGGTAGGCATGACAAGCTTGAATTTTGTGGATCACAGTAATATGCAACCCACATACATATTTCACCACCATAATCAAGGTAGGATTGTGATGGCATCTGTGTTTTCAATAGGATTCACTTCCTCTCTCAATGGCATTGATAGCTTCCTTGCCATAGATTACTGCTTACCTCCATGCTCATAAAATAATCAGTATATAATCATGTTTTCATTGTACTTGTTTCATATCGTGCAACATCATGTAAAGAACATATTTCCATTCCTATCTTTGGGCTTGCAGGGGTGGGAAGAAAGATGTTTCCTCAAGATTTTAGGAGTAGTTATCCTTTTCTGGAATGAAAATGTATACAAAATGTTCTCAAAGCCACCTGTAAGGAGTGAAGTACTGGCCCACTGAATCCATGCCAATTTGCATTATTCTTGTTATTATTAGACATTTAGGTCTTCCCGCACAGAAGAGACTCAAGCCAGGTTACAGTAAGAACCAGATAAATTATAAGGATAGAGATATTAAAATAATATATAATAAAACAAACTTCCCAGACAGTACCCCTAAAACTAACCTTGCCCACTGAAGTTCTAGCTAAATAACAAGGCTTTACAGTGTTTCCGGAAGATTTCCAGGTTCAGACTATGATGAAGCACAACGGACATGGAGTTCCAGAGCGACAAAGCAACTACCAAGAATGATCTCCTGTGTGTTTTTGCAAAAGGAATTTGGCATAGATGATATTTGCTGGTGGTTACTCTTGACTGACTTTAGGTATTTTGATGGAACCTAAGGGAAAAGGCAGTCCCTTTGGTATGTGGGACCTACACTATTTAGGTCTCATAGGTCAAGACTAGCACTTGGAATTGTGCCCAGAAAGGTATTGGAAGTCTGTGCAGACTAATTTTTTAATCTGTCAGTCACACTGCATATATTTCTAGAGTTGCTGTCCATACCCTGTCTGTACTCCGCCTCTGTCCTGCTTCCTAGGTTACTTTAGAGCGAGATTCTGTACTCAGTTTGCACTGGTGGCTGTCACTGTTTTGATCCTTACCTGGGACAGTACAGCTGCCATTGCTGCTTAAAACAGGTTCTCTAAAGTTAGATGTTTTTATTTCAACAGTCCCTAGTATAAATCCCTCAGTGTCTTGCAGATAAACTTATCTGCAATTAGGCAAATTTTTATATCCTAAAGCTATGTGTAGATGCCAGAGTTCCCAGCTCCATAAAGTAAATTTCTATTTCCCTATATCAGGTGCAACCTTGATCAGATTTCCATAAGAATAGGTAGATCAATTAGGACAGAGAAGCGCTACTTACTAAAATGACATAAAAGAAACCTCGTATGTGGCTTCTAGAGATGCAGAGCACAAGAGTTCATCTGCAGCCCTGCAATGGGTTCAGAGGAAAAAAAAGAACTGTCTTTGCCATAGCACACAAGTAATGGCACCCAGCTGTTGCAGCAGAAACAGGCTAATGTACAGTCAGATAGATAAGGTGAAAACTGTTGCTCTACTAGCATGTGTGAGCCATATAATTGAAGTAAATCAGAGTGACTGAAAAGAAATGCGCACTGACTTGAAGTGAATGTGCTTGCAGACACCAGTAAATGCTAAGGCTGATAGTGACATGCACAAGCTAGCATTATGGCTGTACTTTTGCATGCCTGTCAGCTCTGCAGCAGTGATGTTTTCATCGATACAGTTATTGTTGGAAATGCAGTTCATGTTTACAGTCAGTCAAAATGATCAAATGTCCTATCCAGAGCGGATGGCTGATTCTTTTGGAGAGTAATCTGCAATGGACACATTGTCCTAGCATTCGTTAACATACCCTTAACACCAAATAGCCCAAAGGCAATCAGGTGCCTCTCTATGCATACTATAATCATGGTAGTAAAGCGACAGCTCTGTGAAAACAGATTAATGCTAGTACCGTAATCACTAGTATGTTTTGCAACTACCCAGATTTATTAAGAGATCTCAAACTAGTACTAACTTCTGAAGTAGTTCTCTGAAGTGAAAGATAAAGGCGCCTTGGTTTTTAGGAGAGGTATCATTAAATGAAGCATTTGCTCTAGAGAGAATATCTTTTTGGGAAGCCATGACCTGTCTGAATGCACCACAGAAGTAAGCAATTATACCCTCACCTCCACTGTTAAGTAGCATCTTTTTTGAAATGATTGGTATTCTTTTTGTGTGGACGAAAGGTATCATGCATCAGCTGTGTGACTTGCTACTGTGTATACAATTACCATGTGTTGTCTGAAGCCCAGCTATCCAATATGACAAACATGCTGCTCAGGAAATGAGGTGAGACATCTCTGTAGTATCCATTGCTTTTGATTATCTTCGTCTGACAGCTACCTAAATTATTAACATATTATATCTTTGTAGAAATAAAGGTAGACATGCATATTTAATGGGGACTAAAACATTCATTTCTGTTGTCTAAACAATGTACTAAATAAAACAAATCCAGAGTAAGGAAAAAAGAGTATCAGCGTTCAAATTGTGGCCTTTGTAAAGACTCTGGTGAAAATCAGTTAAGAACCTTTTCAAATAAACTCTCATTTTAACCCATAATCATCATCCATGATTCAAAGGTCAGTCTCTAAATCTGTGCACCTAGAGTGAAGCCCTGGTGTAAATCACCTTTAGGACCAGCCTCATGACTTCTGACTACAGCTGGACAGATACTAAAAAAAATAAAATAAATAAAAATAAATAAATTCTGTTAAATTATCATTTTTCCTTTTACCTTCCAGGATTTTGTTCTTTCCCTCCTCTTTCTTCCCCCCCCCCCCACCAAAATATAATTGTTTTCTGATTCTTTTTTCACCCCATTTAATTCTCTCTAAATCAGAGAATTTTTAAAAAGTACAAATAAAAAAAACCTTTGCATTGCTCCACTCATCTTATCTCTTCCTTTTCATTCTGTATGGGTTTGTATATGGCACACAAGCCTTGTACAAGAATGGACAAATATTTATAAATCTGATCCATACAGGCTTCGAGCAGACATACTGGTCAGAAGGCAGGGTAGGTATTCACCTTTATAGGCTACCTAAGAAAGATATATATATCAAGTATATAAATGTGTGTATATGTATAATATATAGTCTATATATTCTATAATATAAATATATTGTATGCTCTCTGTATGCATCTTAGTTAATTTGTAAAGATGTATGTCTACTAGGGGTCTGCAAAACAGGCAGTATTCAATTCAGATTCAGATTTGACCTGATTTGACAGAGATTAGATTTGTTGATTCAGATCACTGTCCCTGATTTGATTTGGCCAAATCCGAATCTGAAGATTCAATGCTGATTCAGAGAATCAGCAGTTCGGCCACAGACACAGCTTTAAATGTTTTCTCTACATACCCCAAGTTACCAGGTGCGGCTCATGAATGCTGCGATGCTGGGGTGGATGGAGTGTCCCCCAGGAGCTCAGAGGGACCCCCGCATGCTCAGCGGCAAACCCGGAAGTGGACCAGAAGTACTTCTGATCCACTTCTGGGTCTGCCGGGGAGCACATTGGGGCCCCCCTGGGCCACCAACAGCTTGGCCATTGGCCATGGTGGGACCCCGGGTGCACCCCCAGACCCAGGAGGTACCAGTCGCTGAGTCAGGGGAGCAGAGCGGGGGAGCCCAGAAGTGGAGTGGAAGGGCTTCTAGTCCATTTCTGGGTCTGCTGCTGAGCGCTGTGGGGAGCCCCGCACACTCCTGTGGGATGATCCATCTGCCCCAGCATCTCAGCATTCACGAGCTGCCTGAGACCTTGAGGTATGTAGAAAAAACATTTAAAGCTGTCTCTGTGCCCAAATTGCCAAATATTTCCAAATCTCTCCGAATTGATTCGGAGGGTTCCAATTCGATTCAGAGAGATTAAAGGGTCTCCTGATTCAATTTGGATTTGGAGATTCAGCCACTGAATCAGGCCAAATCTCTGCTGAATCAAATCAGGGACTGAAGTTTCGCACAGCCCTAATATCTACCCTGCCTTCTGATTGACTCCGGACTAACACGGCTAACTCCCCCTCTCAGACAGATTGGATCATACTGAATGTGACGGATTTTCATAGAATTGAATGAGACCAACATCTAATCCCTTGCAAGATTGATAACAGAACAATAAATCAATTCAATTGAGCTATGAGTATACTCATAGATTCATAGATTGTTATGGGGTGGAAGAGACATTGTAGAGCATTGGGCCCAGTCCCCCTGCACTAGGTAGGAAAAGACAACTGGGGTCAAGTGCCCCCAGCAAGGTGACTGTCCAGTCTTCTTGATGTGATTGCAAGATCCAGTGTACAGTGCAGATCTTCTATGTGGTATCTGATGATGTTTAACAGAGACACTAAGTCACTTCTCTCTACTTCAATAATTGTAGAAAAAATTCAAGTGCAAGTATTTATTTCTGGTACCCTATTACTGAATACTGGCCAAAATTAAAAGCTTGGAATTACCAGAGCATTAATGATTTAAGTCCCACAGCACTGTGGGACTGCTCATGTGTATTACGATGTGAGCACTGAAGTACAGAGGTTATGAGAACTGACCAGGGGTCATACTGTAAGTCAGTAGCAGAACTCAGGTCTCCTGAGTCCTAATGTTTGTGCTATGAGTTTATATCTCTTTTCCAATCTCAGACTTAAAATTAGTTCCCCAGATTTTATTCAGCTGATAAGAACTATGTAAAGAGAATATTTTCAGTTGAAAAGTCATGTAATCAGAAGTTAGGAAATGTCAGAAACTAGGTTGCAGCATTAACTAGGTCACAGTATGCATCTGTATTATGATGTAGTTTTTAATCACATGATTGCATGCTGCCACTTCCTCCTATCTGTCCCTGTCTCACTCCACACAATCCCCTGTCCACCTTTTTTGCCCAGCTGGTCTCACCCCTAAACAGTCTAGTCAGGGTGCCTCATTACCTGGGAGCCAGCACGAGAACACTTGAGAGCCCAGCAGAAACCATTTTGCTGTTCTCAGTTCCTGGACATGGCAACACAGGAGCCTCAGCATCTGGGAGGAGCAGTTTCAGGGAAACTCTTACTGCACTTTTGTAGCCCTGGACTGGGGATTACTCAAGTACAGGTAGAATCTTTGGAGAATTTCTCCACCAAACTTTAACACAGCCTTTCCTCAGCATATGTGAACTAAGGTTTTTTTAGGTGCTCGCAACTAGGCCACATTTGGGAAAGTGTGCACGAAGATGCCAAGCACATAGCAGGGCACTCTCTGCCAAATTTCAAGTCTCTGTTCAAAAGCTGTGAGGCACTAAAGCTTTGAACAGGATCAATGAAAGGACTTTAATATGGTAAAAACAGTGCATTTTCCCATCAATTCAGACATGTAATTGGCCAGTACTTCAGGCCCTTCCCTCCAGCAGCTTCAAATGCAGCTATGCCTTTAGCAGTGGAGAGGGAAGAACAGCAGCTGCGGCACAAGAACAGTAAGTGTAAGTTTGTTGCTAGTAAGGGAGATTATCACCTTTTTTACCACCGACAGACATGTTGATCAGCCAAAAAATCACCAGGTTTTGGCATCCAAACAAGGAGATGACATCTTTCACAGGAGCAGTGAACCATCAGACCGCTCCTCCTTCACTGCGTGCTACTGTTGCTTTTCTATCCTTCCTGCTGCCGGAGACAGATCCACTGCAGGGAAGGAGCAGGGTGCAGAGAGGACCAGGAGGGAGAAGGCAGGTAGGGGACAGGAAGGCAAGACACCCCACTAGTACCATTCGAATGCCTGACCGCTCTAGGCAGTGCCCAGGGCTCGTGTCCAGCTCATGCACCCATCATTACATTACTGCCTAAACTTATTTCATAAACAACCTGAGCCAGATAAGCAGTACAGAAGATTTCAGCCTGAACATTTAGTTTGGCAAAGCCGCAAGCCACTGAAATAACTGTAGTGCGACAGCTACCTTGGAGGTAGGTGGCACCACCTACAATTACTATGAAAAAAAAATTCTGGCCTTTTTCCAAAATTGATTTATTTACCTAAAATGTTGACATGAGTTTTCAGGACCTCTCCTCTGCATATGAAAGCTGTTTATTGCATATACCATCTTTGCATGACAGTCATAAGCTTCCAATGCCAAGCTGTGGGAGATACTTCCCTAGCAAAGGCATCTGGCTCATTTGCAGATTCCTCCGGCAGTTCTGTTGCAGCTTGGATTTGCCTCCAGGTCATTAATGTGGATAGGTTGCTAATGGGCTTTCTGGGCTGTCTTATCCTCCTGACATGATTTTAAACTTATTTTGCACTCTGAAGAATCCATGCATTTTGATTTTGTTTGTTCATAAGGTCTTGAATAAATTCCCAAATGAGATTTCTATATAGATCCTTTTTTTAAAGCACTATTCCTATTGTTCCTGAGCTATCTTTTTAGAATACTAATATGCAGTAATACACTTTTCTTAAAGTCCCCATGCTCCAAAGCAGTGGATTAATCTTTGAAATCAAAAGGTGCCTATACATGAATGGTGAGGCTGCTCTAACACGCTGTAACTAATCGAGTCTGCTACAGTATGGTAATTATCACACTCTATCAGGCTCCAGCATCAGGTGAATCGGTGTCCCCATGCTGAAAAAGGGCGGCAGGGGTGCTTTATCTAAAACTCGTTTGATTGCCATTTTTCAGTGTGCATGGTGATGCACACTCTGGGCACTTTAATTAGAGCAGCTCTCAGAGCCACTTTAATTAAAGCACCTCCCTCCCCACCCCACCACCTCCCAGAGCATATATATAAACACACAAAGAAACTAGCATTGACAGAAATTTTCCTTCCAAATAGTACTTTTATGCATAAAATGTTCATATAAGAGTCCTAAAGATTTAAACACAGTACAGTACTGCATGGAAATTGTTTGCCTTATAATGGGAAAATTATGCTTTTAATACATCACCCTTAATCCAAAGTCAATGATAATTCAGGTACACTGATGTCAATAACATCAGAATCTGGGCCAGAGTGTCCAAAAAGAAATGAGAAGCATTTTTTTGGAGTTTTTGTGGAGGGGGTTGGGGGGTGGTTGTTTTTTTTACTAAGGGAGGAATGACATGCCCTAAAATATTTCCCAGACACATTCCATTCTAGACCCAGCATCCCTGGCTGTGTTGATATTTGTTATTGCTATTAATAATAGCTCTTAGGAAAAGGATATCTTCTACCTGCCACCTCTCTCTTGCCCTGGTGGAATACAAAGTAATAACTGCTGACACTTCTCAGGTCTGGTATGTCCCTGCAATTTATTCTGTATCCACTCATATCCATAATTTATGCTTCCAAAGATGCATCTTGATGATTTCTTTCCCCTCTCTTCCCATAACGGGTAACTTTTATAAAGCTTGTAAATCATCATTAGTGTAATATATCACGTTGGTTTTTGTTGATTAATGAGTGCACTTCATAAGTTCACTTGTTTATGGATATCTGTAGTTTAGGATTTTTTTTCCCCAAGTTGCTTTCTTAGCTTTTTCTCCTATTTGAATTCTTTAATGATTGTGCACTAAGAACTTTAAGTCCTAGCTATTATATAATGGTGTATGGCATTTTATGAGGGATTTAGGATATAGAAGACAATGCCAACCAACATCCCTTGTGGTTTAGGTTAATGCTGTTCTGCTTTACGGTAACACATTTTGATGGTCAGTGCAATTCTTAGAATTTCTTGTAAGGGATTAAAAATACCAATAAAATATTAATGACAAAATCCTGACATCACTTTAAATAGATAAATCAATAAAAGTGAAGTGAAGGCTTCCTGGAAGCAATCCAATTCAACAAATAAGTACTATTTCCTTTTTGACTTAGATTATTATATCTCAGTCAGTGGTTCTTAACCTTTTTAGACTCAGGGCACCCCTCCTTAGACTTGAGGCACCCCTTGGAAAATGCTAGCTCTTCATTTTCACTCATTTTCTATAGAAAAATAATAGAGCGATTCTTCTGTTTTGAAGAAGTTAGAAGACCAGGATTGGTCACAGTGGTTTTAATGCTATGAACTCTTATCTGAAATCTCTGACTTTATCTTACGAATCATGTATGCACACTTAACAGTGCTAACCTTGTATGACACCCTGTAGCACTCTTGAAAGCATCTTGAGGCACCCCGGGATGTCATGGCCACCTGGCTGAGAATTGCTGGTCTAAGTGCTTCCAAGCAATAGCATCACAAGGTCCAAGGCATTAGGGCACCAATGGCATGAGCGCAGAATCCAGGAGCATGAATTCTTGGCACCAAGTCATTCCAGCAAGTTCCTATTTCTGGAACATTACTGTAATGAAACAAAGCTTTATTGTAAGTAACAGCAAAATTGGGCTCTCAGGTTCTGTTTGCATTGCAGCAGGCTCCAGATCCTTGTGTCAGCTTACATAACAGTCCTGCCCTTGTGGGTCGTAACGAGGAAGACTTTCGATACAGGCTTTTACCAAGGAGGCAAAGGCATAAATAAACATGTAGCACTAGGAGAACGAAAGAGGCATGACTGAGCTGCCATAACAGCATTCCAATGCAGAACAACAGGAGTTATTTAAATGAAAAGTAAATAATGAACAAAAATCATAGTTAGACAGCATTCTTATATAAATGATGACTCTATATATATAAAGGGCTTAGTCCATCTGTCTGTCTGTCTGCCCATAATGCTCTTGGGGGGGTGGTTCCTGGCAGGATGTGGCTTCAGCCAGTGCTGTGTCAAGAATGCCTGTCAAGAAGGAAGGGTGGG
>NW_017728998.1:26269307-26273718 GCF_001723915.1 Gavialis gangeticus | reverse complement strand
CCAGGCACACGGGGGTGGCATGCAGCCGGGTGCAGAGCGGTGGCAGTGTGGGGTGGTGGGTGGTGGTAGTAGCCACCATGTACAAGTTTCCCCTGCCCTCCCCCGCCATCCCCATTCCTCGGAGGCAGCAGCAACACAGGGTGGTGGGTGGCAGCACTCCATTCCCACCTGCCCCCCGCATCATTCCTGATGGGCAGTTCACCAGTATATTCATATCTGCCTACCCAACAGGCTCAGCATCTGTGCTGGTGTTCAAATCCTAAAGTAATCTAACACCTGTTTTTGCTGTTGTGGTAATATCAGAAGAGCTATATTGTGAGGTGTAATTTTGCTGCACCATACATATGCTTATGAATTAGGTGTTGTGCACTTATTGAAGCAACTTTTTCACTTTTGGTGATGTGTGAAATCTATTTTATATAGTCTAGTGAATGGTATCTAGTTGTAACTTTCAGCCTACTCACACAAATCCATTGCAAGACTAATTTGAAGTACTATGTTATTTGCTATGTGGGAGAATTTTTGGAAAGTCCCAAAATAAATTTTGTGACACTCTAATTTGCCAAAAGGAGTGTTTTGTACCTCCTTCTATTTAGGCTAGAGATTACTGACATTAACATTTTCCATAGAATTTTTTCTATGGCCCTACGAGGAGAGGCTACGGCCCTACGAGGAGAGGCTATGGGACCTGAACCTGTTCAGCCTCCACAGGAGAAGGCTGAGGGGGGACCTGGTGACCATTTACAAACTAGTCAGAGGGGACCAGCAGGCACTGGGGAAGTCCCTGTTCCCCCAAGCACTACCAGGAGTGACCAGGAATAATGGTCACAAGCTGGCAGAGGGTAGATTTAGGCTAGATATCAGGAGGCGCTACTTCACGGTCAGGGCGGCTAGGATCTGGAACCAACTTCTAAGAGAAGTGGTGCAGGCTCCTACCCTGGGGATCTTTAAGAGGAGGTTAGATGAACACCTTGCTGGGGTCATTTGACCCCAGTACTCTTTCCTGCCATGGCAGGGGGTCGGACTCAATGATCTGCTCAGGTCCCTTCCGACCCTAGAAACTATGAAACTATGTCCAAGACTACTGAGAATTAAATGAAAGGGCTGAATATCACAGAGGGACAGACAAATCAGGACATGGTGCAAAGCAGTGAGCTATATTTAACAGTTAAAGAATCATCGCCTCTGCAACATCACGTAAAAAGTATTCCTTATTGGACTCACCAATTTGTTTGATTTCCCCTCTCACAGGTTTTTTTTTTCCTTCTAGAACTTCTCTCTCATTTGGCTTTCATAAAATGGGCTAATTAACTGTTGACTATTTATGTCATTGAGATGTGCATTGCCACTAGCTTGCTAGGTCTGATAAGTATGAACTATGCTCTCTTACTACATGCAAGAGAGTAGGCAAGCAGTTGCTTGGAGCTGATACATCTGTAACGGATCCAGGCAAAGGTAACAGATAAAGTGGAAGATGCCACTGATGCAGTGAAAGAAATAGGTCCTTTTAGCAGCTAACTCAAATACCCCTTCCTCTGTATATGAAGCACAGATAAAGTCATAGAGATTTCTGACCACTCAACCACTCGAATGATAAATCTGTTTGCTTTCTTAAAGTTTTTGAAGGTGGCTGTTTATCTGGGAGCCAAACTGTTCTAGTTCTCCAAACCCATCCAAATTCAGCCAAAGTAATGCATCTTAGGAGAATGCACTAAAGAAGCTTGTGATGTAGAAACGTAATTGCTCTTACTGAATCGAGAGCAGACCAGAAAGAATTAGGTCTAAAAATATCATTCAAAAAAGCAGTTTGACAAATTAAACATGTGTTAGGACACTTGCCTCTAACAACAGCCAAAAGTGTTAAGTAGCAAGTTACGCTATACTTACACTTCCAAATCCATTAAAAAAATACATTGCAAGCTGACGTAGCTGGCTGATGGGTACAACTCACAAGACAGCACCTAGCGAAGGGGAAAGGGACAAGGGAGGAAGACCTTGACGAATTTAGCCATTCTGCCGGGAATATAATGTAACAATGCTGTGGAACAAACAAGAGGCAAGGGTTACTTAAGGTGATATCTTTTATTCAACCAACTGCATAACTGGGATAGAATAAACAAGGTTTTGATGCAGGACATTCTTCATCAGGTACGGGGAGTAAATATACAGGCATAACCAAACTCATTTGCCTATTTAATATATCCAGTTACATTCTCCATTTAAAATTTGCCTTTCTTTCCCCATTGTGTTAAAAGCAAATACAATCCTGATAGAAACAGGAGATGACAGTCTAAATCATGGCTATTTCAAGTAAGTCACCTACATCCAGTCATACAAGTTACCATTAGTACAGCTTTGTTATCCCAGGCTGAGAATCTGATTTTTTGGAAAAGTTACTATGGTGACTTGTACAGATAATTGTCTCTGCTCTTGGGAGGTGAAGTCACTCAGTGCATCAGTTCAGAGCTTTCTAACTTGTAGTGTCTGTTTCCATGTATTTATATTTGCCTGTGAAGCAGGAATGGTAGGAATGAAGGCACAGAGAAACTAAATGACTTGCCCAAGGGCACACAAGAAGTGTGTGGTGGACTTAAACCTAGGTCTGTGCAGACTCAGGTTAGTGTCCTCTATGGGCACAGAATATAAGGACTATGTGGATGCCCTTCTTGGTGCCACGTGCTTAATGCTGGGCAAAGTAAGGGAACCTGGCCCCAGTTAAACTCATTTCTTTTTGATCGTTGGCTGCAATGAGCAGCAGGAATGGAAGTGTTGGCTTCTTCCCAGCGTTACCTTCTCAGCAGCAGGGTTGTGCATTTAGCTGAAATTTGTTAAATTTATATGAATACACAGACGCAGAACATTACTCAGCTGATCCTGTTAGAACCTTAATCCCTAAGGGCCTTGTTACACAATCATTTTGGGCAGCTCCTGGATTGTCCACACATTAACACCTTAAAGTGGGTTTAAACATTTGTTATGCAGCAGGGCAGGATTATCTCTGATCTGCACAACCAAGCTCCTGTTCCATTAAGGCATGGCCACTCCTTATAGATCTGGCGCCCAAATTGAAGTCTTTCGGTATCCCAGGATCACTCAGACTTGTGGGGCAGGGATAGGCACCTGTCCTGGCTCACCAGCCCTCTAGTGGCAACTCGCAGCTACAGCTCCTAGTCCTGCCCCTGCTCACCAGGTCTCTAGTGGCAAGTCACAGCCGTGCAGGTGGGGGACAGTCAGAGAAGGTTTCTAGACTAAGGGTGTGACTGCTCCAAACTCCAAGCTAGCACTAACACTGATCAACATTTGTGCAACTCACAGTGTCAAGTGTAACAAGGCCCTTTGCATGTTTCCTCTGTTTAGACTTTCACAGGTTTTGTTGAGCCTGCCGGTCAGCTGTCACATATCTCTGTCTTGATCTGATGTGTGTGACATAGCCAAGTGCAAGAACTGAAACAAGAAAACAGGCCCCTTTTTACTCAGCAGGTTTGAGATTGTTGGCTATGATTCCTGAAACCAAATTTAGGAAATTTTTATTCTGATGACATTTGGCTAGAAGATGAGGTAATTAAGGCTGTTTATCCGCTCACCAGCTCCTCGGAGACTCTAGGCTACAAAGCTTTTAGTGTGCTCTGAAGTTTACTTAAAAACCTGGCATTGCAAAGCTCATTTGGCTGCCTTTATAATCCTTCTATTTTTCATTATTGGGAATTATGAGACGGTTCTAAAGGATTGCTTGCTCAGGTCTTGAATTGTATGCACACAACTTAAGGTGAAAGAGGATATCTCCAGGCTCAGATAAAGTCACTGTTTTATTGGAGTCTAGAAATCTGCCACTCTTCACTACCAGCTGCAGACAACATAAAAAATAATTACCCTGCTTTTACAGGTATCCATGCCCCAATTATCTATTGTAATATGTTAGAGATCCAATATCTGTGTTAATATGCTTCAATATCATACCCAGAACCCTTCTCCAGAAAAAAGGAACATCTGTAATATGCTTGATATATTTTCCCTGTACTTTTCTTGCTTGTTATTGTAATTATTGTGGGTGGAAGTAATGCCAAAAGAACCCAGTATTGTTTGATCTACAACACAAGCACTCAGCTCTTACAGCAATAGGGAGGAAGAAATGATTAGAAAAGAAAGAGGTGAAGAAAAAACAGAAGGCTTAAGTAAAGGAACAGTGTAGCTTTTTCATCCCATTGTATTTGTAACCCTACTTTACAGGGTGGCATGAATGTGATTTAGATAGCCAGGCCTCTCTAATCTTACAAAGTGATATGTGTTCTGGAGGGTTTTTTACTAGTCTGATGTTGAAATGAGATCTCTATGGATGTAGTTAGCAAAATGACATGAAGCACTGCAGTGTGAAGCCATGTGTTTGGAATAACCCAAACAAAGCTTGATTTTT
>NW_017728998.1:26252590-26268809 GCF_001723915.1 Gavialis gangeticus | reverse complement strand
TTTTTTTTTTTTTTTTTTTTTGCTCTTGACACCGTGCGGCAGAATGGGAAAAATAACAATAACAACTGTGCTAATATAAAGGTTCATATGGCAGAAATGGAGTTTGATTCTCATACAGGAGGGTCTGTTTTTTATGCTCATGTGTACTAGTAAAAACAATTTATTTCACAAGGGTCAGTGGAGTTATCCCAGTAGAGAACAGACTTGAACCCACTGACTCCAGTCTAGAGAATTTCCTGGTACATCCTCTAGACTCACATAGTTGCATTCTTATTTATTAAAAATGTCCCAACAAGATCAAATAATGGCACATGAGTTTGTTTCAGATTTGCTTTCTTCCTTTGAGCTCCATGATTAGGGACAGAAATTACACACAAACCCATATAAGGGATCAGAAACTGGTTCAAATCACACAATCAAATAACACAACAGATTTTCAGTACACTTAAATCACTTTCAGAATGGCTGAAACTGGTTTAAGATAAACCTGGATGGAATGAAATCACACTTACCTGATTTAGGTTAAATCAGTTTATTGAACTTCTTTCCCAAATCTCCTCCAGATTCAAGTTAATGCACAGCCCCCAGCATCCTAGAATGCTTTGCACCTTCCTCGCAAACCCCACCCCCCAAGTGGGGCTCAGCTAGCCTTAGCCCACATTGTCTGCTCCAGCTGAGGCAGGGAGGCTTGCTCTAGCACCCCCCAGCTTCTGGCCGGGACCACTGCAGGCATGTGGCTGCATTTCTGGAATCAAAAGTGAATGTCTGTTTGCTTGCTTGTTGGTTCAATGTGCACAGTTTAGATTAACCTGTAAAGATTGAATTGATCCAACCTCGAGCTTTTAGACCATACTTAGCCCATGAGTGCATGTGTTTTTGGTGGTACTGGACATGTCTACACATGCCCCTACAGCACCGTTTTACAGTGCTGTCATTTAGTACTTCCTTTTGGAGGTGACATAGCAACTTCCTTTTGGAAGTACTAAATGACAATGCAGTAACAGCCCATAGTGCACTGTGCCAATGGCGCACAGTTATTTTTAGCAGATACATCACCATAGCAACACACTATACTAAGGGAGTGCATTGCTAAGGTAATGTAGTAGCAGCATCACGGTTTTTGCCTGCGGACACTACATCGCCATAGTGTTGTGTAGACATTCCCACTTTGTTTCTTCTTGCTCTCTCCTTCAGGTTTTCTCTTTTCTTTTCTGCACAGTTCATTATTCCAGTAGATCAGACACTAGTTTATTTTTAACATTTGCTCCAAGATAGAGGTTCTGCTGGATAATTATCCAAATCATCCAAGGGGAACTCAGTTCTGTCTTCAATTTATGCTTGTAGAAGTGAATTGCATTATTGTTTTTAGTTTTGGGAAGGTACTGACAGTACTGCTGATTTCATAGTGCAGTCAGAGATGATTTCAAACCACAGCTAACACTCATGCCATTCATATCTGCAATGATTGGTAGGGCCTATAGGTTCTTCAGACAAAGTAAAGTCTGCAACCATATGGTCTGGTTCAGCTCTGACCATGAATAGTCATTGTACAAAACCAGTCCTTTAATACTAGTTCTGGTGATAAATGACTGTCTCACGGAATCGCTCAGACTTCTCAACTCTGCAGGGGGCTTCATTGCTATTGCCTTCTCTCTGTTCATCAAGGTGTTAAAAAACCAAGACCAACAGCTGTTGAGCTGCTAATTATATAACTCAAACTTTGCATAAGGAGGCACCACATGTGTAGCTCTCATGCCAATCCAAAAAATATGCCACCCAATTGTAGAGATGTGGATGTAACCTGACATTTATTCCAAGCTAGTTGGGAAATAAAAGTGCGACATATCTGAAACAGTGTTTTAAAGTATTAATCACCAATATCTTGATGCCTGCATTGCTAGTGTCCACATAGACTGTTTGCTCTTTCAATAGAGCCTCAATAAATGAACCTCCTAAAAATAAAACCCGTTTGCTGTCCAGCTAGCAAATGTACTTCTAGACACTTCTGTGCCAGACAGTTGCAGCTGGGTTTGTTCCAGGGCTGATCTATCCATTTAACACAGCCCATGCTAATTACCTTGCTTACAGAGGGCTGGGAAGGGGATCCATTAGAAAAGAAATAATTGGCCTATAACTTTGCCATTTATTATCTGTTATCTTCATCCCCTTCCATCATTTTTCACTTTTGCCCTTTGCCTGTTGCAAATGTATTTCCAAAGCCCTTTGCTGTTATCTGAAATAATCTCTCTGCATTTGCTTGTTTTGTTTTGCTCTTCTAATTACATGGGTAGCTTGGCTCTGGGTATTGTTGCAGTTCAGACACCCTTTCACCTACTAAATTGCTTTTGTATTCATACTTTTTTTCTCAACTGTTGCTTTCTCTGTTACTTATACTGATTTTTTGGGGGTACAATTCCCCTTATATGGAGGCACAAAACCTATTTCCAATTAAATCCTTCAAAATATTGGCTTTTTAAGCCCATTTTCTGCACAGAACTGCATTTTAGCTTGCACCCTAGTTTTGCCAAGTTGGCCTCATGCTGCCATTTCCTGTCTGACTTAAGCCTACTTACATTTTATCTTCAAACTTATTGATTTGTTTCCTACATAGGTGGTGGTTTCTCTTTCCCTCTAAGTGATTTCCTAGGTGCTACAAAATTCCAGCCAAAACTCCCTGAGGAGTTTTTACACTTCTCAGAGTCTGTTTAACTAAAGTTTTAAAAAACATGTTGCTTTTTTAGTTCTTCCTTTCATCAATAGTTCAGATCTAATGATACAATGTTTCCTCTAGTTCAGATTGGTATCAGTTGTTCTGCCATCCACTGTAGCATGAGGCATGATTCTCTTCCCAGGATCTTCTGAGCATATATTAACCATCTATTTTCCTGTTGTTGCCATGGCAGGGCATTGGCAGTGACGTTGTCTCCTCTGCTTTCACCTATGGCATGTTATAGACTTCTTGGTTTGGAGGGATTTGCGCCTGAAGCACTGAAGCATTTTTATATAAAGGATTCAAATACAACTGGTTCTTGCAAACGCACACCCTAGTAACTTTAAGCATGATTCATCCCATCGTGCTCTTTGCTCCTACCTAGCATCTCCTCCATGGACACATCCCCATGAGCAGGAACCTGTGTTTCCCCAGGGACAAACAGCACTTGTTCCCGGGGAACACCCATGCACATGCACTTTGGCATGCAGCATGTTGCCCTGGGTGGCCTGGTGGGGTAGGAGAAGCTGGGGCTAACACCTGGGCTGGCCCCAGCAGCTGTATTTGGGATACTGGGGGTTTTCAGGGATTCAGCCATGGTAATCCAGAAGGAGGGAAACTGGCCGGCAACCAAAGCATGGCTCTCGTGTAAAAATAACCCCTTCCATGCTGCAAATTAGCTGCATAGGGAATGCCTGCATGTGTGGTGTATGGGGTGTACGGCACTGCAGATGGGTCTGCAACACTGCATACTATATGTGCTTGTCTGGATGCACCCCATGTGAGCATTTGTAGGATCAGAGCTATTGCACTGATTATGTAGTGCCTACTTGCATAAATAATCTTTGTTCCTGTGAGTCATCCCATTTACCACAGTATCACTGCTCCTTGGACAGAATCTGGGAAGATCCAGCGCATCCTCCTCTCCTTTATTGTTAGGACAGCTGTTGTCCATTGATGAGCAAAATAACCTAGAATGGAACTGGCACTTTTGTTATGAATTGCTCTTAACTGACATCCCATCTCTCTCCCCTCGCTTGTCAAGACATACATCAAAAAAGAAAGCCCCCAGTCAAAATCCATAAACCCATCATCTTCTCCTTCAAACCCCTCCCTTAAGTTCACCTCTGCCATAATGAGGATAGAAAACTGCTAACTGGTAACAGCTATGCAGATGGCAAGTTATGATTGCTGTCCCTGATTGGCTAGAAATTGCATACATGGTGTGACACTACATGTTTCTGTCACACCACCTCTCCTCCCCCCCCTGCCATGTCCAACTCACTTGTTTGCTTCAGGCACCTGCTGTAATTTGTCTTTCAGCTTTTTGAGGCAGGAAGAGTCTCTCTAACATCTGATGAAGTAGGCTGTTGCCTACAAAACTTACGCCTGTCTTAATGAGTTAGTCTGTAAGATGCCACCCTACCCTTCCTTCTGCTCTGTCTGGACAGTACCTAACATGATGGGGTCTCTTCTAAGGGGAATATCTAGGCATCACCACAATCACAGTGTGTTAGAAACTTCTTACATGCATGCTACCCTGTTGTCTTCAGGATCCTTGCCCAGCATAATCAGCTGTAGAATCTGACAAATATGTTCCCCTCTTTCGCATGCTATTTAGTACTGCCTAAAAGGCAAAATCCTCTCTTAAACCATTCCAGCTCTTATCTGTGCCACAGTACCAGGGTTTGTCCTGTCTCATAGCTTATAAATTCCTGCCCAGAGATGGACTTTCCTAGACTTTTTTTCCCCTTAAGTATACAGTAAAAAGCAGAACTTGAATCTTAAAATCTACAAACATACTCCCTAAGCACAGTCACAATTTTTTTTTATAATGGACTAGGACTTCAAACTATAGATATGGCAAAGAATGAATCCCCCGCTTCACACAATTGCAGCTTTTATGGAGTTCAGAAATACATTAAGAACAGGTTACACCCAGTTGTTTAATAGCCCCGTAGTTTTGAAAATCATTGCCATTCTGCCTCCAAACCTGAGTGTTTCAGTACATTGCAGCATTTCCCTCTGCAGCATCTTTTCTCTTTTAGCCTTCAGCAAATGGCAAATCCTGCTAGGGGTAGTGTTGAATTTTAATTACTTCCTTGGTCAGTGATGATTTGCTGGCTTTGCTAAATAGTCTCAAAGGGTTAGATTGCACAGTGGGGGTCATATATCACAGAGATGAAAGTCTGAGGGAAAACTTGAAATCATTTTGTCTCTTGCCTGCTGGCTTAGAATTTTACTACCTTGCCTTGTGAATGGACTCAGCCAGGATTAAAATCAGTTCACTCATATTCAAGTCACATTCCCCTTTTCTGTAAAAGAGACCACTGGGATATGTTGAAAAATTTATCTGGTTTAACTAGGATTAACCTGAATAAACCATTTTCCTCATCTTGATTTACCATTGAGGTTTTGTCTGACTGAATATTTCGTGTAAATTATGATCAATGCTCCTGTACAGCCTTGTATTTAATTCATTAACATGGTTTGACTGTAATTGCTGTCTATAACCTGGAGTGCTTAGCCAGCATTTAAGACTCCATAGATCTGATTCTCAAAGGACTTTGTAAGTACCACAGAAACATTCAGTGCCTTCTCAGAAGTATTTTAGAGAATGCTGGCATCCACCTTCAAATTAAAAAACCCCCTCCAAAATCTGTGCTGGGCAATAGCACTTTAATTTGCTATTAATTATGGAAACAAACACTGGATTCCAGATAAAACAGAGATATATACATATGATTTTTGTTTTGCCCTTAGAAACATAGTGATTTTTATATATAAAAATCCCTTAGCAAGCAACCCCCATTCTCCATAGACAATCCTCTGCCTCAAACAGATCTTGATGGCCTTAATTCCAGGCAGAGAGATGAACAAAATCAGTTCTGGAGTTGATTTACTAAAGCTATGACTACTGCTTAAACCCCCGGGGAAAAAAATGTTGCTTTTCTACCCTCATTCTGTCCTGTACGCTTCTAATTAAAGAGGAACAAATTTAGTCTTGAATGTCAACTTCAGCTAGCTAGCTATTGCACCTGGTTTACATGTTAGAGTGTCCATGATTCCAAGGTTTGCAGGAAGTAGCTTCATTATCAGATGAATCAACTTCCAAGATAACTGACATTTAACCTATACGGGGAAAGAAAAATTATAAAAAAACAACTTCTCACTTCATTGGTCCTGGTAGACCTTGGAAGCTACAGAGATGGATGTTATTGCTTCTTGGACTACGTCCATATTGAGCTTCCTCCCTCCTATTTTCTGCACCAGACCTCTTGTTCATGCGGCTTTCAGATTTGTGTTCTTTCAGCCTGGACCCAGCTGCCTCAAGTATAATCTGTACTATCAAATTTTGTACATTGCCTGTACTAGGGTTGTCTGTGTCTAAGCTATGTACATTTTGCAAAGTGCTTGTGAGTGTGCAGATGCCTAACAAGTCATGCATCAGATCAATCAGTGCACAGAATGTCTATGTCAAAAGAGACATAAAAAGGGCCTAGAAACTGCCATGGAGAAGTATTAATATGGTAAAAACCTTTACCTGGTTCCAGATATACTATAAAAAAGTTTCAGATATACTGCCTCAAAAGCCATGAGAAACATTTCTACAGGTTAACACAGAAGAGACGTTTCGAATTTATACAGGGACCTGGTTCAGAGAAGTAATGCTAAACAAAATAGAGAACCTGTGAGCAGCAAAGAAGATATTTTGGAAAGCTCATATCTCTGAAGGCCTTTGTGTGATTTGTTCCAAGCCTACCAGGAAAAATTTATTCTGGGTAAGAAGTGGTGTAAAACATTCAAGATAATTTTGATCTGTTTTTTACCATGTTAAGGGTGAGTTTGAAAATCTGGTTTGTAATGCAGAAAACAGGGTAGGTATGTACTTTTATAGCCTTACTAAATAAGATCGAGAGAGAGCACAAACTCACTTCATCGACTGCCAATGCAGTAATGTGCAAGCCAGCCTTCAAGCCCAGTTACTGGGGAGGTAGTACCCCAGCATCATTTTAAAGCCAGTCATTTCCACCTCTCGTGTCTTTCTAGCAGAATGTTTCTAAGTGATTCTGAAATGTGCACGTGTTACAAATGACCAATATAGGATCCTGCAACTACTGTGTGATGAAGCCTAGCCAAACTGGCCTTCCCATTTCACCAGCCTGAGGAAAAATCCAAAATAGCACTGCTGCAAAGGGAGGGAGGGGGCTACAAGCTCTCATCTCACTTCTGAAGCATGCTGAAAACGGATATGCAGATGCTGTATTGAGGGAAAGAGCTGAATATCCAAGCTCACGGAGCCACTTGGGTCATGGTTTTAAAAGGCTAGAACTGACTTATTCCACTTCCTTGAAATCTCAGGCAAAGAGAAAAAAGAAATCAGCAATAAAACCAATGTGAAAATAAGTCTGACAAGCTCATTGTCTTGCCTTTTTGTTTGCTAGGTTGCACATTCACAGGCAAGGACTTGCCCCTTGCAAGTAAGGTCCTTGAGTCCAATCAAAATGTTCCATATCAGCAACTGAAACTGGAATCAATGCCAAACTTGCATGCTTCAGTCTCTGACATGTACATTTATATTACTTGAATACTCAGGAGTATTTTACATTATTTACAACAGTCCCTGCAGTCGTGCTGCCATATATTCTGAAGTGTTTCCAGGGAAACGTATATATTTTTAAGCTGAATTACTAGGTCAGAAGAGTTGGGAAATAGCTGTTTTAAACGATGACACAAAAATAAAATTTAATGGTGAAAGAAATATGGCATTTTGAAAATGTGAAAATAAACATCGTGCAAACTCTGGATATGAAGTTGAGAGCAGTCTATGAAAGCAGCTTTGTCACTGAAGAAGAAGTAAAGCCTAATAATTTTTAATAGGCCTGTAAATCTCCCTTGTGATATTCAGCTACTATAAGCACTTTTTTTTCCATATAGTTTTCAAGTATTTATGCAGTGTTGTTAAAGGTTATTTAAGAGACATGATTTTCATTGATATCTCTTTATTCTAAAGGAGTTGACAACCTACTCTTACTAGAGGCTAGAGGAGGAGCAGGTGAAATAAATTGAAAAGAAAAATCATAGAGAAGAAATTGAGCTAATTTTTAGAAAGACAATAGAGAACCCACCCAGGGCATAAGCACCTAGGAGGAATTCAGAAGGCGAGGCAAGGGAGAACAAAAGATACAGAGCC
This sequence comes from Gavialis gangeticus, assembly GCF_001723915.1. Lineage (NCBI taxonomy): Eukaryota > Metazoa > Chordata > Crocodylia > Gavialidae > Gavialis > Gavialis gangeticus. Next base: position 26,260,905 of record NW_017728998.1, on the reverse strand, counting down.
CAATCATTAGGTGGTTTTAAACAGCTTAAGTCTGATAATGTCAGTGGAGATCTGGTCCATGGCTTCCCAAATGCTTTATAAAACAAAGTCTCTTGCAAGGACCTGAGGCTGGTAGTCGACTCATGGCACACAACACTCCTTTGCCTGCCACAATGCTAAAAGCCCATAGGTAAGAAATGTATGGATTTCAGAAAGATGGAAATGTTACTAGTACTGCTTGAGTTGGGCAACAGAAACAAAAATGTCTGGGATGGAGGGGTTTGTTCAGCTGCTGACCTGGGCAGATGTGTGAGACCCCACTACTGCTTCTGTGAGAAGAAAAGGGAATGTAATGTTAGGATCCAATTTTTTAAAATCGGGTGAGACTCATAAAATATCACCAGTACTTATCACAAGGAGTGCTCTTAGACAGAGAAATGTTTAGGCCAGTTCCTCCATAATAATATTTGTACTTTAGACTGCAATATTGAACTACGAGATGCAGTGGTGTCTGTGGCAAGGCACTGTGTGTGTCTGCCACTTGAAGGCCCTGGAGCTGGCAGCCTCCAGGTGCCTAATGAGGGCAGCCATTTTAGGTCTAGGTTTGCCTATATAAACAAGGCAGTTTGGCTGCCTGGAGGAAGGCAGCAACATTGCCTGGCCTGAGGGCTGCTGAGTTTCATCTGGAGGTACGGGAGGAGCTGTAGGGGTTGGTAGGAGGCTCCTGGTCCTGGGTGCGACCTGAAACTACATCCTGCTGGGAGTGGATGGCCTGGTGGGGCTCCTAGTGGTGCGGGAGCCCCCAGGAAATGCCAGGCCAGGGATCACCCCGGTGAAAGGCCAGTCGGGGCGCCTTAACCCCTAGCCCTCACCTTCGGGTCGGTTGCATACACCGGAGGTAGCTGTGGGGGTGCAAGCCCCGAGGAGGAGAGTTGAAGGCCACGTGTGGCCAAGGCCACCTGAGCCCTGCAGGGGTTCGAGACCCTGAGGAGGAGAGTTGGGACCAGGCATGGCTACGGCCACCTGTGGAGGGAAGCCCCGAGTAAAGGGGGCGTTATGAGCAGTGTGGAGCCCCCAGTGTGAAGGGGGCAGCGTGTGGAGCCCTGTGAAGGGAGAGGGGGCTCAGCGAGAGAGAGAGCCGAGTCCTGACCCCAGCAAGTCCTCCAATGCGGGGAGGCAGAGTTTGGGTCAGCTATAACACCGGTAGCAGCACCATGACCTGCTGTCCAGGGTGGGGAGTGAGAGTCCCCTGTGAGACCCTGAGGCACCAGTCGTGGTGTGAGGTAACCCCAGCTCCCCACGTCTGTGGAGGAGGACCCAGAGAGGGGGACCCCGGGATAAGAGTATGGGTCATACATCAAGGCCTGCCAGAGTTTCCCCTGACTGGCCCAAGTGGGGGCCAGGACCAGGAGGGTCAGAAGGGCAAGGAGGCCCACCGAGAGGGATGCCCAAGAGCCAGAGGCCTGGGGTCCCGACTGGCCTGGAGGTGGGCTGGGGTTAGTGTGAGCCGAAGGTCCCAGTGAGGGAACCACACCCAAAGTGGAACCGGTGCCAGGGAGATATATGGCTTGGTATGATGGTGGCTGAGTCCGCCTGAAGGGAGGAACTCAGGTGGGGGTCCTACAGCAGGATTCTGGAGCCCATCATGGGGGACTGGTGCATATTTTGGGCTGTGGTGTAGGGGAGGAATGGAGCCACAGATAGCGCCCCCTAACAGCAGGGCAGAAAATGGGCAGCCTCCTGCCTAATTACATCAATTAATGCCAATGCGTGGTGGGCAAGAAAGCAGGCGGTTAGTCCAAGAACAGGTGGGTGGGCCACATGGAGATTGGCCCTGGTAGGCTCCCCTGTTACAGTGTCAAACGTTTTCTGAACTTAGGTATATAGTAGAAATGACACTGAACTAAAACACTTAATCAGACTTTGGGGCAGAAGTCTGTATCTAGATCTAAATTGTCTGACTTATTTATAATTGCACAGTTTACAGTCTATTTCTTATTTCCCTTACAAAGTTAGATCAGTGGTGATACTAGTGTTACCTCACCAAAGATAAAGTAGCAGAAAATACGATAGCCCTCAGCCCTGGTATATGGTCTCTTGTGGAGAGGCGTGCTGTGAATCCCTCCAACAGTTGATGAGCTAAGGAAAGCCAACAAGCAGGTGAAGAATGATATCCCCACAGAAATCTTCAAGCATGGGGGAGAGGAACTTACATCACAGTTCAGGCCTTCATCTCAAGGATCTTAAATGATGAGGAAATCCAAGACAACACCAGGGATACCATGATTGTGACCCTCTTCAAGAAAGGAGATAAGTCTGGCTGTGGAACTACAAAGGGATCAACTTGCCACAGGGAAGATCACCGCGAGAACCCTGCTGAACCGTCCCTTCCACTTGCTGACGAGTTCCTCCCAGAATCTCAGTGTGGGTTCAGGGCATCAAGAGGCACAAATGACATGATCTTCATAGCTCACCAGGTACTGGAGAAATGCCAGAAACAACATACACCTCTCTACATGGCTTTTTTGACCTCAGAAAAGCCTCTCTACATGGCCTTCTTTGACCTTCAACCCTGTCAGCTGAGATCCGTTATGGAGGATCTGTCCAAAGTACAGATGCTCCCTGAAATTCATCACCATTCTCTGCCTGCTTCGTGATGGTAGGCCCATTACTGAGAACCACCACTTGCATATCACAGATCCCTTTCAGGTTAAAATGGGGGTTAAGTAAGCCTGTGTCATCACTCCAACACTTTTCTCAGTATTCCTTGCTGTGATGCTACATCTGACCACCAGCAAGCTTGCAGCCAGAGTGGAGCTAAATTACCGTGTGGATGGTAAACTCTTTAACCTCAGCTGACTTGCACTTTTATAGTCACATCGTCATTCTTCAGAGTTCCATGTTTCTCTGTAAACTACATCTATGAAGGAATCCTTTCAGCTGATGCTTGTGTCGAGCATAACAGTTAGGTAGAAAATTCGCTCAAAGTACATGGTACAGTAGGAGATGGAGTGAAGAAATCATGGCCAAGAACAATAGTCAAGTTTTATGCTTGCAAAATGTCAGGAACAAGGACAAATTTTCCGATAATTGACAGCTAAATTGTGTCTGTAAAAATCAATAACCGAAACACTGCTCGTGTCCATGTTGGCCTGGAATCTGCGGTAACAGCCAGGCATTTGTTCATTTACGTGTGTGTGTGTGTGTGTGTGTGTGTGTGTGTGTGTTCATGTCTAGGTGCCAGTGGCTCATGCAGTGAAGGTAAAATAAATCCTATGCACAAGGCCTCTCCCTGCTTGTTTTTTGCTTTGGTGGATCAGGTTCTTCTGCATAAGCGGTGAAATACAGACATGTTTCTATAGGTGGATACCAAAACCTGAGTGCTTGACTTTCATGTCTGTGCCAGACAGGCAGCTTCACTGATTTATATGCTCTTCTGGAAGAGATTCTGAATTCAAGACCAAGGGCATAAATTATCTTCTGAGCTTCTGTAAGCAGTATCAGGATTTACATTAAGATAAATTAAACAGTATGCTAACATTGCATTATACTGTGTATGGTGCTTTCTTTTCAGGTTGTTGCCCAAAACAATTAATCAGATCCGTTGGACAAGTTCCAGCTGAGAAATGTGAAGATTTGTTCTGTTTTATGAAATGTTATTCCAAACCCTTTCTGGCAGCCTTATTTATAGAAACTGTTGTAGATGGATGATGGTGATAGCAAGCATTTCCCCCTGTGAACTTAATGCATGATTTCTGGGGAGAAATGACATTAACATTGGGAAAGTTATTTTATGTATGTTGTGAGCCACACATGATGCTGATGTGTTTGGAATGGAACACAAATAACAGGAGGCAGGGTCTAATCGCATCAAAGGCTTATGAACAATATGTGATTCAGACAGCAGGAAACTAAGGGAAAGTCTGGAAAAGCTAAAATAGTAACAAAAGACATGATGTCTGTGGCAAGTCAAAATACTACTTTTGCTTAAGAAATTGGCCCAAACCAAAGCCCCAGGTTACAGGACCCTACATTTTGAGTGTTGAACACAACCAAAAAAAAAATAGATGGATAATATAATATGCCATCTTCATAGCCAAAACTCCCAGCCCAATTAAAGACAACAGCTTCAACATGACCAATATTTCACCATGGAGCTTTACAGTTTCAAAATCTGGATCTAAATGCTGCAGCTTGAACCCATCACTATTTAAAGATGTAGCTAAGATATGTTGTAAATATGTAGGTGTCTAAATACTTTCAGAAATAGGATTCAAACATATGTAAATTAAATAAATTCAGTACAGAAGGGAGTCAAGTCCTATGGACGAAAATCATTCGTGCTCCAAATCTCATTCAGTGCTACCATTAAAGTGCATCTATTTTTACCTGCCACCACGAATGCGGTCAGTTCTGCTTAAAATTACTTGTAAAATACTTCCCTGTAGCCCATCTATATTTTTATTCCCCATGTCTATCATTGCCCTCTGTAATTATATGGCCACTGGGGCTAGAGTATGAGCTCTGCACCTGCCCTCCTTCTGAGAAACCAGCTGTATCTGCATCACGTCTGGCATGCACAGCCACCCCATGTTAAAGAAGTAAGACGTCTCAAATTGCTTGTAAAGATGACAGAACTTTTTAGGGCGGGGGAGAAGAGGAACTATGCTCGTAAAGAAAACCAGACCTGCTTAGTAAGCTCTTGGCTGAATTAATTCCCTCCTTCATGGGCAGGTTTTTATACAAAGCAGCTTTTACCAGCTTTCCCTATCCTTCAACAAATCAAATCCAAAAATGTGCCTCTAAGTGCAGGTAGGGGGAGCTTAAGGACTGCAGTCAGTTTCTGCTTGTTACATCACTGGTCCCCACTATTTTCAAAGCATTGCATAAGGCAGGAGCCGGGGCTACTAAGGAAGTCACACAAGTTGCACTGGTTGGGACCCAGTCCCTGTTAGTCTGACTAATATGGTAAACTGAGGAAGAAGATAAGGGCCCAATCTTTCAGCCAGGGTTGCAGTCAAGAGAGACTGATCACATGCACTTGAACACTCCCAACAGCTCCAAACCCCTGCACACGCTGAGGGTTTGCAACTTGGCAGTGGGGCTATTGTCACACATTCTTTTAAGCTGCAACACACTACCAATGTTTGTACTGTACCTTGCTTCTTTTATAGGAATAACAGTGCTTTCTCTATTCTTCTCCCCTTCATAGCAAGATAGGAGTATCTCAGCAATTAAAGTGACAACACAGAGGAGGTCTTCTCCTGAGTGCAGTGGATAGCAAAACTTCTGCAGCAGTAAGGGAAGGTAATAGTCTTTGATGACATCTGGGGGAAATCAATAGAGAGTTGATTCCCTGCCTGATTTAAGATGGCTGTAAATTATGCTCTTTTATGAATCTGAATGCTGAAACCATAGCAGCCTCTGCCTTGGACACTGGGATGTGCAGACACTTAACCCAAAGGTACATGCAAAGCACAAATGGGTAAAGGGGTTTCAGTCTGTGTGTCTGTGAAAGAGGAAGAATGGTCAGAGGGCCTAAGAGGACAAACCATCAGAGAAGCAAGGGCAGAAAAGTTAAGAACACAGTCAGAAGGACTGGAAATACCACCTTAAGGAAAGCTGAGAGGAAGAGCTCTTTTGGGCTAAGTGCTGACTGGGCTATGACTTAGAACCGTAAGCAGAGACATGGTCTTTTGCTTGATTCCTGCTGTGTTGAGGGAACAAGGCTTTTTAAATAGATCCAAAAGAGTCAAAGAAATACTTGGCTCCACCACCAATTTCTGCTTCTAAAGGAAACGCCCAACAACTGTCTCTGAATTTAGTTAACGACTTGGGTCAAAAAGGTTTATGACTAAAGAAACTAAACTAAACATGCCTTGGGCCCACACAATGAGATTTTAGTTGCAGATTTTTTCAGTACAGCTATTTCAGCTGAATTTTAAATCCTAAAATAATAATAATTAAGACTTGAAATGTTGGCAGGCTTTTAATTAGAATCACACTAGAGGGCTTTAATAGAATTAATGATATAGCTAAAAATATCAAATATGTAAAAAAAAAAAAAATCAACAGTTTGCTGAAAGAGAAGATGAATAGAATTGTGAAGGCACTGGCAATTGAGAATACAGAGCACCTTGCAAAATCTATTCCAACCTCAAAATATGGCCCTGGAAATTTTTAGAGAAATAATACACATGTATCTTCTTTTCTCTTTAACTTTGGCGGGGTCAAGTATCTTTACCGGTAATTGATCAAATATTATTTGAAGGACCTGATCAATCCAGTCTTAAATCCTAGACAAAAAGCTAAAACCAAAACCAAATGGACAGTCAATGGAAATGAATAGCAGAAAATGCAAAACTGGCAACGGGAAACATTTTACAGTGGACTGCAGAGTTTGGCAGTGGAGCACATTGCTGGATGACTAAGGCAAGAGCTAATCAGTGTTAGACATCTCCATAGATGTTTTTTAAAGCTGCAAACACTCATGTTTCAGCCAGTCTCTGCCTTTCCTGAAGGCAGGTTATACTATGATCTCCTACTGTAGTGCTTCTTGCATCTCTCGTACCAGAGATAAGTCATTCTCCAGACTTGTGGACCATGGTTTGACCCAGAAAGCCGATCCCTGTTTTCTATATAGAACTCCTTCGCTAAGTTCTTGTAGTCATTTTGAACACTTCTGGCATTGTGCTATTGGTTGTCTTATAATAGCAAAGCATCATTTTCTTAACTTTTTAGGCTTTGGTTTAAAGCAACAGAAAATTTTCTTCATGCTCTGTATAGAAAAATAAAAATTAAATTGTAAGAGCCACTTCTTTAAAGCTACCTCATGCAATTACTGAGAAAAAATTGTTTTCTTAAGACTTCAATTCAAAATATTTTTCTATAGTTTAGCGAGGGCACAAATTAGTGACATAAAGTATGACTGCTGTGGGACTCTAATCTTCAGTGCACCAAAATAACTAGGCTGCTTATTTCTCAACACTCTGGTTAATGTACTTTCTCACATCAAAACCTATGTATATCTACTGTTTTCCAAGTTAGTTAATCGATTTCACAGGTCAAATCCAAAGGAACAGAGATAAAAAGATGCGTGTAATTCACATATTGAGCCTTGCATCCAGTATAATCTTACTATTCCCTTTTCCTCTGCAACATATTTTACATATTTTTATCAAGGAAGTTGGCAGGGCAGAAAACATTCAGGATGATCACCACTTATGAGTCTGATCAGTAAGAAAGACTTGTGTTTGCCAGCATTAGCAGTTAGGTGGTTAATAGCAAAGACAACAGAGACCTAAAAAGGGATAGAATGGACACTGAGGGCCATATTATTAAAAGAATTTAAGCACCACATAGCAATTAGGCACTGTAGCAGGGCACTAGGGTGCCTGCTACTGAAAACAGGAGTATAGGCTCAGCTGCCACTCACCAGGGGCAGCACAGGTGGGTTGCCAAGGCAACTGATTGGGTCAGCTGACCAGAAGGGGGCAGGGCCTGGCCTACATAAACAGAGAAGGCTGAGGCCAGAGTCAGTTCCCCTTCTGGCAGTCAGGGAAGAGGGAGCTCTGTTGGAGCAGAGCAGAGCAGAGCAGAGCAGAGCAGAGCAGAGCAGAGCGGCCTGATGATGGGAGAGTGTCTGCTTGACAATACTGGGTGGACGAAACCCTGAGAAGGATACATGAAGGATAGCCAGGTTGGCTTGAAGTTTAGGTTGTAACCCAGGAGTGGGAGTTTTCTGTTTTGGTTGTGATATTAAACTGGAGGACTGGATGAGGCTGTAGGGGTGGAGGAGGCCTCATTAGGAGCTCCCCAGTAAGGTGGGGGTGTTCCTAGCGCCGCAGGAGGCACTGCGTTTTGGGGTGTCCTGACCCCGGCCCAGTGTGGGCAGCTTCGGGAAGAGCTCAGTGTTGTGCATAGGCAGAAGCCCCGGTGGGGCATAGGCCCAAGGAGGCGGGTCTGGGGGCCAGGTAAGGCCGAGGCCGCCTGAGCCCCAATCGTGAGAAGCCCAGTGGGCGTAAGACCCTAGAAGGGGTCTGGGGCCAGGTAAGGCCGAGGCCACCTGAGCCCCGATTACGAGGAGCGCGAGAAGCGCGAGCATAGGCCCCAGTGCGGGTGAGAAGCGCGAGCATAGGCCCCAGTGCGGGCGAGAAGTGCAAGCATAGGCCCCGGCGGGGGCAAGAGCGTGGGGAAAAGCCAAGGAGAGAGCGGTAGTAGGACTTATGGGTAGTCCCTAACGCTAGAGTGCACCGGGGCAACTGGACATCAAGGCATCGTGTCAAGGCAGATAGAAAAGGCAGCCTCCCTGAAACATTTAAACATCAAAGACGTGG
>NW_017728998.1:26242322-26247590 GCF_001723915.1 Gavialis gangeticus | reverse complement strand
GATCTGCGAGAGAAGAGAGATCACACATGACTTTCTCTCTCTGAATCCTTTTGGCCTGCACTTGAAGAAATGACTAAAGGATTGTATGTTTCAAGATTTTAGAAACAGGGTGGGCCTCCCTTTGTGTATAGGGTGGCTGTATTGTTCATAGACTTTTTGAAGCCTGTTCTTCACTGCAGCATGGCCTCTTCAGAAAATTAATCTTGGTTGCTACTGGTGCTGGTTGTTTGCACTAGTGTGTCACTGATGGACTTAATCAAGATCATGTTCCTATTGCCATTAGGCCACATGCAGGCATAGGAAAAGATCTACAGACTTCTCTGTTCTAGTACAGTCTCTGTACTAACCCAAGGTCTGCTCAGCACCAGAGGTGTCAAACATGGTCTGTGGGCCAGATCAGGCCCATGGAGCCATGTGATCTGGCCCGTGTGTCTCTGTACCAACCCCATGTGCTGCATGGGCATGCAACAGTCCCGGCCCCAGCCCCAGCCCCAGCTGCCCTGCATGCTGCAGGCAGTGTGTGGGTTGCATCCAGCACCACATGCACTGCATAGTACAAGGGGTTGTTCCAGGGCATGCACTGCATGCAGCCTGCACCCCAGACCAACCTCCTGTGCTGTATGCAGCATGTCCTGCCAGTCCAGCATCTATGCTACATACAATATGCACTGGCCCCAAGACTTGTGTGGTACACAGTGTGCAGGCTGAATCCAACACTGCATGTGGGACAAGAGATAGGTCCAGGGCATGTGCTGCATATGACACCCTGTTGGACTGGGCCTATGCACTGGCTCCCATGTGCACAGACAACCTGGGGCCCAATCTAGCCTGGGCCCAGAGCCCTCACACAGTGCCAGTCTGGCAGGGCACTATATGCAGCATGCACCCCAGACCAACTCTTTATACTGAGTGCAGTGCTGGTTCCAGCCCATGTATCATTTGCAGAGCAAGCCCTGGTGTAGAGCTGATATATGCTGCATGTGGGCAGAACCTGATGCTATGGATGCTGCATGCAGCACAGGGGGCTGGCCCAGTGACCCTCATCCAGCCTGTGGGGCTGGACAAGTGTGACATCTCTGCTCCACACTTGAAAGCGTTGCCCTCACTAGGTCTGTTAGGAGTATAGAAAGCCCCCATCACTAACCAATATTGCTATATTAGCATGAAGGTGCTGTCATGTTGGGAAAAGTCTGTTTGATTGTACAGCTTCTTTTTATTCAAGGAAATGGTTCACCTAAACCAGGAGAACTCTTGCCAAGATAGGCTTTGTGCCCACTAGAAAGTTTGCTAGTGTAGCTTGACTGGCAAAAGCTTCCTCCAGGAGATAAGACTTGACTCTCATTCTCTTCACCTCAATTTAATATTTCCCATGCCTAAATATGAATCATTAGACAAGATTCAGTCAAAGCAGAACACTCTCAAGTTTGCCAACCTCAAAACATTTTTATGCAAAATATTTACAGCAGTGGTTCTCAGCCTTTTTTAGACTTAGGGTGCCCTTCATAGCTTTCTTGATTTTGGCAGCACCCCAGTTGAGAACCACTGTTGTGCTGCTTCAGCTTACTTCAGTGGCTCTCAACTAGGGTGCTGCTGCCACAGCCAAGTGGGAACTACCCTTTGCACCTTGTGCACAGCCAAACCGAGAAGGGCTGTGGCATGTACACAAGGGTTATCTGATAAGTATAAAACAGACAGAAGCACCTGCTCTTGTCACAGCTCTTCCTAGTCTACCCTCTCCACCCCAACACTCCTCCCTGAAACAGAGGTTTGCAAGACCGTTCTACCTGCCCTACACTTTCTGTTTCTGGAAGATAGTGTGTGGGGTTCAACTGGATTTGGCACCCCGAAAAGGGTTTTGAAGCACCCTAGTTAAGAAGTCTCAGGCACTGATTCTGCAAAGAGTGCTCTGTTGGCACAGATGTGTGGAAATCCAGTAGTATACTTCAGGGCCTTGGGGTCCTTCTACACAGACATTATTTCAGGATCCTGCCTTTACTCTGTCATTCCACTGTATATTCAATAAGTGGATAATATCCTCATTGCTGAGTAGCAGCTGCCCTAAATGAAAAAAACAGAATGAAAGAATATCAATTAGAATACATATAAAAGAATAGTTTGACCACTGTATCATAACATTGGCAGTAGTTGTTTGTAATATGTTATGTCATAGAATGACACAGGTTAACGTGATATGACATGTCATTAAACACTACTGTTAGTGACCAGTCAGAAAATAATATAAACTATGATACAAAAGTGAAACACAACATGAAATACATTTCACATGGAAAATTTTATTTGGAAATAACATTCCTAAATATTTTCCCCAATATTTTAGGGGAATTTCCATTTCACAGGAGATTCTGAAAAGATTTTTCTGTTCCAATTCAGAACAAACCCAAATGTCAAATATTTTTGCAAAATAGAAAATTCTGGACTCCAGCCAGCTCTACTGATGTATGCAAAATGAAGAGGATGCAGCCCATAATAAAGATCCAAATGTCTTCTTGCCATTGACAGCTATTACCATCACTCTTTATTTTCTCCAAGAACTCAAGTTGTAATAGAGAGGCAAGCCCAGTCTTTAAGTTCCTTTTGGACCCTTTAGACTGGCGTAAGCCGTTATTAAGCAATTTTTAGCTTGCTGATATGCAAACAGGTAAAAATTACTTTTTCAAGCAGACATCAAAGATAATACCAGATCAACTTTTTAAAGGACAAAACCCGCAGATAAGCTACTAAAAATACAACCAAGTGGCCAGTAAGAGGCTGAGAAAGTTAAAGGATAACATTCATATGCTAATATGAATTTGTTTACTTGAGGAAGTACAAAACCATCAAATTGTCTGAAGATGCTATTAAAGCTCATGAATTCCTTTCTCCAATGATAGGCAGATTTCTATTGGAATGTAAATATATATTCATGAGAAGATTCCATTTGCAAGAAAAAATTGCCATTAATACCATTATTTCCATTCAAGATATAACAAGGCTGCTACCTGTATCTTGAAATAAAGGTGTTTTTTTTTCCATTATGTGAGGCAGTGAATATTCATAGCTGTCTTTTTAAACACTCTGTTTTCACAGTATATTTCCTTTTAACAGTTCAACAAAGACATTCCTTATCTCTGTCTCTTTGTAAAAAAAATCAGGGGTGTTCTACAATGCAGTTTAGTCTCTCATTTGAGCCAAGAACAAAGAGCATTTCAACTTTTTTTCAATCAGAGTAGATTTCATCTCCTCTGCTTGGAGGCAAAGAAAAGTCTTCACAAAACAAAGATATCTTTTTCTAACACCTCAAGGTTTCAAAATCTTTTTTTCTGGGAAATGAGAAGAAAGGTATCAAAAAGACATTTGACTAGGTCTGGCCACTGGCTTCCAATGAAGGGGTATCTCAAGGGAAGGAGCACGCAAAAAAGTCAAAGGTTCTGAGCATACCAGCCCACGGGGATAGCATAGGCTAGTCATTTCTGGAACCAGTGGAGCGATGGAGGTTCATCTCATCCTCTTGCCTCTGACTCCTCAGCCCCATTTACAGCTGGGTTCATTGGGGGTCAGGCTTTGCATGAATTTGGAGCAACAGTCCAACTTGTTCTACTTCTGGAACCTTAGTAAAAGTGTCATGAAAGGGAGTTGTTAAGAAAGAAAAGGAATGTGACACATTGATTTACCTGAGACAGTTGCTGATGTTACTGGAAAAGTGTCTCAAGACTGCTAATGTTGAGCTGCCATTCAAACAAATCAGGTGGACTGATCTGGCTAATTTGTAGGCTTGATGCTTTGTCATCTATTCCAGAAAAATACAGGAAAAAGTGACAATGAATTAGAGGATGGAATAAAGTGTAGGCCAGTCAGTATGGTTTTATCAAAAATAGGATTTGTCAAACAATCTCATTTCATTCTTGGATGAATTACAAGTTTGGTTGATGAAGTTAACTACGTAGATGTTAACTATACAGGCTTTTGATTTACTGGGGCACCTATTCGGATTAACAGATTAGCACTAAACAATCTTAGTAAAGTACATGTTAAGTATATTTATAACTGGCTAAGAGACAGATCTTAAACTGTAGGGTGAAATCATCAATAAATGAAAGTGTTTGTGTTGGGGTTCATCAAGGTTGGATACTAAAGCAGATGGTATTCAATACGTTTTGTTGATGGTCTGAAAGTAAATAAAATTTCACTGTTGGTAAATTCTGCCGTTGACATGCAGATTGATAGAATGGTATATCATGATGATGACAGGACAGTTATACAAAGGGATCTGGTAAGTTCAGCCTATTTGTACTAACTGCATTTCAGTACAACCAAATGCAAAGTTATATGTCTAGGAACGAGGAATCTGGGCTCAACTACAGAAAAAGGGAGTATATTGTGCGAAAACAGGGACTCACAGAAAGAAAGGATTTTGATTCTAGAATATTAATACATTCAGGCCAGGGTTGTATCCTTTAAAACACTCAAGCGCATTGGAAGGAAGGCTCAAGCCACCTCATCCAAAATGCCTCTTGGGAGTCCATAGCTATCCATACTGGAGTGGTGACACTGTAAGCCTGGGAGAGTTTGTTCAGACCAGCAGGTTCAGGCAGAGAGAAGGTGATAAATGGAGCCCTAACTGTCTTCCCCTTGCTTCCTCCCTTTCAGTTAACTCATACCCACAGGGGTACTAGGAGAGGGCATGAATCAAGTTGTTCAGTAAGATTCTAGATGGGCCTTGCTCTCCTTTTCCTCTTGAGCACAGGGCAGAAACCCAAAGTTTCTATCCCAGGCACATAAGTATTAAATTTCTGCTCCAGTGTTTAGGACTTTAGGACTGAAAAGATCTAATACAATAAAAAGCTTAGTCTGTCTGTCTGTGTGTCTGTCTGTATGTCCATAACACTTTTAGCCAACTGCGCATGCACCACCGAGAGGGCAGGTGCCAATTGGCTGCATGGGCCCAAGTTTGAGCCACTGCCAGGGAAATTTGTGGTGGCAGTGAACACACCCCAGCCACCCAAGTGGTGGGGCTTCCCCATGCCTCCCTGCCTGAGAGCAAAGGGGTGTCATAGTGGCAGTGCCCCCCTGCCACCTGGCTCTGATGCCCCCCAGAACAGCCTGCAGGGAGGGAGAGGTGGTGGGCAGGGGGGAAAGGAGGTTGATGTGGGCATGGACCAGGTGGATGTGGAGTGGAGGGGGAGAAGGTAGAGCGAGGCTGGACTCGGAGCGGCCAGGGAGAAGGGGTGGAGCGGGGCCAGACCCAGAGTGGTGGGAGGTGGGGTAGAG
>NW_017728998.1:26228187-26237078 GCF_001723915.1 Gavialis gangeticus | reverse complement strand
AGCAAGGAGGGGCAATAGAGTGGGACCAGGGCTGGACCCAGAGCAGCGGGGAGGAGGGTGGAGCAGCACAGGGGAAACGGCCAGGGATGGGGGATGGAGTGGGGCTGAAAGCAGAGTGGCAGGGTGGGCAGGCACAGGGCCAGACATAGGGCTTCATCCCCGCTTGCCCTGCCCCCACCCCAGCATTTTTGATGGGCAATTTGCTAGTTAATAAATATTGAAGGAGCAGATAACAGGCATACAATGGAAGAGCAGGGTGAGTCTCTCAGTGGAGCAGAGAAAAGCTACATTAACACTTTTGTAAATGGCTACTGTGAACAAATTTCACAGGGCTCCCTCAGTAAAAGCATCTTGCTCCATAATGACAAGTGCGAGGGCTGTACTCTAGCAGGAGCGCTGTGATGGAATTGACATTTTATAGTCCTGGAGCAAATTTACTAACTTGTAGCGGTAAGTGTCTTAATATATTGCCTGATATTCTGAGCCAAAATACTGAGGGGAAGTTAGAGATGGCAATTCGTTTGACTTGAGTTGTATGATGGATGCTTCCAACCATAGTTGTAAGTGCCTAACTAATTAATTATTTTGCATGGGGTGCTTGATCACAAGACAGTTGAAATGTACAGAATCAGCTGGGGTGATTTATTAATGTATTCATTACAGAGATAACAGCTTTTGAACCTAGAGTTTATTTAGAGGGAGAAAATTTACCTCTGTAGAGAGGACGAACACAAAACAAAAGCATTCTTTGAGCTGCATCTCAACCCTAATTTCAAGACTTACCAGCACCAGAGAATGTATGCTGGATTCCATTTGCCTAGCCTAACCATAGGTCCTGCTAAGATGGGAGGAAAGGATTGTGCTTTAAACTCGATGATTGTAAAACAGTGGGTGGATTTTTTGGACAAGCCCAATAGATCCATAGAGCGGGGAGAAGAAGAAGAATGGTCAATTTTTAGAAGTTACTCCTAAGTAAATAACATTACGTTCCAGGTTGGCTGCAGATGGTCAGTAAAACAATATTATTGGGTTGCAACCAGCTCTGGGCCCTAGTCCCGGAGACCAATTCAGAGGAGGTGATAGAAGGGGAACCCTTGCCCCTGCAGCAGCCCATGTTTGGGAAACTTGAACTGAGGTGGCAGCAGCCTGTGCCACTGCCACTTCCCCACGTACAGCTTTCCCCTGCACCGTGCCACTCAGGATGACAAAATCTTAAGCTCAGGAAACCAGAATATTATGCACATTCTTTGTAAATAAATAAGAGTGCACCAAAGAAATACAGATCAAGACACCAATTTTCGTACTAATTGGAACAACCCATAAAACCCCAAATATTGGCTACCTATGGAGGCTAACAAGGGGTGACAGCAATAACAATAAGTGATATATGTTTTTTGCAAACTCACCGTAAAATAACCAGTTTCTTCTGTTCTTAGTGAAGAAAATTAGCATTATCTTTTGAGATGCCAGTCTCCTTCCTTCTGAAGAAGATCTTCATGTTTTCATAGATTATGAGAGATATTAACAGGATGTGTGTATTTGCCAGAAGTATGTGTTGTTAGTATGGTCTGTGTTTTCAGTAGAAACAAATATTTTGAAATGATTAATTTCCAGGGAAGGAACATTATTCAGCAGGTTTCTAAACTCCCCAAGGTAAATAATACAGACACGGTAAAGGCCAGCACTGTTATATTAATAATTGATGTTTGGCTGTCTCCTGGCCCAGCTGTAATCTATTCACTGTACTTTGTAAAAGTCCGATTAGTGCTGAATTATGGTAATCAATAGACCAGTAGCATTAGAACCAAAGAAGACCAGCGCAGGCAAATTTTACATACAAGAAGATTTCTGATGAGTGGCAAAAACTAACCTAATTGGAGGACATGTTTATATGAGCACAGCAGGAATTAATTTAAATGAGACAGACATTTGAAGAGATTCTCCTTTTAACCAAAGCCATGTTATCACTTAACTGGAATTGTTATTAGCTTTTTTTAGTTTCCATTCTCATATGCCTACCACTTGCTCTACACTCTAGTGATCTGATTAGGTAGGGCTAGTGACAGTTTTTTCACCTTTATACCATACCACCTAAGCACACAGTACTGAAAAATAGGGTGGGAGGAATGGAGAAAATATGGTCATGGGAAATGGGCGACACATTTTTGTCAGGTCTGCTTGCATGATGAGATTTGGCAAAATAGAGAAATGGAGAGAAGCACAGCTGAACTGTTGAATCTCATCTGTAGATACTATGGACAGTAAAAATAGAATTGAGATCTTGTCAGAGGATAAAGAGGCCTACCAGTTAAAAGAGAGAGGGCTGGGACAACAGATAGAGAAATAAGGTGCCTAGATTTGGTGTTAGGAGAGAAGGGCAAGTAGCGCAGGAATTAAAAAAGATTTTCCAAACGGAGAAAATCACAAAATCCAAGAATTTGAAAGAGACTGATGATGCAGAAGTTTGCCTTACAGTACGTCTCTGTACAGGGAAAGGATGAAAAACAGGATTTTGGGGTGCAAACTTCCAAGTGTCATAAGCACTAAGGGACTCTTTTTGCAGGTGTAGGACAAAACATAGGTGGAAATAGCACTGACCTCTGCCCATTGTAGAGAAGAGAAAACCATGATGCCTGCTCTACCCAGTGGCTTTATTGAGTGGCTCAGGAGTGTAGAGATCAGTCTAAGAAAGATTTTGCAGTGTTAGCCCCACTCCTGTAAAAACAGGCTAAGCCAAGACCCATTGAAGTAAATTTGAGTCTTTCAGCTTAGATGCACAGTTTATATAAGTAATTGTTATTATTATTAATAATAATAATTGCATCCAATTTCTCCAGTACATTGTGACGTATGAGATAAAACTAAGTGCTTTCAATCACTTGGGATGTGTATAATAGCTCAGTAATGCATTCCCTGTTGTGTCCTTCAGCTTTTATGCAATGGCAATGAAAATATAAAATGTGTTTAATTAAAGAAAGAGGCTTGCTTTATTGAACAAATGTACTGAATAAATAAAACAATTGTAGAATATTTAATATGCTCATCCCACATTCAAAATTAGGTTTTTATTTTATTAGAGCAATATAATTTAAGAACCAAACATTTTTAAACCAATGCAATTATTTTTAACTTTTACAAGCTTTAAATTGTGGGTTTGCTAACGATGTGCCAGTGCATGAGCACTAGCAAATGAATTATAAAGAAAATATGGTTTAAAATGAAAGGCAAAAGCCATCATTCTCTTGAGTAGGCTATGTATATTTAAAAAAATAAACAAGGAAATTAAGTAACGAAAGCTCTGTTAAAATAACTATATTGCCCTGGAAGCCTTAGCTCATAATTATTTTCTTGCTTTCACTACTATCCATATCAGTTTTAATATTTCTTCTGGATTTGCTGCATAATGAATCCCCTCTCATTTTGCAATGTAATGCACATAGTCTTTAAAAAACAATGCATTGTAATGTGTCAACCTTAAAGATTGTCATAAAGTACTGACTAGCTGCTGGACAGTAACATATACTGTAATTATTTCCCTTTACTATCATACCACAGTGCATGCTGGATTCCTCTGCAGATAGCAATGGGAGATGTCCCCCTTCATATAATATTATAATGTGTATTGACTTTTTATCATCATAATGAAATGATCCCCTATCACATCAAGCAGTAGTATAATGCTTATTGATTTTATTGTTGTTGCTATTTAGACTGGCTTATTAGAAAGGTGCCCCTCAATGTATTAGCACGGTCCTTGAAGTACATCTAATGCTACAATAAGGAAGGAGATGTGAAAAGTCTGATGGTAGGTGTAGTTATGGGAAAGCCAGCTTACGCTTTTCAATTTGCACAGTGAATTTGACTTACCCTGAAACCATACTGTGCTCAATTATAATACCATAAATGCTTATGTTTTAATATAAGTGAACTGCATGCATTCAAGTTTTTTCTCATTGGCCCCCATCTCTGTAGCCCTTCTGAATACTACTTGACTAAGAACTACAGTGACCAAATTCTCTGCCCTATTTGTCCTGGTAAGTAAGTTATTCCTACTGATGAAGGCACAAAGAGAATGGGAATTAATCCTATCCTGCAGAGAGACTAGGACTCTGGGTCTAGCTGCAGATAAAAGAAGCCCTTAGAAGTCCCATCAATTTAAGAGAAGAAACCATGCTTACTGTAGCCCACCTACCTACCAATATGTTCCTGCCAGTTCACTGCTTACAAAAAAAGAAAAACAAATCAACAAACAAGTCGTTCTTAGAATAAGCGGCTTTTTATTGAACTTGAGCGCTGTGCAACTTGCTACAGAGGAATGAATAAACTGATGATAATAACAGCGGCTGATTGCATTGTGATGGGCAATAGTGGCAAATAGGCCTTATCTTGCACTGTGAAATAGAAACTCCTGGCCAAGGAAATAAGCCTAGATTCCCAGAGAGAGCATTTACAGCAATTTATAGGCAATGACCCTCAAAATTGTATATACAAAAAAACCCGTTTATTTTCAGCAGTGCAACCAAAGCCCCTTGTGCAACCAAAAATAAGGAATTTGTGTTGCCCAATTGCACATGCAGTCTATAATCAGCCTTCCCATCCAGCTGAGAAGTGCTTGTACTCACAAATGGATGCTGCTCAGGGACTCTGCTCAGTAATGCGCATGCTCTCTGGCTCTCGCTTGGACCATCTCCTTTTCTACTTCCATCAATCAAATAAATAAAGACCTTTATGATCACACAAAAAAATTGGTAGCAGCTGAAAAAATATTTTAATAACTTGGCACTCAGTCCTATCAGGGGTCAGACTAGTAGTCAGGATTCCCATTGATTTCCAGAGGAACAGTCACCTGTGTCAACCACATAAGTGAGACTCATAACCAGGCTGTTACTTGGTGAAGGAATTACTTTTTCTGATACAGCCATCTGATAAGCTTAGAGATAAAGTTGATGCCAGTTGAAGATTTAGCATATAGTGTGATCAATTTTCTCTCAAGTTTCTTTTATACGCTAATTTAGCCCCTGACTCATCCATGCAGATGCTTCAGCCATAGACACCAACTCCGTGGGTGCTCCAGGGCTCAAGCTCCCACTAAAAAAAAAAAGGGTGCTTAGCGCTCATGGAGCCATGCTTAGAGATGTTAAAAAAACCCCAAAACACGCATTACCAGAAGAAGCAGCATCTATATAGATTGGGCACTTCAGTGGGGCTTTTTGAAGATTTTAACTAAACTTGATTCAATCATCTATTAGATAAAAGCACCAAAAAAGCCCCACTAAAGCACCTGATCTTTACAGACACTGCAGAGCTGGGTAGAAGTCACACACTGCATCTTCTGGGCATGCATGGGGTTCGGCACAGGAAAGCACCCAGTTAAAAGTAAAGTGCCATTTTGTTTTGTTTTTTGGTGCATAATTTACAGCTGCAAGCACCCACCAGCAAAAAACAAAGTTGGTGCCTATGGCTTTGGCAAATGCTGCCATCTCTATTCGAGAAAACACTTAAGTGAATGTTTAGCTTTAGGCATATCCAGGGAATTGATAACAGCCTAAGGTTTTTTTGACTGTTTATACTTAGCCTAAGAGTTTAAAAAGCTAGGCTTTTTGCTGTAGATCCTGTCAAACAGTTTTAAGTGCCTTTACTCTGTTATCTCAGTTTCCTTTTCTTTAGCAGTATTCTATGTACTTTTGGTAATACTTCTTGGTAATAAGTTTGCAGTTGATACTGAGTACAGATAATAATAAGGGTGGTATCCATATGCTCTTAGAGCAGTATCAGACAATTACATGTGAAACCTCATTAATCTTTTTAATGCATCTGAAAATGGCTGATCTGTTGTCTTTTGCTGCGTAGGTAATGAATAGATGTGATTAAACTCAGATATCCAGTTATGAGTTTAGGTTTTTAAAAAATACCCAAAGCTCCTGCCGTATTTGGCCTTCAGAACAGAACTTTGAGTTAGGTGCCAAGGGTGACACGCAGCAAAGGACATAGGTGCTTAAGGCAGGACTGGGCAGAACTGGGGAATTAGATTAAATCCAAAAAATCATGGCTCAGCTTCTGTCTAATGTCCCTGCGTATCTTGAGAGCCTAGATCAGTGGTTCTGAACCTTTTTTAGTCGATGTACCTTTTGGTCTCAGAGTAAGACTTCATGTACCCCCTTTCAATGGGAAATTAATTTTTTAGGCCCTTTGACCTGTGTTAGACAATGTATGAAATATATCTCACGTACCTTCTGGGGGTACATGTACCCCCAGTTCAGAACCGCTGGCCTAGATGATCCTAGAAGTTCTCTAGGCTCTTAGAGCTCTGCCTCTGTCATGCCCAGAAATGCCCTAGTCTGGGTAGCTAAGACTGACAGCTTGACTGCCTGATGTCTTCCATGCCAAGGATCTAGAAACTTGGTGTTCCTCTCCTTCAGTCCCCTGGGGCGTTTCATCCAGTAAGTGTTCTTGAAGCATGTGTAACACACACAACAAGATTGTGACAAAATGTAGTGCCAGCCACTTCTTTTCAAAATAAAATGGGCAGGAGTTAGGCATAGTGGTACTTGCTATTCCCTCCCTCCCCCCATTATAAATATCTCCTAGTAGTTAAATCACATTACAGGAAGAAGGAAATCCAGATTTAGGATCTTATCAGCTTGAGGGGATCCAAACCCACAACACCCAGAGCCCTGTCCACCATGAGTTTCTACTTCACAATGCAAGATAAGGCCTATTTGATTGTAACCCAGTTGGTGGCCCAATAGTTGCCACCCCTGCCCAATATCAGGGTTGGTGTGGTGAGAGTGGGGCAGGGCTTCTGGCCAGCACCAATTTACTTTCCAGCCAGCCCCTGCTCCCCACAGAGCAGCCGGGGGTCCCAAGCAGGTCTAGCACTTAACTGATTTAACTATTTACACTTTATTTACAAAACAAGAATAATAGGGAAGGTTATTTACAAGTGAACTTAAACGGCGTAACCAGAATCACAGAACAAACCGGAATGCATTAGTCAACCCTTGACTCTAGAACCACGGGTAGGGGAACTGGCAGCTTTCAGCCACTGCTGAAATGTTACCACAAGGAAGCAAGGTGCTCGCTCCTAGCAGCTCCAACAGGCTTCCCAGTAAGTGACAGACTGCAACAGGTTAAGCTCTTCTGGTCCGCAGCAATCAAATTGTATCAAACCCCAACCCCACAAAGGGACTGAAGGGCAACCCTCCATGGCAACCAAAAAGGCAAGCAACAAGAAACAGAGTAGGCTCCTGCAGCAATCAGCATGACCCAAGCACAAAGCTCAGGGACTCCATCCGATGACAATCAGCTGCAGAATAAGGGACAGGACTGAGTCCCCTCTGAGGCAGTCAGTGGCAGAGGGCCAGCAGCACAGGCAGCTCCCAGGGGTTGTTGCTTTAAACCCCTGCTCCAGATGACCCTTGTCCAGGCACTCCACATGCCTCGCAGCTCGCCAATCCCACTTCAAGCGCTGATCTGCCCCCCCAAGCTCCTGGGGACCCTCATCCAGGCGCGCTGCTGCTCCTCAGGATCCCAGTGCCTTGCCTGCTGCTGTCCCACTTCCCCAGGGAAGGTAAGGGGTTTCCTCAACTCACCGGCGCAGCTCCCTGCTCCAGGTAAGGATGCCGTCTGCACTTCTGGCAGTGGAGTGGGGGGCCGACTCCCACCCCTAGTCTCCGGGACACCCGGCACATCCAGCACACTGCGATGGGGCCTTGGGGCACCAGCTCTCTGCCCCAAGCCCTGGCCGCTGCTCCCTCTCTGCTGCAGGGCTGAAGGCATGGCAAACTGCCGCTGTCTTCTTCTCCCGGGGTCTTCGAGGCTCTTCAGAGGGGTCTCTCCGCTCCTTCTGCTGGGTCAGCTCACCCCAGCTCTTCTTAGGCCTCCTGTGGTGTTCCCTGGAGTCACTGTCAGTATAATCTCTGTTGTTATTGCCCATCACAGTATAATCAGCTGTTGTTATTGTCATGAATGTATTGATTCCTTGGCAGCATAACTACCAGTGGCATTCAACAGACTTCCTGTGAAAGATGTACCAGTGTTAATGCAAGATACAGAAGATGATCAGTAGAATAGAGTGTGACTTTAGCCTTGTGGTTAGAGCTCTCACCTGGATGCAGGGAGAAGACCTGGGTTTCTGGTCCTTACTTTCAGGTCTCTTTCTGTATTTTCTTCATTGGCTTTCTAATGGCTGCTCCATTTTGTTCATAAAACACTCCTGGCAGTGTCACTTAGGTGTACTGTGAGCAAAACTTTGGGTCAATCAAATGTAGACAAAAGAACTTCGGTTTGGTTAGGTTCGTATGAGA
Organism: Gavialis gangeticus; assembly: GCF_001723915.1. Lineage (NCBI taxonomy): Eukaryota > Metazoa > Chordata > Crocodylia > Gavialidae > Gavialis > Gavialis gangeticus. The sequence continues at coordinate 26,228,772 of NW_017728998.1, read as the reverse complement.
AAGGAGCCGCGCTGCTTTCTGCCGTGCCAAGATGAAGGCATTCCTGATCATGCTTAGATGCAAAAATGAGAGTGCCTGTGAGATTTTACCATAGTGGTTTAAGGAGTTAGGCATGGGATTTGAGGATTGCAGTCTGAGATTGAGGAATGCCTATACATATGCTCTGGGGCAGAGGTAGAGGGGCATTTTAATTAGAGCAGCTTTCAGGATCCACTTTAATTAAAACACCACAGAGTCTTGTGTATTCAGTGACCTGCATTTCAGAGTGGTTGGGGGCAGGGGCTTTAGCTCAAGCTCATTTAACAAGCTTTAGTTAAAGTGCCCCCCTGCCATTTTCAAATGGGGGATGCTGAATACACAAGATGCGGCAGAATACTGAAACATTCTCATTAGAACGCTCCAGCAGACTCGATTAATCTATCTGATTAGAACACATATAGGCCCCGCTATGTGCCTAAATCCTTCTGTGTATCTGAGCCTTAGTTTTTGCTTTAACAACCCAGTTCTGATACTGCAATGTTACAAATGCCCACCACCAACTTGATATCCTTCATTCTTCTCACCCCCTGCCACCTCCTTCCTATC
>NW_017728998.1:26185522-26223187 GCF_001723915.1 Gavialis gangeticus | reverse complement strand
ACCACAGAGTCTTGTGTATTCAGTGACCTGCATTTCAGAGTGGTTGGGGGCAGGGGCTTTAGCTCAAGCTCATTTAACAAGCTTTAGTTAAAGTGCCCCCCTGCCATTTTCAAATGGGGGATGCTGAATACACAAGATGCGGCAGAATACTGAAACATTCTCATTAGAACGCTCCAGCAGACTCGATTAATCTATCTGATTAGAACACATATAGGCCCCGCTATGTGCCTAAATCCTTCTGTGTATCTGAGCCTTAGTTTTTGCTTTAACAACCCAGTTCTGATACTGCAATGTTACAAATGCCCTTCTCAACAGACTCTTTCAGGAGTCTGTAAATGCAGAGACTGGAGATGATGACCCAAGAGATGATGACCCTTTCAGTCCCATTCATAAGAGCCCTGTGCTGCAGCTCGTATTTTCCCATATCAGCACAGATTCCGACACAAATCTGTGGAGAAACTGTTGGATGGAGTGTGGAAATGCCTGGTCGACTTAGTGTTGCACGTACACATTTGTTGTTATGCTGGAACATATGATTTGGCTGATGTCAATCAAAGACTTGGTAAAAGCTGCTGGGGATGATGATTACCTTTCATTCAAGTTCAAAAGAGAAAAATGTCTCTTTGTTGTGATAGCTGGAAAGAACCAAAGTCACCTCCAAAGGCAACGGGTTTCATAGCAAGGCCTGGTCAAATGCTAAGCTGTATGGTCTGATTGGATTTGCTAAGGAATTATTACAAATTTTTGCTAGACAAATGGATGGGAGCAGACTAAATGACTTTGAGAACCTCAGAGGGCATTTAGTGAGTTTTAATGTGCAGACACTTGCATTTTAAGTGTCCTTAGTCTGGTCTAAGTGTAACATGTAACTTCTAGGGATGTGTAAAATGGGCCGTATTCAATTGAGATTTGGATTTGGGCCAAATCAGGGACAGTGATTCGATTCTTGATTCAGATCACTGTCCTGATTTGATTCAGCCGAATCTGAATCTGAAGATTTGATGTTGATTCAGAGAATCAGTGATTTGGCCATAGAGACAGCTTCAAACGTTTTTTCTACATACCTGGAGGTACCAGGCGGAGCTCATGAATGCTGCCGGCGGGGGCGGTCCGCCACATGCTTCCTGGAGGACCCAGAAGTGGACTGGAAGTGCTTCTGGTCCATTTCTGGATCCGCTACCAAGCACTCTGGGGACTCCCCCGCCCCTCACTCCCACAGGATGCTCCATCCACCCCACTGTCTTAGCATTCACAAGCCACCCGGTACCTTGAGGTATTTAGAAAAAACATTTAAAGCTGTCTCTATGTCCGAATCATTCAATCTTTCCAAATCTCGCCAAATTTATTTGGAGGGTTCCGATTTGATTTGGAGAAATTAAAGGGTGTCCTGATTCAGTTCGGATTTGGAGATTCAGCCGCTGAATTGGGCCAAATCTCTGCCGAATCGAGTCACTGACTGAAGCTTTGTACAGCCCTAGTAACTTCACCCTCCAACGTAAGAAAAATAATGCCATGACTGCACACAGTTCCCCATATTCATGCTTCTTCAAATGACCTTGCTGTCTGGATTGGTTTTATGAAATCATAGCATCTCTGTTGACATTTTTCTTCTCAATTTATCTCATATATTAAAGAATTTGCTTAAAATGAAGAGGTTATTAGTAGGGGTGTGTGAAACGGGCAGTATTTGGTTCATTTTCAGCCCAAATCGGGGACAGTGATTTGATTCGTTGATTTGGATCACTGTCCCAATCTGATTCAGCTGAATCTGAATCTGAGGATTCAATGCTGATTCAGAGAATCAGTGATTTGCCCCTAGACACAGCTTTAAATGTTTTTTTTTACATACCTTGAGCATGGCTTATGAACACTGCGATGCTGGGGTGCACAGATTGTCCCATAGGCGTGCGTGGGGGGGGGGGGGCCCCATGGGATTTGGGGGGTTCCAATTTGATTTAGAGAGATTAAAGGGTCTCCTGATTCAATCTGGATTCAGAGATTTGGCCACCAAATTGGGCCAAATCTCTGCCAAATCAAATCAGCGACCAAAGCTTCACACAGCCCTAGTTATTAGTAACTCATGAGTAACTGGAAACTAAATAATTTATTCAATCCTGTTATGATTCTAATTTTCTAGAAAAAGAGGTAAACAATTATTGAAATATTTCTGAAAAAAATCTTCCAACCCTATCAGAAAAAACATAAAGTAATGCTAATTCCAACATTATACTTGAGTAAATTCTCTATGTAATATTGGGCTTTTTCATGTTCATATCCTTTAATGGTAATATCAAATACTATTGCAAAGATATAAAGTATGAAAATATGTAACGAACTGTCTGGGACATGTTACTTACCTTAGGCAGGGCATCTTTTGAAGGTTCAGCTTGTTACAGGAATAAAAATATTAAAGATGGTTGTCAAAAGATAACATCTTCAAATCCCAGTTTGAATCTTTCCTTGCTTTGAGTCTTCAGTGAATTATCGGTGTTGAACCAACAGCTTGCTAAAGGAATTATTTATAAGGGAGGGGGATCTTAATAAGCTTTACCTATAGAACTTGTAATTGAAAATTATTCAGCAGTATCTGCTTCTTTATAACCACAAATCGACATGGGTGGGCCTTGCATACCTGATATACAATGCAAGAAATTGGAAAGAGGAATCTATGTGGTCAAACAGGAAATAATCATATGAACCAGAATTCTTAAAAACTTGAAACTAGCTCAACAGAAATTGTGCTATGTTCTGATTTGACCAGGGAATTAACAGCTGACCATTTCCTGAAGTGATCTAACACAGCCTGAGTCTTGTAATCATTCACGGTTTACAACCATTGTACTACATGTTTGAAGTGCTGTATTTCAGGTGTGGATTTTTTGTTTTAATTAAGAAAAGAAAGGGGAAAGGGTCTTGTGTGTACAGGCATTTATAATGTGGAAATGTGGGTTCTACGTCAAATGACTCGTATTTCTTGTTCAGGTCATTCTTCATACCTCATTGGGGAAAACAATCTCCCTTCTTCCTATCATGTATCTGTCTTGTCTATTTAGAATACAAACTCTTTAGAGCAATCAGAATCTCTTACTATCTCATTGTACAGAGCTTGGCACAATTGGACCCCTGCCTGTGGTAATGCCCTTGCAGTGGTTTCATAGTACAAGTAGAATAAGCAAGGGAATTTAACCCTGAATACTAATATACATTGTGTTGTATAGTGTGGATGATTTTATATTGATTTTGTCTCGATAAAGCTGAAATCATCTTCCAAAGAAACTCAATTGGGTCATGGTTTCTCTGTATCTTGGGAAACAGCACAGTACAAAATAACTATGGCTAAGTACAGACATTCAAAAAGCTCCTGGTGAAAGCACTCTATTGCACTTTACTTACAGCTCTGTAAGTTAGAGCATGAGCAAACTGAACAGACATTCACTGTTCAGTGGTGGCGCTCGCAGCCTGCCTGCACTGGCTGCTGGTGGTGTTCCCGCATGCCTCCTAGGAGGCTGCCTAAGTGGCCCCTCTCCCCAGCCCTGTCCCCACCCTCCATCAGCTGGCTACTGTCAGAAGCAGTGAGGGAGGTAGGGGGAAACCTCAAACCCCTCTTTCTGCAGCCCCCTGCCCAGGCTGGGCTGTAGGCCTGGCAGGGGCAGCTGCCCCCCTCCCCTGGCTAAGCTATGGCACACTGTGGGACCAGGGCAGCTATGGGGACAGAACCCCCCCCCCTTCCCTTCCCCCACTCCCCAACCCACGAGAATGAGTATGGGGCTGGGATCAGAGGCTGTCACTGACTTGGGGCAGGGCTGGAGCAGAGCAAATGAGCTCTGCCCAAGGCTAGAGTGTAGCACTGTACAGTGCTGCCTGGGAAGGCAGTAATAACAGTATACATTAATCCTTGATGGGATCTGACAGAAAAGTTTGATAAAACATTCTAACAGAAAGTGCTTTAGGTTCATAAACATCCATCAAGGGTTAACTTAGAATGCAATCCATCTGTTTTAAGGCATTCTAAGAACGAATGTCTGTTCAGTTACAGCTTTAGAGCGCTTTCTGCCCGCTTAACATGAGATATGTGTGACATCTGTACCTAGTTTATTACAGTAACTTGAAATCTCACTGAATTGTGTTTGAATGGTATACACACAGATTTCAAATACAACGCTACTTTATAACATCAGAGCAAAGTAATGCATATTTATCACAAACAAAGCAATTATATATTTGGTTGTTTTATTCCAAAATTAACTTGAGACATTAATTTAACATGAAAAGTGTGATTTAATGAAGTCTGCAGAGAATTACTATCTGCCATTTGAAAGAGTTATCTAAAATGCCATTTTATTATGCAAATCTTATGTAAAATAAATTGCATTTAAGCAGTGGTTCAAAAAGTAGCTTATCATAACCTGATGTTTACAAAGAAATTATATAAAAGATCTGGGGATCACTGATCTACTTTAAAGATGGGGAAAATTAAACAGCAATGGTCTTTCAATCCAAAGTAGCTAATTTGACATGCAGATAATTATCTTATTGCTTTGAAATGTGATTTACTCTGATTAGCCAAGAAAAAATCTAAAAAGAATAATGAAAACAAAATACAAGTGTGAAAATGTGAATGAAACCTGTCACTTACGTGATTCATGCAACATTGTGGAGCTGTTTTTTCAACAGGTCTAAAATCCTCGCACAAAAGTACGCATCCAGATGCATACTTGATTTATGGCCTCCACTGTACATAAAGCAGAGGCTACTATCTGCAGCCATATGTAATGCTAGGCTAACACGGTGTGGTCACTCCAAAATGTCTGTTAGTGTTAAATTGCTTATTATTTCATGTTTTCATATAAACACTATTTCTCTAATTAGTCATGTAATTGGACATGCCCGTGAGCTTTGCAGATTTTGCAAAGGAAGCCCCTGAAATAACCATGTCACTATTTTTCTGTTAGTGAAGAGATGCAACTCAGACCAAAAAATAAAAAAGATCCAGAGTCTGGTTTCTTTTTCCTCATAGTCAGTACTGGGGGTAGCACAAAATAAAGAGAAAACAATGTTACCTTGATCCTATTTAGAGATGACCTTAGGTCTTGAAGCATAATGATCAATGCTCCTAGTAATAGCTAACGTAATGACACATGTCATTCTTATTCAGTATATGGCTGTCTGTTAATTAAGCTGACGAAGCTATTTGTCTTGCTTAGCATTTTCTGGCTGTGGGTTCCATAAGTAATTTTTATATAGTGTGGTTTTTGTAGTATTTTCTTCTATTTTTTAAATTGGTCCGTTTATACTAAGAACCATCCTCTTCAGATGTATTACCAGATACAGTAGATTATATGCAATGAAAGAAAAAAGAATTGGGTTATGTAGTTCCATTCATACCAAAAGTGTCCCAAAGAACTGGTCACCAAGGGCAAGAAAAGCAGCAAATATCTGTGATTACACAGAATTAAATGATTTTCTATTTCATCATGCAGTCTTATAACCTTATTTTATTGAATAGAATAAATATTTAAAATTATGGTTTTATAGTCTGGTAAATTATAAGGGCTTTATACTTTCCTCCAAATCATCTGACAACAGTAGATGTGTAAGACAGAGTGCTGGACAATAAATAGCTTATTAATCTCTTGTGTTATGGTCATTTCCATGTCCCTGTCAGATTTGGTTTTTGACATGTAACAGTTCCCTCTGTTACACGATTTGTCTATTATCTCCAAATAGCATGTTGGTCTGGTTGGATAATTGCTTTCTTTTAAAACCATTATTTTATCAGATTTAAAAAAATAGCATTGGGTTACTGCTTGTTATTCATGTTGCATCCACATACATAATTTATTGTTTGATGTGTTTGCACATAATAATGTGGAACATGGCTTCTGGGCTCTGTCTGGCTTGTAGAAGGTGATTCCATTATGAAGAGAAAAAATGAACTGAAATGTATAAATAATATGTACCTTTGTGATGGACAGAGCTTGTCAGAAGATGGAATTTCTGTTTTGCGTGAAATGTGAAATAAATAATTATTTGTTCTGTTTCAGAATAAGTGAAATATTCAGAACTTCTTGTAGGAGGAAATTTGTGAACACATGGCACATTGATACTCCTGGAATATTTCATTTTAAAAGTCTAAAATGAACCTAAACTCTAGGGCTTCCAGCTCAGTCAAGGCTTCCACGGTTTCTAAGTTCCTCTCTCAATGGCATCTTGCTACATATGATAGGGACTAGGAACCCAAACCCATGAGTGCCATGACTAAGCTGAGAGTTTCAGAGTTTGTGAGCTAGTTTTTCCAGACTTCTCAGCTCTGTGGCTGGGAGTCTGGAAGTTACCCTGAGAGCCTCAGCAGTGCCTGCCGTGCAGCCTGAGTGAGGGCAGGCAGTCCTGGTGTTCCTAGAGCTAGGGCAGTCCGTATGACTGAGCTGTGCTATAGCTACAAATCCTAGTAACCTCCTCAGCATCCCATCAGGGGAGCTGGCACAAAGTTAAGAAGGTAACTGGACACTGGTTAAAATCAATATCTTTCTGTAAAATATTTTGGCTTTGACAAGTGAGTATCTTCTGTTTTTATGGGAACCTGTTTCAATGGGAAAATTCCAGTCACCTAAAGATGGCTTTTTACTCCAAACAATTTCCTGAGATGCAGTGTCTTTCAAAGCCTTCTCCCCACTCCAAAATACAGCATCATCATTGTACCTAGGGCTTTGTACAAATTTCACAATTGGACCCTAAGGAAACAGTATGGTGCAATGGTTAGGAAAGGCTGGGAGGTGGAGGAGAAGGCTATAACAGAAGGAAGCACAGTAAATGTACCAAAACGGTGTATGTCTTTTTAGCTGAGGATAAAGTTCTTTCATTGTATGTTTCAGATGAAGTAAAAGAAATGGAGAAAGTAATAGGAGGGAGTGATGTGAACAGCACAAGAATATGACAGTGGTATTGTGGGAAAGACTTGAGAATCAACAAGATAATAGTAAATAACTAGGTTAGCCTCATCCCCAGAGCCAGTGCTGTAATGCAAAGATAGGTAGAGCAGGGCAAGGTTTGTTGAAAATGGAAATATTTATGTTAGTGCTGCCATCTGGTGTGTCATATATTTAACCCCATATCCCTCCGGTCATCTCTTCTCATTGCCCAGGAAAGCATTAAACCTTCCAGGGTACTTTTGAAATGAGCAAGTAGGAAAAAAATATCTGCCTGGGTCAGTATTCCTTCTCTCGGTGGAATAGGTTCTGTCATTTAAGTCCATGTGAGCCATCACTAGTCCATAAGACTACTGAGTTTTCGAAACCTTTCCTGTGACCGATGCTATAGAATACCATAAGTATGAAAGGCAGCAAAATAAACCAGATCCCCTTCTCGTCTAGTGCATATGTATTATTGTATCCAGCAATGCATATAGTTTAGTTGTTTCTGCATGGTAAAGCCTCTGGTAAGTGCAGACAGATTATTTAGTTTTACCCTGTGCAACTAATTTTACACTGCTCTTTGATGCAGTAGAGCCATATTAAATTGAGAGATCTCTATCAAAATCTTACCAGTATATCTGACTCAGATGTGTACTGTACACATGTTCTGTTGAAAGCAATTGAATTAATCACATGTGGTTATCTTATTTTGAGTGAATCCAAGTAGGAGTACATCTAGTATCATATTTTTACTAGTAGAATGTAGTATTATAGAAGGTAAATTAGCTTGCAATAGCAGGGAATGAAATGGTCAGGGAAATGGATAAATACATAAGCACTTTATTTAAATGTAGGGAAAGATCAAGATGAGATACCACCTACTTCAGATAGAATGAGGGCTGTCTATATTTTGCTGGGAACTTCTCCAGGTGCAGGATTGGGAAGACCTGGCCAATTCAGCAGCACGCTTGGCAAACCCTGAGGGGTAACGTGGGGTTGGGGGGACACACATAGTTCTAAGAGCAGGAGCAGAAGGAAAGCACAAGGGTCTTACCCATGCTAGGAACCCCAAAACAGTCCCTGGCTATGCTGCTGTTTCCATCGTGTGCTCTGTCCACCCTGGCTCTAGCTCTGAAAGCAGTAACATCAGCACGGTGTCCAGGCGCTGACTGCTGCTGTGGCAAGAGCAACACAGTGGGGCCACTCTTGATGCTGGAGCATGGACATCATGGGGTGGGGGACAATTTTGGTTCCCCTCCTAAGTTGGTGCCCAGGGTTGGTGTTCTGCTCACCCACCCCTAGTTACGCTACTGACCACCAGCTCTTGGGCTTGTTGTTCTGTGTTGCACCGCTTAGATGTAGGGCACAGAATCTCACCCTGAGTATATATACTATACCTGAGTAACCATGTGACTTTATTATAACCTTTATCTCTTTTTTTCTTCCTATTTCTCAGCTGTTATTTTAAACTGTTGTCTCACCTCGGCCTTGATCCTGCCCGTGGGCTGACATAGTGCCTCAGTGATGTCAGCACAGGTACCCAGGACCTCTTAAAAGATGTCACTGCAGGAGCAGGGCTACAGACAGCAAATTCTTTGGGGGCAGGAACTGTCTTGTCTTATTAGTATTTTAAGCTCTGAGCACAAGCTAGCACCTGAAGATAATCACTGATACCTTTCTGGATTTTAGCATGCAAATTTTATAGTTCCTGAAAACTAACAAGCCAGATCCTATTATTTGAATCCAGTTCTCACTCATGGTTTAATTTTTACATTTATTTTAAATATTTCTCTGAGAGCTGGTTAAGGGTTTGCAATGTATTGTGGTGTAAGCAATACTCAATAGTGACAATGCTAAGTATTTTGATTAAATTAATACTAAAAGAACAATGCATTACCTTGTTACTCCACATAGAATCATAGAAAATTAGGGGTAGAAGGGACGTCAGGAGGTCATCTGGTCCAAACCCCTGCTCAATGCACGACCATCCCAAACTAGAGCATCCCAGCCAAAGCTGTCTAGCTGAGTCTTAAAAAACTCCGGGGAGGAAGAGTCCACTACCTCTCTGGGTAATCTGTTCTGTGTCATATATATGAACAAGCAATGTGCCTTTCAAGTATAATTGTTTAATTTCCATGTCATCTGTTTAGGAAATAGTGAAGTCTAGGGGGGCAAATGCTTAACCTATTTTAGGACTGCAATCAGTAGACTTAATATTTGCAAAAATGTGCAATTAGTCATAATTGCCTTTAGATTTCCTTCTAATGTTAATCATGGTGAATTATTTTGGTATTTTAAAAATTCAATTGTCAGTTAACTGTTATGAGGAATTATACAGTGTTGTTAGCCATCAGTCTGTCATTATGCCTTTCTTCAAGTACTATGTTTATTAAATGTATAATAATTTGCTTTTATTGTAATCTATCTAAATGTCAACATGAGTTTCAAAAAATAATTTAAGATTTGGATTTATAATTAGAGGTTATTTTATTAGGATTTTTTATAATATAATGTCACTATACACAGATAATTATTTTATCTAATGTAAATTTCAGTTAATAGTTTACTTGCAAGACCCAGATAACTATATATTTCCATAATTAGAGAAATAATAATAACTATATATGGAAAATATAAGTAAATAAATCATTACTCTTAATTAGATGGGTAATATTTTAATGACTTAGAAAAAATAAGGTAAAGCAAGGGTTCAGTCAAGGGAACCTCATGAGTTTAGACAGGTGGAGAATTCTGGATATTGACCTTGCTTCACCAGTTTCAATATAATAATAGCCATGTGTGCCCATGGGAAACTTGTGTTCGGTATTGTAATTAGGTGCAGGGAGGGGTGCCACCGAGCACCTTCTTAAGTGTGGGGGGCACAATAATAGCTGCAGTTCCTGCCCCATGCACTGCTGCTGCCTGAAGTGCAGAACTTTTCCGTTTTTCTTTTTAGATCATTTGATCATCATTTTCCGAAGAGGGTGGAAACTGGATGAATCTTCTGAGCTGGGGCTTCCTACTTCAGATTGTCAGTGGGTGCAGGATAGAATCAAAGTCTCTTGTGGCAGAATACTTGCAGTGCCTACCACTTCAAGGGCTGAGTTGTGCAGCCAGCAGGTGCTTGATTGTGGCAGCCATTTTAAAACACTGGCTGCCTATATAAATACAGCAGTTTGCTGCTGTCAGTGAAGGCAGAAACATCACCTAGCTGAGTTGCAGCAGGAACAACCAGGAGGTAAGGGCAAGAGCTTATGAGGATGGCTACGAGGCTCTTGGTTCTGGGCATGACCTAAAACTGCACCCTGTTGGGGATCAGTGGCCTGGTAGGGCTCCTGGTAATGCAGGAGTCCTCAGGAGATGCCAGGCCAGTTACCACCCCAGTGAAAGGTGAGTCAGGATGCCTTAACCCCTAGCCTCCACAACACTGTCTGTACAAGAGGACCTGGCACAGCTACCACCACCTGAACCCAAAGAGGGTGTAAGACCCAGGCAGGGCCAGGCACAGCTGTGACCACCTGAGCCTCCACAGGGGAGGTAAACCTTGGAGCCCCAAAGGAGGGGGTAGATGTGTAATCCCAGAGAGAGGGTAGTAGTGAGGGTCTGGAAGTGCCTTGAGTAGGGCTGAGAGTCAACCTGAAGGGCAGCCCAGAGGGGGCATGCTGAGTAGGGATGTGGGACAGCCTGAAGGGCAGCACATGGGCTAAGCCCCTGGAGAGCAATTTGAGAGAAGTGTAGAGCCCCAGAAAGGGGAAACAGAGGGCTGGGAGCCCAGTGTGTGGGGCAGTGGGCCCAGCGTGTGCTTATGTATGTTTATGTAAAGCTGCCCCAAGAGGGGTCAGGGCAAGCTTGGCCCAGGTCAGGAACTTGGCTGGCCACTACTACCCAGGTAAGGGTCACAGGAGAAGCTCAAGAGACTGTATGTCTGCCACCCAAGGTGTGATCCAGATAAAGCCTATGGCCTATGGGAGCACTCCAAGAGGGAGTAGGGGGGGACAAGTTGTCAATGGGAGAAAGAGATCCTGTGAGAGGGGGTGGAGTGGAAGAGGTCCTTATGAGAGGAGGGTGGAGTGAATGTGTGTATGAAAGAGGCTTGACAGTGAGGGCTAAGCTTGGTCCGGCTCTAGGCCATGAGCATAATGTCACCGTGGATGCCATTTGCGAGGCATAGTTTGCAGTGTAGGGGAGGTTTGGAGCCAGAGATAATGCCCCCTAGCATCAGGGCATGTAATGGGCAGTCTCCTGCATTTTACCACACATTTTGAGAATAGCAATGTTGTGGCAGAGGGACTGGGCAGACTGCCCCATAGACAGGTGGGCAGGCTGGCATGAGACCTGGCCCTGAGAGCTGCCCCCTGTCACATCTCTGTATATCTTGCACCTGACTGGTCTGTGCCTTGCAATGAGTCAGAATTTATCCTTGCAGAATTTGATAGCAGTAATCACCCAGTCCTCTCCTGCCACGTCTTGTTGTAACTTATAGGTACCAGGAGGTGTTCCCTTGCTGAGAGTTTACTTTAAGGATATATAAAGTTTATTTGACCTGGGGCTCCAACCTCCCCTTACACCCTAGCTGAACACCAATCAGATGTTTTTATATTGCAGCACATATCAACCACACATATCAGCCACCAACAAATATTCTATTTCTTCATTGGTCTTCTCTTTTCCTTGGCTCAGAATCTCCTTTGGTGTTATTTTTCAGATGGAAGATGTCCAGGTGGACCCAGAAGAAGATCTCATTGCTATAATGAATGAGAGAACTGTAACTGTCACAAAACAACACTGCCCAGGTAAGCACTGAACAAAACCCAGATTCCCGGGACCCTAAGCACTTTCTGTTTTCTTATTTCTTCTTTTTTTGGTTTTAGATGCAAGTTTCTTTCCCTGTGGCCTCTGGAATACTCCTTGCTGGAAAAGCCCCACCAGTATGCCCAACTTCAATCACAGCTAAAGAAAAATATCTACTCCAAGGGTGAGCAGTGTATTTGCTCACAGCTGCCCACTATCCTTTATCTCCTTGAGTCTTCCCTCTCTTTAGTGAGTTTGACTTCAATCAGTCCTTTCACTTGCAATGATATATTAATATCCCAGACACAAAAGAAACAATAGGGAAAAAAACAACCTGTTCCCCGTTGAACTGCTTTCAGCAGATTCCTCCATCTCCACAATCTGGCATTCACTGTAGATGGACCCTGTAGCATGCCCTCTCAGCAGTTAGAGCTCCTCTGAGCTCTTAGACTGAAACTCAATCTTCTTCCCCGCCTCTGGAGTCTCTGTCACTCTTCCCTGCACTCCCGTCCGTACCACTGGCTTGCTTGCATCCTTCATTCTCCCTCTCCTCTCCTGCAGGTTTTTTCTCCCAAGAAGGGCATAAAGCTCCAGAGATGCCAAACTGGAAGGAGCAGTAACTTCTGAAACAGCGTTCTGGCAGCTCTATTTCTGCTTCCATCAATCTGGCTTCTTGTTGGTCCCAGTAAGTTTTTCAGATCCCTTTCCCTTTTCTCTGTAGAGGCAGGGGAAGCCTCTTCACACCAGTGAGGGGGATTCTAAGGAATGTTTTGAAAAGAGGGGAGTTTGCAGATGATGAAGAACAGAAATCCCCATTTTCTAGATTAACAATACCCCCTTCAGAGATTTTTCTTAATGGTGCTAGAACTATGACACTGAATTACGCCTTGTCTGAGAATCAGAAAGAGGTCCTACACACTCTATTGCTCTTTTCTTCCATGCCAGCTGACCAAGATACAGTAAGGACCCAGTCCTTCACCACTGATTTCAGTAGAGTGGAGCTGGTATGCTTTACACAGTTTATTGGCCAGAGCAACTTACTTAATTAACGATGCACTAAGAGACATTCGGAGACCACTATCCTGTAAACTCCCTCTGCCACAAGTAATAACCTTTATATTTGTTCCAGGATAAATCCATTGTTATTTAAATTTCATATGGTTAAACAAAAGTATTTATCAACCTAAATCATCTCTTGGATATTTTGTGACCTGAAATGTCAGCTTTTCTGATTAATATAGTGGTTCAACTGTGGAAATGCATAACATTTAACAGATATTAAGCAAAATATGCATATGCTTTCTTACCTACTTTGATTGAAATCTATATATGTTGGTGACTTCAAATGGGAACCAATTGCATTTACAATAGTGAAACTCTGGTTCATCTCCAGTGAAGTCACTGAAATTGTCCTAGATTTATTTTGGGACAAATTAAATCAGAACCTGATCCAAAGTGTGAATAACTGGTACCTTCCCAAGTAGTACTTGTATAATTTCTGTGCACAGGTGAGTTTTTCCTAGATCACTGGCATTTCTAAGATCAGTGTAATCTGGCCTGGGATATTTATTGACCATAACTTTCATTACAGAGCAGCCAAAAACCAAAGTGTGCAAGTTTTAAAAGTCTGTATTAAAGGTTCAAACCTTTTTGCTTATGAAAAATGTTCCTACAAATGTTCCTGTCTCATTTGGGATATTAAATGTGAGCTATACATTTGCTCTGAAGGAACTGTTATGACTAGTTATAGCCCTTGATCCAGAGCACCTTATAAAAAAACATTTTTTATTTTATTTTATTTTAAGAGGAGATAGTAGGCTACAAGGTGAAGTCAGGCTATATGGAGCTAGGTTGTATAAATATAGCTCAGTAAAATTTCCATAGTAAAATAATAATAATAGTAATAATAATATAATAATAATAACTCGTAACTGTCACCTGCTATATATTGAGTACTTCATCCAAATATCCAAGAATACATCTACAGGCATACATTACTTCACCACAGGTACTAGGGAAGTCAAAGTATTTTGAAATGTTATCAAAAACTGCCAGTGAGTGATATTTTGCTCAGCATCTTCTCTCCTCTTATTCTCTCCCAATCCTCTTTTGTTGGCATTGGAGGCGCTCCAGAAACATCCTGGAAGAGGGAAATAAATATCCTCAAGAATGGTGGGGCTGGTAAGTCTTCAAGTAAATTGTATATTCTTTTTCATCAAAGATCTGTACATGTGAGAGATGACTAGAGGTAATATTTTTGTGAAAGTTTTCAAACTGAATTCTGAAATGGTTAGCTACATTAGTCTGAATGGTGGTACCAAAGGCTAGGTACAGACATGCAAAAAGCCCAACACAGAATCAATCTAAGTTAAACCGTTTTTTATAGGCGGCATAGTTTAGACTGGTAGCAAACAAAACACACATGCACCCTTTAGTAGGGAGGGGCATGCAGGCTGCCTATCTTAGACTTGGTTCCACCATTTTTAATCAGTCTATATGTACTGAACGTCTGCTCTGTTATGAGTTTAGACCAATTTCCAATCACTTATACCAGTAAAAATGGAATGTGTGTACCTAAGAGACTAACTGGTTCCAACAGGCATGAACCTTCACAGGCAAGAACCTACTTCATCTGATACCATGATTGGACTAAATTCAGAAAATGATCCACCCTTAGTTTTATAGCCTTAAACTAATGTAGGTAATTCCATTATAATACCTCTATATTGGAAGATAAGTTAAACATTCATATGAACAAATTCTGAGCTGAGTATGTGCCACCATAACTTGTATGTTGAGCTGACTAGAAGAATCTGTAAAGTTGCTACAACTCAGACTCTGTCCAAACACAAACTTCTCAATTGGAGCTGAGCTGTCCATCATCAAGTTACTTTAATTACATAGTGAATGTATATTCTTACTAAATAGCCTCTATCCTGTGGTTAAAGTGATCATGGGAAAAGGGAGTTCCTAGAGCCATAGTTAAATTATAAATATCCATGTATTGGCATGGGAGTATTTTAAGACTGACAGAAAATATGAGCTTGTTTTTACTCAATATAGATGAAGAATCATGCATAGAAATCTAAAGAATTAGTACAGGGAGTTGAACATCTTTGCAGAAAGACAACATCAAAGATCACTGCATAGATCAGTTGAAATAAGCTATGCTACATCAGCAAGGTTGCTGTGGTTACAATGAAGGGCATTACCAGGGAAGTCAGTGACTTAAGTGAGTGACAAGCTAATTTTGTCCTAAATAAAATATGAATCAAGAATAATGAAGATCACTGAGACTTATGTTCTCACAGAGTGAGCAGATGGAAAAGAGTAGGAAGAGTTTTATCAAAAACTACAATCAGTTGTCAAAATCATCCCTAAGCCATGACTTTCTTGTTTAGCTTAAAGACTTCAAAGCAAAATGCCATTCAGGAATACACACTACAGTACAACTGGGACACTGTTTATAAGATAATAAAATGAGCCTTTCATCTGAGGATCTAAAAGCTTTTTTATAAATATGAATTAATTAAGTTGGTAAAGATATGATGCAAATCAAGGACATTACCATATATTGAATTTGTTGTAAACGATTTAAAAATAAAATATCAACATATGAATGTGAACATTCTCAAGAAATGCACAAGAATCCATAATGATTTGCAATACAGCACAAATAATATGTAGATCAAATATATGCACTGTTTGGATTTTTCTTTACATAAACATACTGTTCATAGAAGGAAATTTTTTAAAAGTGTATTCTCCAAACCAGTATAGATCAGCTAAATAAATACCCTTAAAGTTTACTCAGAAAGTATGGCTAGAAAGCAGCAAATAAAAACACTACAGTATTTTTATAGAATATACATCATCTGGAAGAAACACAATGATGATAAATGACTGGTGGATGAAAGAGTAAGAAGTGAGACAAACATACAGAAGTCTCCAACATTAGAGCAAACTTCTTGTAGAGAAGTAAAGCAAGGACTGTGAGAACTCATCTAGTCTAACCAGGGATTGAACCTGCATCATGCTCTAACCAAGCTAATCAGCTGCTGAATGATACAGCTTTGTGGAGCTAAAAATAGCAGAAGGAAATTAGCTTAAAAACTATACCCATGAAGTACATGGGTACATACTGGGAATTAATTAAATCAAAGGTAAACAGGGATTCATCTTAAAAGCTACTAAATCTTCTTCAGCAAAGAATTAGGAATGCACTCTTAGTCTGTTTCGAATCTATAGGAGTTTGCCACTGATGGGAAAATTTCACTTAAGGTATATAAACTTTTGCCAGTATGAGAATAAAGCCCCTTCTTTCTATCCCTATACATTGGACTATTTCAACTTGTGAGAGGCAAATATTAAACTGTAAAAATAAGATTTTTTTTAAGACAGATAATACAGTAACCAAATATTATAAATTCATATAAGTGTATTAAGTGTGCTAAGTTAAATAAGCAACATTTTCTGTGAAGTCATTCATAAGCAGTTGTACAGTTTATGAAATTATAAGGAAATATATTGAAAGATAAAAATGGATCCTATTTACAAATTAGAGCAATCAGAAGAGTCACTACTAAAAGGTTAACAATTACCAACAGTTATTAAGCTTAGATATCTATGATACTTCAGCTCTGTGTTTAAACTTAGGACAGCCAAAACTGCATGAATTATTAGTTAGTATATGGCATATATTACACTCAAGGCTACTTCAGTCACTGTTCTAAAACACAGCACCAAGAACTCCCATTTTGCTGGACAGGGATAAAATGGGAAGGAAATGAGGTAGCTATCCTCTGGTACCAAGGGTTCTAACTACAGCTATCTCCTTCATGTTGATGTAGGTCCCTGTGAAGATGTCTTGACTCCTTTATGCAAAATACAGACCCTGATTTTAGACAACACTGTCACCTGGTCGCTCACCTATGGATCTAAAACCTCCCCATTTTATATTAATTCTGTATAGTATCATAAGATATAGAAGGTCACCTATTAAACCTTTATCCTTACACACGGGAAGGGAACGAGAGGCCTCAGATGTGGCTGAGTGAACTGCATATAAAGACTAACATTTGATTGAGAAAATACTAGACAATGATTTTCACCAGTGCTTACTCTGTCTAAGCCTCAGTAAGGCTAGGGACAGACATTCAAAATGCCTGAGCCTGTATTGATTCAATCTTTGCAGGTTAGTCTAACCTGGCTAGGCTAAATCAGTTTTGTAACCAGGGAGACATCTGAGAAATGCAGGCACATGCCTGTAGTAGCTGAGGCTAGAAACCAGAGAATGCTAGAGCAGCCCTCCCTTCTCTTGCACAGGGCTGAGCTGAGGTGGGTGTGGCCAGGTCCCAGCAGGACACTGTGATTATGGCGGTCCCCTCCCCCCTTGGTAAAAGAGCATTTATCAGCTGTATTATCGGCATTCAACACTCCATCAGAAAACAAAGCCTCATTCATTACAAGCTCTTCTTAAGCAGCTTTTTCCAAAGGAAAATGCATACCAGACTCTGGCTTCTTTACTATTCATTCCATCCAGGAAGAGCACAAACCAATTGCAGATTATTTCTCAGCCTGATGAAGGGTTTTTAAACCCAGAAGCTTGCTAAGAATTTTTTCCCCCAACTATTTCGTTGGTCTAATAAAAGATATCAGATTTACCCAAAGAACCTTATCTGCCTTTCTCAAAGGAAGGAATGCAGGGACATTACCATCTGAGCTGTTGATTACCTCCAAAAAGCCCTAAGTAGACACTGTTCTATCTGACTTACACAGCAGTAGCTAGCATACCACATGCTGGCTAGAGTCTGTGCTGTGGGAGAGAGAAGATAGGGATCTCTGCTTAAGCAGCGAGTGGTTGGGGGGGGAGTGGGAGGAGGGAGGAACAGGGAAGCCAACAGCCCCTGCTGTGCCTGAAAGTCTATGCCAGAGCTGCAGCCAGGGAGCAGAGAGGAGGGGCCAGCCCTGCTATGGAGCAGAGAGTCCCGCCCAGCCATAGAGCATGCCGGGATGCTGGGCTGGTTTAGCTTAAACCAGCAAAGGGTCTGGGAAAGACATTGCATAAACTGGTTTGACCCAAATCTTTGAAGTCTGATACTACTTTCAGCCAGGTTTATCTGAAACCGGTTTCAGCCATTTTCAAACTGTTTTATGTGCACTAAACATAATGATTATATTTGTCTGTTCTGTTATGGTTTAAACCAGTTTCTGAGCACTTAAACCAGTTTATGTGTAATGTCTGTCCCTAGCCCAGATGAGCATGATGAAAAAGGCAGAAGGAGCAAGAGAAACATGGTCTGATTAGACTACCCATGTATACAGGGCAAACATTTCCTTACAGAAAGTTTGCGATACTCCATGTGTCCATAATTATTGTTATCAGCAGGACAGGACATTCTGGACAAAAGGAACAGGTCAACTTTTCCAACATTCCTTTAAAACTGCCAAGGAATCAAATTTTTAAAAGTTTAATATTAGGGTTTGGCAAAATAAATCTGAAGTATTTATAATTACTTATTTACCTGTAATTTTTGGCTGGATGTTTTGATCTGTGGGAGCCTCTTTCAATCTACCAAATTTGTCACTGCTTGCATTTTGTATTGAGTTGAACAGTGAGACTGAAGTGAAGGAGCCACAGATGCACAGAACCCAGAACTCATGTTATCACTTACATTGACAACAAAAGGTAGTGAATTAGATCTCCATTGCTAAGTAGATGACCTATTGAAATAATTGAAAGGATATTTGCCTGGGAAATAAAACTGATGGAAAAGGTAGAGGTGAGAACAAAGACAGAAGATAAATAGCACTGGCAGCTGCAACCTTTAATGACCTCAGCAGAGCAATCTGGAGATGGCGAGAAATTCATGCTGAAAAAGGTTGATTTATAGACCCAATGTCAGAATGACCCATATCAATGGATATGAATTATAAGCAAGGACAGATTATCTGTCGAAACAGGAAACTGTCTTCAAAAACAAATGTTTTTAAAGAATGATTGGCACTAGGTGAGAAGATCCTTGTCAGATTCAGTAAAATGAATTGATCAAGAACCACTCGTCCATTAGAGTCAGAAAAAGAAGTGGACCAGATAATTGGTGGAAATAGTAGTAGTGTTATAACAGCTGAAAAGATTCATGGAATTGACAATGACTTCACTAACAGGTGATATAAAAATATTTAGATGAAGATGAAATCACAGCATTCAGGAATGTGACTAAGAATGCTGCTAGCCTTCATATATATATTAGTTCAATATGTAGGTACTTGTTATAATTTGTACATTGAGACCCAAGAGTTAATGTTTACCTATGGAGATATGTAAATAAGCCTTGCAGAGCTAATGTTTGCGCTTTATTGGCTAGAAACAACATAAAGTAATTTCCTTCAGATTTGTCTGGCGTACATAACATATACAGCCCTGTTGTATTTTCATCTCTTTTAACCAATGGTAATTTGCACATGAGAGCTCTAACTTTTGTACTGAACAGTGGAGCAGTTAGGTTGAAATTAGGGGGCAAAAGTAGCTCATCCTTATCAAAATGCTAAGACCCCTTTTCAATGTAAAAACTCTCATGTTAAAAAAGAGAGGACTGAAGAGCAAATATACTTGTTTATTCATTCGTTTTAAATTTAATTCATGACCTCAGGATCTAAGTGTCTAACAACTTTATTGATAAAATAACATTAACCTATATGTATAGACCTTTTATAAGGCAGTCAACATTGATATCATATAACAAAAACTGTATAATTGGCTAGGGAAGAAGTTGTGAATCATTATTTATAACAAGTGTATTTAGCGTGAAATGTGTAAGCTGAATCTTACAGTTCTTACTGTACTTGGTTCTCATTCAAGCAAATCTCCCATTGACTTTAGTCCTTTGGGATATGTTCAGCTCCAGGCAAATTTCCAAGAAATTACTGAAACTGCTGCTATTTTTGGTACATATATCAAATCTTGTGTATTTGAATTTTAGAACCGAATCTAGAGGAAAACTTAAATGAGTCTGTAACAACTTTGGGGGCCTGTACATATGGTTGAAAATGTTGGAAGGCTGAAAATCTCTGCAGCTCATCTACCAAGCTTTTCCCAACCCAAATAGGGATTGATTGTCTTGTTTCAGATTACAAGACAAATCACAAACACCCATTAGGAACTGCCTCTTAGCATCCTTATCCTTCAGTTCCAAACATGCACAAGCTGAAATCGATCGCATTACTGCTTGCTAGGCCTGTGCAAAGTGGCTAGTATTCGCTTCAGATTTGGCTGATTCGGGGGACAGTGATTCAATTTGGTAATTCAAATCACTGTCCCAAATCAATTCAGCCGAATCTGATTCAGAGATTCAGCTGCTGCCGAATCTCTGAATCAAACTGGCCCCATCCCAGCCCCATCAATGGCTGCACCACCTGGCCCCAGTGTCCCAACACTTAAAAAAAAAAAAAAAGAAAAGAAAAGAAAAAAGCCCTGCACCCACCTGCTGCCAGGCAGAGGAATGATCCCTGCTGCACCCCAATGCTCTGTGCTGCATGGAGGGGCTCTGTTTTTTTTTAAAGCCCTGCACTCACTGACTCCTGCGAAGTGGGGGGTGATGCCCCCTGCCCTCCACTGCCCCGCACTGCATGGGAGGGGGCTATGCCATGAGGCCTCAGAAGCCCCAATGGCCACTGCAGCAGCCAGTGAGTGTGGGGCTTTTTTTCTTTTTTAAAGAGCTGAGATGCTGGGGCTGGGCAGGGCAGCTATTGACAGGGGTGGGAGAGTGGGCAGGGGTTTGGGGGCACTCAGGAGTGTTGGGGGAGCAGGCAGAGGACGGGGTCTGGCTGGGGTCCTGCCATGGTCCCCTTCAGCCCCACGCTCCCCCTACCCCTTACTTACTGGCACGGAGCCCAGGTCCAGCACCCTGTGGCAGTGAGCGGGAACTACCCGAATCTCTGAATCTGTCACAATCTTTTCCGAATCAATTCAGAGAGCTTTGAATCAATTCAGACCTTTTTATTGGTCTCCCAATTTGATTCAGATTTGGAGATTTGGCCGCTGAATCAGGCCAAATCTCCAAATTGAATCAGCACCCAAAGCTTCACACAGCCCTACTGCTTGCAGCCATTCCCTTATTCTTTGTGGTTTCATCATACAAGGGCAACATCACACATATACCCGCACAAAGCTTTTCCACTAGTATCTCTATATAAAATAGTTTACACTCTACTTCTGAGTGGCTTGATTTAGCAGCCTAAAGAAAAAAACACCTGTTCATGTTAGATAACACTGTTTTTAGCTACACTGTAGGCAGAACCTCTTTAGGAAGTTGGCACTCATCTAGGTTGTGATGGAAATCAGATGTTGGTGTGTATTGTGAATGTTTGCTAATTATCTGAGTACTCCCAGAGAAATATCCTAAATTCTGTCAGCATATGACACAACAGAAGTTAATCAGTTGTATGGTGTTGCTATTAGAATGTCATGCAGCAGATTATACTTTAAACTTCTATGTCTACATGATCTTACTAATTATTTTTTTCATGAAAGATAACTCAGGTAAGGGCTTTTTATAAATCTATGAGCAAAATCAAGGATTTTGTACCTTCATTTCTGTAGTTATCTCTGTGATCCTAGTTGTATTTCCAGCTATGTAGTTTTAACTTGGTGTGGAAGAGGAGGACAAGGCATAGTTGCCAACTTTTTAGCTAGCCAGTAAGGAACATCATTCTTCAGTGGCATAAAATCTGCTACACCTCCCCTATGCTCCACATCTCTAGCTCCTCTGCAAAATAGATTTAAAAAGTGTGGGGGGAGCCTTATATGGTTTAATTCCACTATTGTTTTCTTATTTTAATGAATAATTTATTCGTTTTCCTATAATGTGCAATATATTTAAGTTCCATTTCAGGGCAATGGTAGATGAATTTGTATAGGACTCCAGCTTTCACCCTGAAACAGGTGGAAAAGATAGTGGACAGGACATGACTGAATGTAAAGGCATATAGTGAAGTATTAATGAGACTCAGGAGGCAAACATCACCAAACCTTCTGCTGTTTTGCCCTTTGCTCCACCTGTAACTGGAAAAGTCACTCCACCTTGAGACAGATACACAAGATGCGTCTATACATGGCCGTATGGTGCCTTTGTTACTGCACTGTCTTTTAGTACTTCCAAAAGGAAATACTAAATGACGGTGCAGTAACAGCCCATACTGCAGCATGCTGGCCTTGCACGGTTATTTTTGGCTGCTATTTCACTATAGTAACACACTATAATGAGGGAGCACGTTGCTACAATGAGGTGGCATCATGGTTTTTGCCAACGAATGGTACAGCACTGTAGCGCATCACTACAGAACCATACCACCTTGTGTAGACACACCCCCCGAGTCATGTTTTCAAATGCAGTCCATTATTTGTCTATGCACAATTCTGTGCATACTAGTACTTTCACTCTATTACTTTTCCGTGCAATTGATGCCACAAATACAATCGTTATTCACATGCACAAATAGAATGCAAAATGTTTGTACATCAGATTTTAGCTATTTGCTCCTAGCATTTATGAGAATTAATGACAGAGGTATAAAAAAGTAGTGTCTGCAAAAATAAAGGTTGGGTGAGGTCTCCCTGAAAGCAGGTCATTAAGTTTTGAAAAAGCTTCTTAAAAATGTCTATGTTAAAATCTGAGGTCTTGATTCTTTTTAGTAGCAAATCTTGCATTGTGCTGGGGATTGGACTAGATGACCCTAGAGTTCCCTTTCAATCCTGTGATTTTGTTCGGTATTCACCAATGTGGCTTTTTATAGATCTGTTCAACAATAGGACATTCAGTATAATATGTTAAAAATACTATTCAGCTGCATTTTCTATCACAACCTATTACAATCTACAAAAGTTTAATGAATGTTACAATAGCTTGCACATTCTTTTTAGAAAAGCTCTTGAAGACTCACAGTTAGAGTACAAGGTTATGTCATAATTAATATGGTTAGAGAGGTTATTAAAATGTCATAATTATGCTAACTAGTTCATAAAGAAAATATGATGCATCACATTTGTGACATAAAGTGGTTGCTAATTGTAGCCAGATAATTACTGCCAACAATTCTGTGCATGCTTTTATTAAGTTGAGGTATTATCTATTTGTTGATTTTCTCTCTTGGGTTTATTACGCTTTTAGTAATACTCAGTATACAAGATGTGGTTTGTCAGAGGTAAAAATATGATGCATTAAAATATTACAGAGCAGACTTGCTTCTGGTTTCATGCTATTACTTTATATTTTTTAAAAGTAAAAATTGGCTGCATGTCTTGATTTATTGAAGCATAGCAGAAGCTAAATTTTCAAAATTAGCTATCAGGACAGATGCTAATCCAAATCACCATTTCGATACTATGGGTCTGATGTAGCAATTCTGTTTTGCAAATTAGGAGAACAAATACTGTATATTCTGCCAAGCTTTAAGAGTTCCATAATAGCCATTGCCTTATCTAGAAATCACAGGAATACAGACATCCCCCCTCTCAATGCAGCATGACCTCGGTGGGAGGGGCTTGGTGAATGAATTATTTACAAGTCATTAAACCATCTCCACACCAGCCAAGTTTCATGCCCAGGGATCTTCAATTGCCCCATTAAAACAACTTTATGGTCCTTTTATGCCAGTGAAAGTGGTGTGACAGGGTGGAAAGGAGCTGGCGTATTTATGAAAAAGCCAGCCACATTTAGGAGCACTTAGCTTTAAATTACACTAGAAATTTGCAGTGTCTAGTACACAACATTCTTTGGCTGTCTAATGCCTTCCCAACGTGGATACCTTGTGTGCATTATTTTGTTCTGTCCCGTGATTATAATTGGTATGTAAATCTTGCAATTGTTATGACCCAGATAAGTTAGAGCCAAAACAAACGAGGTGGACTTGCTCATCCTGTCAAACTGTATGGCAAGTTTATGCTACATATACATATCGTAGAACTAGGAGAGAAAGTTACTAGGGCTGGACGAAACGGCACCATTCCGTTTCGCCTTGAGTTTTGACAGTTCAACAGAACAGTGTTCTGTTTCAAATTTCATTTTGAGTTGAAACAGCTGTTCTGTTCCATTCCATTGAAACAGAAGGGCTGTTTCGATGTTTTGCTGGGGATGGGAAGCCAGCCCAGCTGGGATGACTTCCCGTCCCCAGGACGAGATCGCACCAGGGCAGGAGGCAGCCCCACTGGACTACTTCCCCATCTCCCACGCTAGATCGACCAGGGGATGGGAGGCAGCCTGGGTGGGCTGCTTCCCCATCCCCGATGCTAGATCGTGTGGAGGGTGGGAGGCAGGAGATCCCCACGCTGCCAGATCTTGTGCTGGCGATGGGAAGTCAGCCCAGCTGGACTGACTTCCCATCCCCAGCCTATGGTTGAAACATTTTGACTAGCCTCATTTTTTGGCTATTTCGACGGCCCTTGTTTTGTTCCGATTTTTCTGTTTCGACCTCAAAATTTCGGACAGCCCTAAAAGTTACCAAAATAGTATGCATCTTTCAAGATATGCATGGTAGTTACATTACAGAATTCATATTGTTAATGCTGTATCATTATCTCATAACTGCCATTGCTAATGCCAGGGGGAATAGACAAAGTACCATAAGCTTGATTTCTTTAGACCTAATTATAGTCTGATTCATAGAATCATAGAAAAATAGGGTCATCTAGTCTAACCTCCTGCTCAAAGCAGGACCATCCCCAACCAGGTCAGCTCAGCCAAGGCTTTGTCTAGCTGGGTATTAACCTCTTAAAAACTTCCATGGGCACATCCAAATGAGTGCAAATGTGTGGTATGCAGTGCTGCAGACCCATCTGTGGTGCCACTCACCACACATGGAGGCATTCACTGCACCGCTAATTGTAATGTGGAGGATTTTTTTGATGTTGGGCTATCCCAGTGTCATAAAAACCCATGGCAGAGTGGTGCAAATGTCAGCAGTGTGTGACACTGAAAACTGGAGCCTGACTGGCTGGAGCCATGCTCCGGCCGCCAGACAGGCTCTGTGCTGCCAGATTTCTGTGACTGAAGCCCCTGGAGGCCCCCAGGACCCCAGGTAAGGCTGTTGGGGCCAGCCCAAGTGCTGGCTCCAGCCTCCTCTACCCCACCCAGGGCAATGTGCTACGTGCCAGAGCACACATGCAGGGGCGTTTCCCGGGGACAAGCAGCAGTTGCACATACTGTGCTACTGCTGTTTATCCCCAGGGAAATGCATGTCCTACTCATGGGGACATGCCTCATGATTCCATTCATGCTAGTAATATCGTTGTGATTTTAATTTCCTTTTAAATATATTTTTAAAGACCTGTGCTATTTATGAATGTGGAAGATATTAGTTCTCCATCATAAATGTTTTCAAGAAACTTTTTGTCTAGCTTAGTAACTGAGGTATTGGATAGCAGATAGGACTGGTTGTATGTTGGTGGCAAAACTAAGTCCTGTTTCAGCCTGCAAATTGAAGCTATAAATAAAGTTGATACAGGGAATTTCTGTTCTATAGCAGCTGTTTCACCTGGCACAAATCACTTCATGATCAAGCATGCAAAATGAATGTACACAGTGTCAAAGTGAACCTATGCCTGGTACTTCACTTCAAGGTTTGAATGCTATGAACCCAAGGATCCCCATCTCCTGGCAAGACCCAGCCTACCTTTTTGGGGATGAAAAGGAAGAGAGAGTTCAGAAAAGTTTATCAGTTCCCCATCATGTAACAAACCTTCACATGTGCTCAGAGGGGTTATATAAGCCTGAACATATTATTTTGTTTTTTGTGCTGCATCTTTAAATGTCAAAGAAATCTTCTGGAATGCAGGAACAGTATTTTGTTATGGGAGCAGAAAACGCACACATGTAGTCAATGTGTTCTTTCACATGCACTTTTCTTCTTTTCTGTTGTTTTCTTTCTCCAAGCTAAAATTACAGCAAAAAAAAAAATCCCTTAGTAAAGGGCCACTCTTATGGCTGCAAAGTCAAGCACTCAAAAATTAGAAAATGATGGGATTAAGTTTATCAGTGCAACCCTAACACACCTGCAGTGTATGCACATTGTGGTAGTCTTTAATTACATGATAACATCCTAGTTTTCTACTTCTTCATTTGGTGCACAATAGCTTTCATATTTTTAAAGAGTATTTTAACTGCTTTCTAATAGAATGTGTAGGTTTGTGGTAATTAATATTGTTAGAGTGGTTATTAAAATGCCATAATGATGTTACATTGTTCTTTATGAATTATTTATCACATTTGTGATATAAGCTAGTTGCTGATTGTACTAAAATAATTCTTGTGGGGTGAAATTAAGGTTATAGAGCTAATGAAACTGTTGTCTATGGGACCCTTGTCTTGTCTGCTGCAAACCTGGAAAGAGAATAGCAAACAATATAGGCAGAGGAAGGAGTATCTCATGGTTAAGGCAGTTGAATGCTGCTCTGGAGGACTGAATTCTGTCCCTGCTTCTGTCGCACAGTTCCTGCGTGAAACTGAGCAAGTTATTCAAGCTAATTTGATTGTCCTTGTTTTTTCAGTACCTGATTTGAGACCCTAGGGCCCAATTTACAGAAATGCTAAACACCCAGAACTGTCATTAAAGGCAATGGGAGCTCTGCTTTAAGCAAATACAAGTATAATATAGCGTTAAGTATTCTGAAACAGCAGATCCTAGGTGGTTCAAATTAGGCTTGCAAATTAGTGGAATTTTATGACCTTAATTTCTGTCTACTTCAGTACCTCACATGTAAAAAAGGGATAATACCACTCCTTTACCCCTCAGAGATTTTGTGGAGATATTCATTTATATATGTGAAGCTACCATGGTGATGATAGCCATGGAGCAACTTGAGTGAAAATTAATTATTTTGTCTTCAGAGCGTGGTTTGAGTAGTGTGCAGTAAATAAGGCCTAGGAGCACACACAGAGAAAACAAAATACTGAATAATACACCTTCAGTGAGCACAGCACCAAATGCTTATTCAGTAAGTGCAGTGTACCCAATGAGGCAGTACTCTGATAGAAAAATGGTATTTTCGTGTCTCGCCCATATGAGCTGCAAGCTCCAGCTTCCACCGCCCCTTTCTGCACCAACCTTTTTTGTCCGAATACCTCAACCTGTCTCCCCCAAAGTTTGACTCTTATCCCTTCTTTGATCAAATCAGAGGGCTTCCTCTTCCACGCTGCCTGGGCCTGGCAGGAAGGTCAGGGAGAACACAAGAGGCTGGTCTGTAACTCCCTGTTCAAATGCCTGGCCTTGGCATGCCCTGCAGTAGCATATAGCTACAATTTCAAGGAAACATCTACTCAAGTGCAGGCTGAAGCATGCCCAGTGTGAATGGTCTCTCCTGGGATTTTAAGCTGCTGAAATCTAAATCTTTACCCAGCCTGGCCAAAATGTCACTTTTAGAAAGCTTATGGCCAGGATACATATGAGAGAATCTTCATCTCAGAAAGAAAAGCACGTATGTACAGGGAAAAAAGGCCACATCTCTGCTAATGTTCAGTCTGCACATCTTTATGCTGTTCAAATATTTACTGGAATAGATTCTTTTGAGGGACAGTCACGACTTCAGCAGGAATCACTGATTTGTAATACTTGTGATGACCCTAATTGAAGTGATATGTGCTGATCAGTGTTCTGCTAAGACAAAGCCATTACTGGACAAAACCTAACCAGAAATTCCCTCCTTCTTTCTTGTTGGTTAGTGGCATGTGAAGGATCATCCTTGATTTATTATGCTGCCTTACAATATAGCTATTAGGAATGCCTTAATTCCGTAGCTAGCAAGGAAATTCTATAATAACTTCAGTAAAAGTATGGGGAAGGCATTGTAATCTTCAGTAAAAGTATGGGGAAGGTGTTCTAATTTTGATGGAATAAGTGGCTCTAGGGAGTCAAAAGGGTTAATATGACCATGTCAGTGTACAACACTATACTGTCAAACAAGAGCTGGGATTTTGAATACAGAGACCTCAGCCTACTTATTCCCATGGCAACAATCACCATTAAAAATCTTTGTTATCTTTAATAACAAAAAATACAGAAAAGGTAAGAAAACCAGTTAAAGCATTTGAAATATAAAGTATTACTTAAGGCTTTCATTTTAACAATATCCCTACTGCATTTAACTGAAGAGAGATTTTATATTAAAAAAAACTTCCGTCAAACCTTTTAAGATTGTGTTGCCTTTTAGATGACAATAGTAACCTTTTTTGGAGAAAAGAGAAGTTAGTTAAGATGGCTGGACCTTCTGGTGTTGCTGCTGTTAAAGTCCAATCCTGCTTCCTGTAAGATATGACAAGACCAAAACAGAAAAGCAAAAAAAACCCAGAAAAGATAAACAAATGCAGCTTCTGTCTTTGGTGCTGCCTTTGGGTGCTAGTAAACCGTGAGCACAGAAGTCTCTGAGACCTGGCAAATTCTTGCCCCAGTGCCAAGTTCTGTTAGCCAATGCTGTTGGCTTCTGACCAAGGGCTAACAGTATTGCTGCAAAAGATGCAGACTTGGGCAACTAAGCCAGACTCTTATTAAACAGGAGAGAAAGAGAGGGAGCAGGAGAGGGAGGGAAATGACACACGAGGGAAGGTGGGAGAGCAGGAACACAAGGAACATTTTAGGTGCTGTTTGGGATTTTAGTTAAAGCTGGTGAAAGTAGTGATATCTCAGTCTTTCTACTGGGCCCAGTCTCATGAAGACATCTTCCCAAAAACAAGGAAATATTAAGGACCATCTGTTAGAGACTAATAGAATGCTATTCTGGTGGAGCTGAAGTCTATTAGGACAGTATTGGACCAACAGCCACAAAACCTTAAGGAATACAAAGAAATGAATCACATGTTGTTTCTGATGGATTACATGAAGAACTTCAATGCGTGCATGGACATCTTTGCTCGTACCAAGATAATTCTACTTTCATTCAGAACGTATGTCCTGAGAAGAGGACAATACCAACAAATTTTTAGACCTTAGTGATCCTGGAAAGAAGACAATATTTCCTTCAAGTACATCCAAGTCCATCACTTAATTGCTTGGTCAACAGGAGGGTTAGTGCTGGCCAACAAGACTTATTCTTATTTAGTCTGTATGTTAGTCTCATACGGAGGTATTGACTTTGAGGAGTCACTGGTCAAAGAGGGAATGGAAAATACTCCTCCTGAAATGCAGAGCCTATGGGGAAAGCTCTAATCCACACAGCTTCTGAACTGATTATTTTTTCCATTTCATTTTCATTTTATTGTGAAAATGTTTCTTTACAATATATTGTACTATAATGCCATTTTCCATATTTGTTCAGTGTCAAGAACAGTTCAGCTGTTTTTACTGATGTTCCCATGTATTTTCTATTAAGCAATGAATAACTGAGTCTTCATGAAGCCTGAAAATTGAAGATTGAAAGAATAGGATGCTTTCTTTTAGGGAGAAATATAGCAGGCACTGTTGTGTTAGCAAATGGATTTTGCGTCAATGCATTATTTCTGATCACAAGATTCGGGCAGTAAAACCTATCTGGTTCAAATTAGAGAACTAGTTCAATAACTGCCTTAATAGGCTATGCTGCCTTACTGTTGCAGAGTGCTGGAAAGACCAGGTTATGCAAAGGTTTTTGGTTTAGTGGGACTTTTAACCCCATATAGTTTGTATAGTTGTTCAGTTCTTTAATAAGCTCCACACAGAGGCTAACATTTCTAGTATCTTTTACATTTTGGAGGGTGGATAAGAAATTCCCCTGTCCTAGATAGCATGTTACAACCACCATATCATATTTCAGTGAAGCTTTCTGCCTTTTTCAGAACTCTTTTGTAACTATATTACTTAATTAAGTAAGCTGTGGCTACTATAGCTCCTGGAGTTGATTTACCGCTAAGCTGTTTTTGGGGTGAGTGTGTTAGTAACAGCATCTGCAAAATGGAGCAGCAGTGTTAGCAAATGAGCATGTCCATGCAGAGGAATCAATAGCTCATAGTGGAACTCAGAGGTCCTCCCCGAACCCTGCCCTTCTTCACAGGCCCAGGTCCTATAAGGGGTCCCAAGTGAGGCAGCAGAGTAACACCTGTACTGGAGATCCAGTCATCTCCACTGTGCTTTCACTGTTCAGATTGACTCCAAGCAGTAGGAATGTCTCTTTCATCCTAACCCCCAGGTCCACCATTGTCCCTCTGTTCTCCTGATGTTCAGTAAGTGCCAACATTAGAGTCTCCATCTCTGTCTTCTGATTTGGTAGTGGATTTGATATGATAGTGGAGCTGCTGAAGCATCTTTTGATCTATCTGAGCCAGGCTTCTTTGGCAAGACCTTGATTCTGTCCAAAGCATAGGGAGGCAACCCTCTTCTCTGTGCAGCTTCTTTTGCTGAAAATCTTATTCAGTCACATTTATTCCAGCTGTCATGATGGCCATAGCAGAAGCGCTCACATCATGGCCCTGTCAGATTCGAATGAATCTGCGAATTCTGCTACATATCTGTCATCAACAATCTCAGACAGGACACGAGAAGAAGAAGTCATACTGGAAGGGAGATCCACCTAGATAAATGGAAAGGATTGTTATACAGTGCAGAGGAGCAATGGACAAGAGCCAGTGTACTGAGTGAAAGGAATCATTAGAGGAGGGTAACAAGGCCGTTAATGTGCAGGCACAGTGATGTCCTTATCACTTGTATTATTGGAGATGGGGGGACATTGAACAGTCAAAGGATATGTATAAATTGTTTGAGAGGAGCAGGAGACTAATGATGAGTGGGAGGGGGCTAATGTTGGATCTTGGGCAAGGTACATTTTCTATTAATGACACTGAGGAAGCTATAGACTTGATCCTAAGTGTAGAGGAAGGGAGTGAAGTATAGTTATCATCCCCACACAAATACAACTAAGCTGGGTCTACTTACCGAGCATGAACCTATATCAAAGTCTGATCTTTAAAACAGATTGAGGCAATACCTTTGTAGGGCATGGACCTAGCCACAGATCCCTCCATTTCTTGCCGGCTGATCCTATGAGTATAAATAGTGAACACTGAGCCTATGACATGGTATAGGTGGCATTTTATTGGGGATCAGCACAGACTTCTTATAGGAAAGGGACAGTTGTTGTAGGTCATTCTTAATAATTATGTTATTACTAAGTTAAGATGTGTTGTATGGCAGTACGGTTCTTAAAGATATTGCATCAGACCCCTCTGGCAGTTAACAGCTGGAAGACATGGATGAGATGCTGATTATTGGTAGATGAGCAGCATCTGTATTATATCTGCTCCCCAATGCAAAAAAAAAACCCTAAACCCTTAAAATATCAACCTTCTTGGGACCTTAAATGTGTCTGAACAAAAAAAAGACACTGCTCTACTAAAAATCCTCAAGGAATAATTATTTCTATGAACACTTTCCTTGAAAAGAACATAAAAATATACAGGACTAGAAACCAACCAAGAGGTAAAAATGGAAAAGAGACATGCAAAGTGAAAGAGCTACATTTAAGAAGACTATTATAAAGAACACCAAATCCAGCAACAAGATTTCCACTAGTGAACGCCTGCTGTTTTGATATCTTGGTCAATCTGCCCTCCACTGTTTTGAATAGTGCAGCACAGCTTCTGTTGACACGGTCTATGACTACAGCAGGTATCTACCAAGAAGGCAGAGTTCAAAATACAATGAAAAATCAGAAGGGTTCTCCAGGGTTCACACTGCTCCTGGACATGGAACAGGCAACTTATCTCCTAATGCCATTAACAAGCGAAGAAAAGATGTTCTATATAATTCAGGCGTAAGGCACAAACTTACACAGAGAAGACTGGGATGCTTCCAAGACAGGAGGAAATAAAAAGGTTCTATTGGCTTTGTCACCTTTGGCAGATAATTTTTACAGCACTGTGGCAGGGAATGTAAGCAGGATTCTCCAACTTCTTAAAATCTTGCAAATCTAGCCATAGTAAAATCGTTCCAGTTGGAACGTGTCAAAGAGCCACAACATTTGTAAGAGTACAAAATGGTCAAACCAGGAAAGTTATTGCTTTTATGAATGAAATGAAAACTTCCTCCAGACTCCGCACAATCTGTTCTTGACTAGACAGATATTTTTTTCATCCACATAGTTTACCCTAGTCAGGTGAAGGATAAAACAACCATATTTGTAAACCTGATAGCTGTATCCAGACGAGCAGGGGCAGCACAAATTGTCTGCATGTACACTTTGTTGTGGGACAAATTATCCCACAACAGTCAAACTGCACTTGCCCAGCTTCTCCCAGCTCTTCAGCACCTGTGCTGGCCCCAGAAGTCTTACCTGATGGCCTGGCTGCATGCTGGAGCAGCAGGGGCAGCACAGAGGTCTGGCTGGCATCCAGTGTTGCTTTGGCCAGTCCAGCCTCCATTTGTTCTGGTGCACGCTTGTTTTGTGGGTGTTGCACCACTTTTTTCTCTGGGTTTTTTTGTTTGTTTATTTGTTTTTCACTAGCGGGAAAACCTGGAAGCAAACTTTGCCACCATGCTGCAAATTTGCAGAGCAGAGCACATTTTAACATTTACTGCATGCAGTTTGTGGTGTCACAAAGAGGTTTGTGGTGCTCCAGACTGCATACCCCTGCTTGTCTGAACATGGCCAGATGCAGTCAGTATTTTTAGCTTGCTAGCTATTTGTTGAATTTACTTGGCCCTGATATGCAGAACAGCATTGAATAACAGAATTTGTCATTATTTATATCAGCGGTGGCCAAACTTTTTGGAAGGCATGCCACATATTATTCCCGCACCCTCCCGTAGTGCCATTCCAAACCAATTGCCTTCTCCTTCCTGATCTGCTATTCTGCTTTGTTTCCTTCCCTGTGCTCGCCACCTGATCTGCTACTCTGCTTTCTGCTCCCTACCCTATCTGCCACTGTGCTGACTGCCCTCTCCCTGATCTGCTGCATGCTACAGGTTGGCCACTTCTGATTTATGCTGTTTGTTACTCCAGTCAGAAATTTTTAGCATTCTGAAGTGTCAGGTCATTGAGGCAATTAAGAGTATTCCTTACAAATAGTGAAAAAGCTTTTAGAAACTAGCACTAGTTACATTTATTTCTGCCTCACATTGTGCAGTTCCTGGTAAACCTTGAGTTTACATAATGATGTCTTTGTCCATTATAAATACTTTCCAGAGTAGTAAAAGAAGTTCAAAATTTATAATTGAAAGGAGGACTTTGACGGTCACATCTTCATTACCTATGAATCAGTGCCTGAGACTTCCCAAACCCCAAACTCTGAATCCTGAAAAGAAAAACAGAAAAAAAAAAAGAATGGTTTCCATCTCATGTTATAATAAAAGCTGTTACTTTTTCAGAAATATATTCAGTTTGGGGATACTGCATTATTTTTGTTCACAAGATTTCATTATTAAGGCAAATTTGATTTAATTTAAGTAGCAGCTTCATTAGCATCCAAATGAGGAGTTGTAATCTTTTGTATTTTGGATAATAGAGCTGTAGGTTAAGATCAGGGACTTGCTGGGCACTTGTACATGTGATGATGTCACAGTGTACACATGATGAAAACTTCCATTTATGTGGCTTAATGGCATCATGCATTACACATACCCGAGTTTTGTGGTTTTAAATGAGTTTGCATTGTAGCAAACTAAAGTACATCCTGATGTAGTTTAGTCTGCAATGATGCAATTTGCAATGATGCAGCTCACCCCCCAGCCATAGAAAAGGCAGGCAGGCTCTGCAGAAAAAAAGGATTGGGCCCCTCACTGCTTCTGCCTCCAGCAGGCTCCTGCAGCCAGCAGGACACCTGGGGTTGCCCAGGAACAGGCTGGCTTACTCTTGGGGCAGCATGGGAAAGCAGCAGGAGGGTGGCCAGAGAAGGCAGCAGGGATGATGCACAGGGCTCTGGAAGCCCAGGTAAGCTGCTAGCTGGCCAGGTGCTGCCCCAGCTTGGAGGCAGCCAATCCAATGCTTCCCTGAGCCCACCCAACCATCCAGTGCCCCATGCATCATCCCCACCTGATTTTCTGGCTACCAGCAAAACCCAGCAGCCCTCCTGCTGCCTGTCTGCATTGCCCCAGAGGCAAGCCGGGTTGGCCAGCAGCCGGAGAATGTGGTGAGGATGATGCATAGGGTGTTGTAATCCTGGGCATGCCCAGGAAACGTTGGATCAGGTGCCTCCAAGGTGGGGCAGCACCTGACCAGCTAGCAGCCCGGTTGGGCTTCCAATGCCCCATGCACTGTCCCCACCACATTTTCTGGCCACCAGCAAACCCAGCCACCCTCCAGCCACCTTCTTACACTGCCCTAGAACCAACCCAGTCCATTCCTGGGTGACCTGAGGCATCCTATTGGCCACAGGAGCCTGCTGAAGGCAGAAATAGTGAAGGACCCAATCCTTTTATTTTTTACTTTTTTTTCTGCAGAGCCTACCCTTCTTTCCTGCAGTCAGGGAATAAGCTGAAAGATTAATGCCTCCCTGGCTGCAGGAGAGGCAAGCAGGGTCTGCTGGTGGAAAAAAAAAAGGGGATCAGGCCACTTCTGCCTTCAGCAGGCTCCTGTGGCTGGCAGGACAATCATGTACATACAGTGATGGAAACTGAAACAGTGAGGTTTCAATTAAAACCTCATCATTTCAAGTAAGGGGGCATAGAATGCAACCTGAAAGGACTAAATCCCCGTCACGTGTACGAGCACCCATGGAGTCAGTGGTATGTTCTCCTACCAACTTTCTAAGCAACTTTGGGAAGATCAGTTAACGTTTCTGTCTTTTCATGTCCCAACTATAAATCAGGTATAAGGATTGTTTTGAGAAGTATTAAGGAATGTGAAGTTGGTTTGAGATTCCGGGACCATAGTTGCTATGTAATTAGGATGAAGTTATGGTGATTATTATAACTTTTCTATCTATGAGCAGTTCATAAGGCACCAAGATAGAAAACTTACCTCAGGAAATATGCTACTTAATTTTTAGTAAATACAGAGACAGGTTTTTCTATTTCATGTTATAATTTTGGATTTGTTTTGAAAGTTACTCAGGCTTTGTTGCTATCGATAAATCCTAATATATTCTTAATGAAAATATTGTTGGGATTAAATGTGCTTTTATTTTATTATTAATCTTTTTTCTTTTTTTTTTTTTTTGTCTGTGGAAATATGGTTTTGTTTATTTCAGAGGTGTCTCCAAGACTAAGACTACACAAAGGCTATTCACTTCCAAGAATATGGGCTTGGTACCCTTCCCCCTTAATGCTTAATTATAATATCATGTAAAACATGAAAAAGAGATTGGTAAGCCATGTCCATACAGTGAGCTTAGTCTACTTGAACATGCCTCACTGCTGCGCACAGGCTGCTCCCTGTGTCCACTTGGAGCTTTAGGGTGCCTGTATAAGAGCGCAGATGCCATTCAGATGGGTTGTAATTACAGCATCTCAGAGAAGACTTGATTAATTGAATCTGCTGGAGTGTGGTAATTACCAAGCTCTGGCAGCCTCCTACATCTTGTGTATCAGCATTCCCCTGCTTCAAAATGGTGGTGGAGGCCCTTGAACTAAAGTTCATTGAGCAAGCTTTGGTTCAAGTGCCCCCACTGCCAACTTGACGTGCAGGGACACTGATACGTGAGATGCTGCGGTGATTTAGAGCAGGTCTCTGAACCACCCTAATTAGAAGCACTGCCCTTCCCACCCGCAGAGCATGTATAAAAGTGCCCTTAGGTTCAAAAGCCCTGAGATAATCAGCACTACTGAGTGAGGGTGAAAGTTAACCCAACCTCATCCTAAGCAGTCCATCTGCAATGCCCCTAGGTTGTAGCTACACTACTTCCACCCTCCATGTGGGGCCACATGGAGCAGTCTGACAGGTTTGATGGCACCGCTGCCAGCCCAAGTAAGTTTAATGTGAGGACATAGCCTGAAAGAGTTAATATATTGATTAGACCAAGGATCTACAGCCTGTGGATCCTCTGTGGCAGTGGCATTCATTCCCCCAGCTGCTGGAGCTACTGTTTCAGCATGATTCTGGCACCCTGGGAGTTAACACCGCTCTTTTGCATGCCTCCCTCCTTACCCACCACTGAAATCAGAGGTTTTAGTTGTCTTTGCTGCAGTGGAAAAGCAGCAGTGGTGTTAGCTCCCTGAAGCGGTAGCTCCGAGCACTGCAGGGATTAATACTACCACCACTAATCACAAATTGCCTAGCTCCCGGGAAGCCCCATAGTGTGGATCTGGTCTGCAGGGCTGAACAAAATTGATGCTGCTGGATTAGACCATTGTTTACTGCCACAGTATAAGGGCATTTGTAGGTGACACTTTAATGGGGTTAAACGGGGTTAAACAACTTTTGCACCACTTTAATGGCCTTGCTGTTTGCACATTTGGCAGCTTATTGCATGTTAATTCCAGACACTGTAGAACATTTGGCGGCGTAATGTGCTTTAAATGACTTTGGGGTACTGCAAAGTAAAACACCTCCGAGGAGTTTTAGTTTCCTACCCTACACCCGCAGAGGGAAGCACCGGGCTCTGTGCAGCTCAGGGGCTGTGCAGGCAGACCATGCAGGCATCCGGGCAGCAGCCAGCCTGATCTTTTTTTTTTTCTTTCTCCCCTGGAGCCTGCCTGCCTGAGCTGCACAGGGGCCCAGTGCTTCCCTCCACAGCTGTGGTGCCCCCTGGGACTGCCCAAGCTGGGTGCCTGTGGGCAGGGGCCACCTGGGGGGGGAGGGCGCTGCTGCTGCAGAGGGAAGCAGCAGCCACCGCCCCCCCCCCAGCTCAGGGACCGCTCTGCCAGCCAGCAGCTCACTCTCCCCTCCCCTCCCCTCCCCGCCACTGGAGAGGCAGGTAAGGATCAGGCTCTGACACGGATGTACATGACACAGGAGTTTACTTCACCCTAAATTGAAGCGGTATTTTAAAAAAACACTGCTTCAATTTAGGGAGAATTAAACCCCTGTGTCATGTACAAATGCCCTAATAAAACCGTTAATTGTGCTGTGGGGTTTACACACAAAGACATTAGCTTTGTTTACTTACCATGGTAACTACATTGTCAATTTTCTTCTGGCACTTTATTTAACAAGGAAAGGTAAAAGAGAGTCAAAATGCAGCATTTGAGATGGAACAGTTCAGAGGTTACTGATATTAAGCAGTCTCGTTTGTGTTTTTAACAAGGTAATTGAGAAAGAGAAATTATTCCTCGGAGTCTCTTGCCAGGATCTCTTTAGAAAAGAAAAGGCTAAGTTGGCTGCTAGGTTTGAGCTCAGTCATAGTTGTCCAAGGTTATCCCGTCATTTTAAACAGATTCTCACCAAAGGGGAGAGAAGACCAACTAGTGAAAGATGGGAGTACAGTTTTCTATGTCTGAATTTTGCAGGAAATCAGTTCATTCTGATCAAACACAAACGGATGGTCCGGAACAACAGCTGGCTGGTTTCTGGTCTCTTCCTTTTATCAGCCATTTCTCATACTCTGGCACATCTGAAGAGAGATTCTCGTCCTGTAATGTTGGAGCTGTTCAGTTTATCTGTCTCTCACTTGGATAGGAATGGGGATGAATAAGAATGTGAGGCAGCAGGCAGGTGAAGACAGCAATGGCCTTAAATCTTCTCTCTCTCAAGTATTTTGCTTTTTGGATGATTTAACAATGGTGATCTGATGTCCTCATAGGTCTGGTTGTGACCCAGAAATTTTGATTCTTTCCCAGATCACAAACAACAGAATAATTGTTGGAATAAAATGAAGCGATCTAGATGATGGGGTGGAAAGTAACCTGTTTAAATTTGCTGATGACACCAAAATTTGGGGGGAGGTGAGCACGCTAGCAGGGAGGGAGAGATTGCAGAAGGATCTGGATAGGTTACAGGGGTGGGCTAACAGGAACAGGATGCGTTTCAATACGGACAAGTGCAGGGTGCTGCACTTGGGCAGTAGGAACCAGCAGCACACTTACACAATGGGGAACTCCCTACTCGAGAGCACGGAGGCAGAAAGAGATCTTG
>NW_017728998.1:26162652-26185336 GCF_001723915.1 Gavialis gangeticus | reverse complement strand
GTTAGGGCGGCTAGGAGCTGGAACCAACTTCCAAGGGAAGTGGTGCTGGCCCCTACCCTGGGGGTCTTTAAGAAGAGGCTGGATGCCTACCTGGCTGGACTCATTTGAGTCCCGTTTTTGTTTTGGGGTTTTGTTGTTCTCCTGCCCTGGCGGGGGGTCGGGCTAGAAGATCTACTAGGTCCCTTCCGACCCTAAATCTACGAAACTATGAATCTATGAAACTATGAAGGCCTTTCAGCCTATCCAGTTGTTGTACTTAATTTTGATTGAGTGGTGGTGTGAATGGAATAAAATGATTGGTGAGACCATTCCAGTTTTCACATCCTAATTTATTGAACACTTAAGCAATACCATTACTCAAGCAAAACCCCAAACAGTCTGTAAAGGTATTCTTATGCAGGTCTTCCAAACAATGCCTGAGGACTCAGCTGGCCAGGCATTGTCGTGGCACTGGTTGTTGTAGTTCTAACCAGCGTGGTCTCCTCTTGCTCGGTGACAGCTCTCCAAACTTGTTTTTTCCTTCGGCTTTTATACTCTTCTGCATATTCCATATATGGTCATGTTATAGAACCTCACCAATTACCATTTAAAAGAGGTTATTTCTCCATCAGTCTGTCACCCTTGTTGCCTCTAGATTTAGGACCCAGAGGCCTTGTTCTGGAGGGCAACACCCACCCTCAGACTGACTACAACCTTTCTATTGGATAATAGGCAAATGTATTGATACACAGTGATAACAGTAAAGAAGCAATACAAACAATCAAGTAATTCTACATATCTACCAAATCCTAGAGCTGTCATCAGAGTGAAAGTACATCTGGCCGGGATGCAGTCTTCACTCTGAGGCACGCTCTTAGGTATCAGCTGTTAGCATGTTAGCAGCCTGGAGATGAGATGCCGAGGCCCATACCCCCCTTTCAGTGGGGTGGATGAGATGGGCTGGTCGTGTACCCTCTGTCCATGGTGGCCTCAGGGACCCCTTCTGGGGGATGGGGACAGGGACCCCTCTCAGGGAGGAGAAGGAGAAGGGATAGGGAGGGAACCCTTTGTTATTCTCAAGTCTCTGCTTGTCTATTTTCCTTCCCTTCTGATGATTTCTGATGACTCTTCATCCATGTCTATCTCTGGTTGGTCTCTCTCTGTGGTCACACTGCCCACGTACTGTGTCATCAACACATTTCAAGTCCATCACATGAACACTTACTAATTTGGTCTTTCCGGGTCTTCTTCTAATTCGATCTTTTCCCCCCAAACTGAGACCCTCACCCACCCCCCACCCCCTGCTCTGGGGCCTTGCAGCTGATACCACTTTTACCTCAAGTTATGGGTAGTATGGTACACACTCCCTTGGTTCCCACACTGTTCTCCAAACTATGTGTTCTTGTTGGCCCTGTTGGGTCAGACAGCCTGCCTGCTTTCAGGGCTGTGAGAAACTTTGTGTGAGATGCAAGCTCTTTAGAAATTAATTAACCCCTGCTGCCCATCCTGAACCTATAAGCCAATTCTCAAAAAACAAACCTTTAAAATACCATTTCTAAGCCATCAACCCTCAGCCTGTTTCTTTTCAACTTCTTACCTACTGAATCATCCTTGGGCTTGTTTTGCTTCTATGTCCTATCTTGTTTTTCTGCGTTCTAAGGCTATCTACATTTTTTTTGTCTACAACAGTTGTTTACATTGCCTATGGGCTCATTTCACTTGCAGTTAATGGTGTCCATTAAAAAAATGTCATCAGTTATGCCAAGGCAGCTTACAGGTCTGCACAGTAGCACCTCCCCCCCAATACTCCATAGTCCAGTCCCTATCCATTTCAAACATTGTCTATGAGGTGCTCTTCCAAAGAGGTATAATGGTTGTATTATATTTGTGCAGTTAAGTGACTTGTGACTTCATGCAGAGCACAGAAGATGACTAAAATACCACTTCTTGATCACCCCATGTGTGTCCCAAACTGAGCAGCAGAGAACAAAGTAGGTTTGAAAAGCCTACTTAGTTTGCTGTCCTAGGTGGCTCGCCATGCTGTCAAGCAGCCTGAACCAACAGATATCAGAATTAAAAATGAACTAGCTCTGGCTTTCATGCACAGTGATTCGAGAAATGTTCTATGCATGGATGTTAAAACTAGAATTTTTACAAAGACCTGGACTACCACGTTAAGATCAGTTAAGTATGCTGATCTTTGCAGGGTATATAAGTGATGCACAGCCCAGGAAGCTGCTCATTTTCTAAAACATATTGAACAAAAGTAGGGCATATCCATAGAGTACAGGTCTCTAACGGCATGCTCGCTGAAGCTGATAGGAAAAATCCAGACAGACAGAGGCAACCTGAGCAGGGTGCGGGGCCTCGGGCAAATCAGCCTGTGCGGGACCCCACACCCAAACGCGAGGAAGCCAGCGGCAGATTTGGCAGTGGGGTGGGGAGGGGGTGCCAAGTGGCTGGAGGTGCCAGATTCAGTGGCAGATTCGGCGGCGGTGGGGAGGGGGTGCCAAGCGGTTCAGTGTGAAGCTGGCAGCAGTGTGGCCCAGCTCCATGGGGCCCTCCAAAGTATGGGGCCTGGGGCAGTCACCCCAATTGCCCCCACCTAGGGATGGCCCCACAGACAGATTTCATACAGGTTTTTCAAAACCTATTGTTTTCCAAAGACTATCACTACCCTACAAGGAATATTGATCTATAAGAGAAATCAGGAACCTACCGAAGCACTTGATGCAATTATTAATTGCAATTGATTGCACTTGGGACAACCTTGCTATCATTAATAGTATGACTGCATTTTGGGGGGAACACATTTAAAATAGATTCCAGTAAAATTAGTTCTGGAAGACAATTTCACATTAGATTAAGATATTAGAAAAGTTGATCTCCACTTTTCAGATAGAAATACTAGAACAGCGCCAGGTACAACATGCATGTGATAAACTAGAGAAATATGACCAGCCTCTAAGTACAAATACACCTGAAAGACAAACACACAGCAAAGGACAGAGCAGCCAGGGAAGACAGTACACTGCTCAGTCTGGACGGGTAGACCAGGCTGGATAAAGTGGGCAGTAAGTTAACTACTCTGTTTGGAAAATGGACCTTCAAGAGAAGGTCTGCGTGTGTATAACCTGCACAGAGATGTCCCTGGAAAAGTTGCCTGAATTTTGACTGAGACTGACATGAGTTTAAGTCATTGTTAATGTAATGCTAGTATGTAGCAATACCAGAGAGAAGTCTGACGAAAAATAAATAGCGCTTCTTACAAGAGGAAGCAAGTGCAACCTAAACAGATCACAACAAAATGCAAGTCAGAGTAGAGCAAGTGAATTACTTTG
Organism: Gavialis gangeticus; assembly: GCF_001723915.1. Taxonomy (NCBI): domain Eukaryota; kingdom Metazoa; phylum Chordata; order Crocodylia; family Gavialidae; genus Gavialis; species Gavialis gangeticus. The sequence goes on along the minus strand of NW_017728998.1, from coordinate 26,182,016 downwards.
CTCACGTCACAGGAAGGAAAGCATCAGACCTGATCCAATCAAAGCAAAAGTAATAATGGAATTAAAAGCCCTAGCCTCCCCAAAAGAATTACAAACTATATTAGTTACAAAAGATTTATACCAAGATTTATAGCAGAGATAAAACTACCTCTATGAGTGCAAATAGAAGGAAAATTGAGCCGCCTAAAGAGAAAAGTCTGTGTCCAGATTGCTGAAGCACAAAGGACAACATAACCCTTGAAACAATATTAAAATACTTCAGTGAACCCAAGAAACCAGTGTTATAAGTAGGCTCTAAATAAAATACTGCGTCTTGGTCACTCTGTGTCCTGAGCTGATGCGATGAGGGTATGTCTTCGAAAAGCCTTTAATGGAAGCCTATTTAGCTTACCCTGTATTTTGCAGATCTCCATTCCTGTGAGCAATCTGTACAAGGCAGTGATAACCATATGGACCACCTCTCCCACATTATTTCAACAAGTTAGTACAGATCCTTGAATTTTGAATGTAGTCATCTCCTTCCGGCTCTGGAATCTCCCTGCTTGCTGTTATACTAGTTTTGTTACTTCATAAAAGTCTCAGAATCACATCAATGTTCCTTTCTGTTTAGGCAAAATTCAGCTTATATGAGTTTTCTGTCCCTCTCTTACATATTATCTTTTTGCCCACAAGTACTGTTATGGAGTACTCCATATTTGCCAGCTCTATCCACTACAGTTGCAACGACTCAAAATTTTGCAGGTATTATATTGGCACAACAGTCTCAGGGATCAGGTTAAGAACATCTTAAAAAGTACATCGATGAACAGTTCCTTCACTGTTTCCTCCACCTCCAGCTTTCTTTCTTTATCTGCTGTCAGTTGTCTTATCCTTAGAGTGTAAAAACGTTGGGCAGGGAATGGTGTTTTTGTTCTATGTTGTACAGTGTCTAGCACTATGGACTATCAGTCTATGACTGAAGTTGCTAAGCATGACTACAATTTTAAAAAGTATACATGGTACTATGGAGAAAATGTCAGTAAAAAGGATGGCTGCCTCCACTATCAAAATAATGTCATGGAATATGAAAATGTTACTGATGAGCCCCAAAAGGCTGCTTCTTGGATTTTCTCCTGCAGATTCACTAACTTACTACTAGCTAAGGAAATGTGCCAGTTCTGGTGGCAAATATTTGATAACTAGAAAATGGACTGATTCACAGGACTCATTTCAGAAGCTATGTAAAAGCCAACCTAGAACAACTTCAGATGAAAAGTTTCACATCTGTTGAGAGAATCTACTGTCTATCTATTGCACCTGCCATTCAGTCCTCCTAATACAGTAGGGTCATGCAATATTTGTTCAACTACATATACGCATTGGCATTTTGCAGATGCTCATCTTTTTTATGTTCAAGAGGCATTTTTAAGCAAACCAAATACTAAATAAGTAAAGTAAAATAGGGAGTCTTCATTACCTATTCTGGCCTATCTTTAATAATGTTGCAGTTGGTGAGCTGTGGCATATATTGTGAAGTAATGGTGTTGTCATCGGTGATGTATTGAACTCACTTCAAACTTAAGACCAGGAATGGGGAGGAGAAAACTCTGTCGCTGATGATGGGAAACAGAAAAACTATCAGTTCTGTACTTCTGTGAACACCCAGACTTCAGAGAGAAAATTCCCTCCTCAAAGTGGATTCAAGGCCCTTAATTCTTGACCTCTTTGGGACCAGAACTGTGTATAACAAACAAATACCTTGTTTTCCTTCAAAATCTCTAAGGCAGACTCACTTTTATAGAGGCTTCCTCCAAGGAAACTGTGTAGAACAAGAAAAGAAACCGGCAAAGGGGAATTAGTGGAAAAGGTGAATGAACTTTGCCTCAGAAAATACCAAGCACATCCAGATCCCTGTTAATGAAACCTCTGGTGGATTCTGTTGAATAACACTTAGAAGTTTATTTCTTGAAGTTTTCAAGGGCAGCAGAGAAGATGGTCGGTAGTGTCATAGCTCATATCCTTAAGGAGAAAGCTGCAGCTAACTTCTAAGCTGGCAAATATAAACCAGTGAGCTCCCAGAATGAAAAGAAGTAGAAACCAGAAAGACGGGCATGTTCTTTTGGGAGTTTTGTTAGCATTAGCAGTTCTGGTAGGTATTCTGTGCAGTCACTGTTGGAGTAGCAACAATGGTCCTGTGCAGGGCATCTATGCTTCTCATAGTCTAAGCCACAAGAAGGCCGACATTAGTCACAGAATGGGGCCCGTTCTAATGAAACCAAAGCACATCGAAACAATGCCAGTCCAACAGCCACAAAATCTTTGGGAATACAAAATAGCTAACCCCCGAAAACTGCTTTTTCAGATGAGCTGGGCAAAAGCATATCTGAGATTCACTATGTTGTATCTGTATTTCTTTGAATATACGGATATATTTCTACCTTTAATCCATACTGTGTGCCCTGATCATGAAGAGGATGTGACCACCAAATCCCTAGACCTCAAGGATCGTAGTCAACAGCAGTGGACAGTGTTTCTGCTCAAGTGCATCTTAGCTCATCAGTTAATCGCAGAGTTTACCTGGCATTGGCGTGCGACACAGTTTTGGACAACGGTCTTTATTGTTATTCACGCCATGAGCTTATCTGCACTGGAGTTACTATCCTTCTGGAGTTTCTGGTCCAAAAGGCAATGGAAAACTTTACCTTATGATTTTTGGAGCCAAGTTAATGGAATATTACTGTATGGAAATTTCACTTTCCTTTATTATTGTGTTTCACCACAGTTTCTTCTGAACTTTGACTTCTACTGGATGTTGTATGTTGAGCCATTTAATACTATACAGTCCATGGTAAACACAGCACAGGATCTGTAGAGGGAAGGACAGATGACGCTGTAGCTTCTCTTCTCTTGAAAGCAATCCTTAAGTCTTCCAAAACTCGGACCTTTGACACTTAGAAAGGGGCTATAAAAAATCCCCTGCTTTTCTTTTACATCATAATAAATGTGATTGTTTTGTTCAATTTTGGAGTCATTTTCAGATGGTGTTGTATCATTTGTTCTTTCAAGAAATTTGCCAGAAAAAATAAAACTGATTGGAGTTCAGCAGCCAAAAGGCTGCTAAAGCCAATAGGATGAAGAGATGTTATAATGATTATAGATGATAAGTTTCATAGTTGGTAGGGTCAGCAGGGACCTGAGCAGATCATCAAGTCCGACCCCCTGCCGTGGCAGGAAAGACTGCTGGGATTAGATGACCCCAGCTAAGTGATTATCTAGCCTCCTTTTGAAGACCCCAAGGTAGGAGCGAGCACCACTTCCCTTGGAAGTTGGTTCCAGATCCTAGCTGCCCTGACTGTGAAGTAGCGCCTCCTGATGTCTAAAGGTATTAGGTGATTAGGCGATACCTAATTATTTCATAGGTTTCATAGACATTAGGGCTGGAAGGGATCTTGGAAGATCATCGAGTCCAGCCCCCCGCCCAAAGGGCAGGAAGTCAGCTGGGGTCATAGGATCCGAGCAAGATAAGCATCCAATTTGCTCTAATTACCTAATTAGGTGATTATGTATGCACCATCCATGACGGTTGTTATCCAGACCCTCAGCACTGATCTTGGAGAAAAGGGTCACATATATGTCTTTTATGGCCCGTCTTTATACAAAAACAATCTGCTGCTGGCCAACTAAATGAGCTTTAGGGGAGCAACACAACGTGTACAATGCAGAGCAGGAGTCACTTCCATACTCTTCCATGGACTGAAGGGAAATGAACAACTGATTTCCTTTTCTTTTTTTGGTTTCTTGTCTTCAAAGTGGACTTGATCATACTACATAACTCAGTTATGAGAGAGCTGCTATTGGTAAATAGAAAGTATCTTGATATTCTGAATTACAATCCTTATGTAAAAAGTGCCAAGTATTTTAATTGTTTTTAGGTAAGTGAGATATACAGTATAACTGGAGGAAAAGCGCTGCCCTTCATGATTACATTGCTTAGCTTTGGTGCATACAGGAAATATATTTTTGCACTTGATCTTATGATTTTGAATGCTTTGGTGAAAAATTGCTTGATACTTTCTTCATATTCACTACCTTCTTTACATGCAAAATATAGTATGCATGCGATGTGCTGCTTTATTTCTTTATCATTTGTCTTTATTGGGTTTTTTTATTATACAAGAAAAGGTTGCTTTGTTTCTCTCTTTAAAACTATGCAGTAGGGTAGCACTGAGCCATTGCTCTTCTACCCTAACAGGCTGGCAGCTTAGCACTCCTTCAGTGTTTTGTGTAATTTAAAACTAAACAGAAAAGAAGCCAGAAGTCACCAGAGCATGTAGTAAGGCAGGGGCTTAAAAGTTCCTTTACCAGGGCCCCAATTAACATTCATTATGCTAGGTCCTGATTTGTCATGCTGCTGAATACCCCAGTACCCCCACTTTTGATGGAAACTACACAGTACCCAGTTAATCACAGTATTGCAGTGAGGATGGGTATAAACTATTGCATAGCTGGAAGCTAGGAGGGATTCTGATCCATATATTTTCAAAGAACTCAGCAGAGTCCTTATTCTACAAATAGACTTTTCCACTAGTAGGCAGACATAGTCATTGCTCTTTTCTTTTGTTGCTTAAATCCATCCTTTCTTCCAGTAATGAATATTACAAGTCCCAGCTATTGATAGGGAAGCTTCAATGTATTGACTATTACTGTTTTGGGCCTTTTTCTATGTCACTATTAATACAAACCTGTGGATGAACAGAACATAATATATCCATAGTGTCCTGAGGGCGTTTAGCCACCACATTCTTGCAACAAAATCAGAGAATACAAAGCCAGTAGACACAGCTTTACAAATTTAAACGTATTTATCAGTACTCTTTGTACCTATTCAGTTGATTCTTTTAGGGACATTTTATTCTGTGAATAAAGTCAAATAGTCTGAATCTATACTTCAAAAGGGTATAACCATCCTTCCCTCAAATCTTTGAAGTCCACCTCTGCTGTGACCTCTCAGAATTCATAGCTAGCTTAAGGGGTGATAGAGGAAGTTAACATACAGTTCCTCTAGTTGTAAAAATGAAAAAAGAAACATGTGAAAACTCTGTTTCATTTCACTGTTCTGTCTCCTTATCCTTTGCCATGTTAGGCTCCACCCTTGCAAGGACTTTTATATAGATTCCTCATAAAACTTTGCAGGATAAGGATCTAGAATGTAAATTCTTCATGACAGAGGGATGCCTTGAATTTAATGAGGGGTGATTTCAGTCTAAGAAGGTTAACCATTTTGTTACAGGTCTTGCGCACTGATATTAGTAATGCTAGATATAGTATTTATGCAGATTTGAGACTGAGTTTTCAGAACTATAAAGGTTCAATCGCATGATTATAAGTTGGTTTCATGCTTGCTGTGACACCTTTTCAAATAACCATTTGGGTGAATGTAACAAAAATGATCTTTGGTTCCCAGGGGATTATAGGTGACTATTTATGGTGCATACCATCCACATCTGTAAAGAAAAATTGACCTAGGGGTTTATAAATTTAGAGCTGTGCTTACAATTACTGCAGCAACATAGCTGTCAAAGACGATGTGTGACTAACCAGAAATATAGAGTAAGAAAGAAGTCTAGAAAGGTGAGGTAGCACTTAGAACTAAATGTTAAGATCTGAGACAGAGAGAAAATCCATCCTCCAGCATTGATAAATAGACTTAGAGAAATATCAATTACTGCAATCGATGAGCGACCACACATTTTAAAGCAGAGGTAAATGGTTGTTTTTACTTTCAGTCCTGTATAGAACTACAGCTGTAACCAATTTCCTTAAAGAAAGAGAGAGAATAGTTTTGTGGGCAATGAATTAAAACTTACAAATTCTTATGAAGTGGAAGGGGTGATATTAGCAGAAGACTGCCACTGAAATGTCATAGTTTCATAGATGTTAGGGTTGGAAGGGACCTATTAGATCATCGAGCCCAAACCCCTGCCCTGGGCAGGAATGAGTGCTGGGGTCAGATGACCCCAGCCAAGTGTCTGTCCAATCTCTTTTTAAACACCTCCAAGGAAGGGGACAGCACCACCCCCTTGGAAACTTATTCCATATTTTGGCAACCATCACTGTAAAGAATTTTTTCCTGATGTCCAATCTGAATTTGCCGTCTTCCAGTTTGTGGCCATTATTCTAGTTACCCCGACAGGTGCCCTGGTAGACATTGAATCCCCTATTTCTTGCTGGAACCCCCTGACGAGTTTGTAGGCAACCACGAGATCACCTCCCAGCTTCCTCTTGTAGAGGCTGATGAGATTCAGGTCTCCCAATCGGTCCACATAGGGTTTTTTCTGTAGGCCTTTAACCAGATGAGTGGCCCTCCTCTGAACCCTTTCCAGGCCATCCACATCCCTCCTGAAGTGCAGCACCCAAAATTGGACGCAGTACTCCAACTGCAGCCTGACTGATGCAGCATAGAGGGGAAGTATCACCTCCCTAGACCTGTTTGTGATGCACCAACTTATGCAAGAAAGGGTGCGGTTAGCTTTACTTAATACCTCATCACACTGGTGACTCATGTTAATTTTGGAGTCAACTGTGACTCCAAGATCCCTTTCTGCAGTTGTACTACTTAGAGTGGTCCCTCCCAGGCTGTAGTAGTACTGATGATTCTTCCTCCTCAGGTGCAACACATGACACTTATCCTTGTTAAACTGCATCCTATTCTGTTTGGCTCATTTCCCCAGCCTGTCCAAATCAGCATGGATTCGCTCCCTGCCGTCAGCAAACTTGGATAGGGTGCTTTCTACTCCCTTGTCCAAGTCACTAATGAAGAGATTGAACAGTACCAGTCCCAGGACAGAGCCTTGGAGGACACCACTGCCTACATTTCTACAGGTAGGAACCAACCTGTCCACCACCACTCTCTGGGTGCATCCCATAAGCCAATTTTCTACCCACCATTCTGTGTAATAATCTACATTGCAACTGTTTCATTTATTTATAACAATTGGATTTTGTTTATAACAAAATTTGGATTTTATTTATAACAATTGGATCCAGTTTTTAATTGGATGTGACACTATGTCAAATGCCTTTTTAAAATCTAAGTAAATAACATCTATCTCTATCCCTTCATCCAAGCATTTTGTGACCTGGTCGTAAAATGAAACCAGGTTAGTCAGGCAGGATCTGCCTGCTATGGACCCATGCTGATTGCTCCTTAGCATCTTTTTACCCACTGGTCCCCCACAAATGTGATCCTTAACAATTTTCTCAAGGGTCTTGCCAAGGATAGAGGTGAGACTAACCGGCCTGTAGTTATCCAGTTCCTCCTTCCTCCCCTCCTTGAAAATAGGGGCCAAATTGGCCCTTTTTCAATCCTCTGGGACCTCTCCTGAGTGCCACAAGTGCTCAAACAGTTGTACCAGTGGCTCCGCTATGACTCCAGCTAATTCCCTAAATACCTTAGGATGAAGATCATCAGCACCTGTTGACTTAAATACATTCAGCCCCTCCAGGTGCCCCTTTACTAGGTCAGCATGAACAGGTGGTGGGTTGGTATTTATACTGGGCTTACCTAAGGTCCCAATGAGATGCATATTTGTACTCATGTCCAGGAACACAGAAGTAAAGAAGTCATTTAGAAGCTCCTGACTACTTCTGACTAATTTCTGACTACTCAGCATTCTGCTTATTTGTGTTTTCTCAACTTTTGTCGCTTCAGTTTTGAGATTCTGAATCCTGCTCTCTAGAACTTTAGGGCACTTGTACACATGATGAAAATTAGCCATTTTTGTGGTTTAACTGAGTCACACTGTACACGTGCATTTTTTTTTACGATTTAAGTGAGTTTGCTACATTGTAAACTAAACTACCTCTGCATATAGTTTAGCTTGCAATGTAGCTATTTGTAATGTTGCAGATTTTGACAGCTCACTCGCTCGCCTAGGAGAGGTGGGCTGAAGGCAGAGGTGGTGAGGGTCCCGATTGTTGTTGGGTTTTTTTCCCACAGAGGATCAAGGGTCTGAGGACTGGCCCTATCTGAGGGTTGAACTGCCAGTGGGCTGAGCAGCCCCTGAGCTGCGGAGGGCCCCAGTTCTTTTTCCCATAGTGGGCAGCCCAGGCTGGCTACTAGTGGGCAGGTGCTGCCCCAGCTCAGGCTCGGAGAACAGTGGGACTGGGCTGGGAGCTACTTGTGAGACAGGGCAGCACTTACCCTCTAGCTGCCTGCCTGGGTGGCCCCGGGGGTGCCACCACCATAAAGGAAAGGTCCAGGGCCTCCGGTGGCTCAGGGCCCATTGGCAACTTGCACCCTGGCTGTGGAAGAGGACAGCAGGCTCTGTGGAAAAAAAGAAAGAGTCAGGCTCCTTGCTGCTTTTTCTTTTCCTCAGCAAAGCCTGCCTGTGCAAGCTGCCGACGGGCCGTGCAGCCCCTGAGCTGCAGTGGAACCCAGTGCTTCCCTCCATGGTAGCAGCACCCCCGGGGCTGCTAGCTCCATGGGTGCTGCCCTAGCTTGCAGGTAGCACCCACTGGGATTCAACTCTTCCCCAAACCTGCACGCTGGAAGCCTGCCAGGTGCTGCTCCCCATGTGGGCTTGGGGAAGAGTAAGATCCCAGCAGGTGCTGCCTACAAGCTGGGGCAGCACCCACACAATTAGCACCCTGCCTAGGCAGCCCCGGAGGGCAGTGCCATGATGGTGGGAAGCACCAGGCCCCCTTGCAGCTAAGGAGCTGCATGGACTGACAGCAGCTTGCATGGGCTGGCTCCATTGAGGGGGGGGAAAAAAATGGGTGATGGGCCTGATTTTTTTTTTTTATTGCGGAGCCTGCCCGCCTCTCCTGCAGCTAAGGGGCGAGCTGCCGGCAGGCTACGACTGCATGGGGCCTCAGGCCTCACCTCCGTGGCAGCATCCACTTGCTAGCAGCCAACTCAGGCAGGCCTGCAGGGTGCTGCCACCATGGAGGGAAGGACCAGGGCCCATCACAGCTCAGGACCACCCAGTCTGCCAGCAGCTCACCCTCCCAGCTGTGGGAGAGGTGGGCAGGCTCCGCAGGGGGGAAAAAAAAGGATTGGGTCCCTCACCATAACAGCAACAGAAGCACCTAAATTGAAATGGTGGGGTTTTAATCATCTCAATTAAAAAACCCACCAATTCAATTTAGGGGACTAAACCCCGGTCATGTGTACTAGCAGCCTTCAGCACTACAGTTTTTGTGCTACGTGTCCTGAAAGAGAGAAAAATGAAGAATCTGAAGGATTTTCCAAACCCCAGATTTTTTTTTTATTTGCAAATGAGAAAATACTTTTTCATGCAATTAAACAGAACAGGATAGGCATTTAGCAGAACTATATCAAAAGCTACAAAGTAAAGCTGGGAAAAAATCTCCCACAGTACAAAATGAATTCATTAATCGGTAAGTTCAACAAGAAATAAAAATCAGGCTGGGCATGCTATTCTATTAACCCTAGCAACTTTACTCAGTGTTCTGCTTTGCTATCCTGCAACTCTCAGGTGTGCTTTTCCTAAAATCTTCAAGATTCTTATTATATACTTTATTTTCTGGCTTATGACATGCAACTGTTTTTCTAAACTCCAGCTGCTGGAAATCACAATGCACATTATAAGTGAGCAAATATGGTAATAGCAGTTTGTGCCTCTGCTAAGGAAAATGAAAGTAAAGCTGCATGTGCTGGGTAGGGGGCAGCACAATGAGCTGGTGAGGCTCCCCTGCTGTTGGCCATGGACACTCCCATTCCCCACATCCCTCCTCCTCTGCCCCCAGCAGAATCATGTTGCAGAAGCTGCTACTCCATTACTTGCTTCTGTATACCAGTATTTTCAAGGAAGGATCTTTCTATTTTCATTTCAAAAACAAGGTACATATCTTGTCTGAGGATGTGTACAAGAGAAAATTAGGTATTAAGAATAAGAGTTACATTAAGCTCATTCTAATATAGCTGCAATATATAAAAACAGAGTTGGACCAATAGCCACAAACTTTTCAGAAAACAAGGCAATTGACTCAATAGTAGCAGTTTTGATAGGCTGTGAGACTCTATGGGTAGGTCTACATGTGCAATTAATGGACAGTAATGAACTCTGGTGCACATTGTGCTTGTGCTTATTGCTCCTGGGTGCCATGTTTGAACATGTGCCTAGGACAGCAGCATGTTGAGCCAGGTTGGAGCAGCCCAAGAGGTTAGCCTGCTAGCCTGGGGCTGCTCTGATCTGGCTCAACATGCTACAGAGCATGGCTGGGGCAAGAGAGGGCTTCAGTGAGAGACTACTCAGCACGCAGTCCCCTACATGGCAGCACCCTCGTGCCCCAGCCAGCCCTGTCAGCATCCTATATGTGTGCTAATACGGAGTAAAAAACCCCACTGTAGAACAGTACTTGTGTTTACACAAGTAACTGCTATTAGGGCAGTTTACTCTGTCCTAATAGCACTGCACGTGTAGATGCTGAGACATTTACTGTGGGGTTGATTAGGTAACTCAGCAGTAAACATCTCATGTAGATGCACCCACTGGGGTGTATACATACTACTTTGATTCTACAGAAATACTTCTACCTTTCACTTGCAATGTGTGTCATAACAATGAAGTGAATACCACCACCAAATTATCAAGAACCTTTTTTAAAATAGTGGATGGTATTTCAAGTTCACATTTTTCAATTAGTCGCTGGATTTGTTTGGCATTAGTAGAACAAATACTAGCCAGCAAGACGTAATGCTGTTCAGGCTCTGTGCGTCTGGAGTTATTGACCCTGAGAAAATCCGAGAGGAGATGGACGAGAATTCCTCACAAAATGTGGACGCTTTGGGGAAAGCTATAATTGACATGGCATTTGAACACATTTTATCCCAGGAATGTTTCTTTACAATGTATTGTACTATAATGCTATCTTCTGTCTGTTAACTGACAAACAAGTTTGTGACAGAAGCCTGACACACAGAAATGAAACAGCTTTTCTGTCTGATATTACCATGTCTCCATGCATTAAGAAATAACTGAGTGTTCCAGAAGCATCAGATAAATGTCTTTTTTCAGCGAATGTATTCAGTTTTATTGTGTTCTATTTTTTTCACGTGAGCAGAATAACAGGATTCACTTTTAAGCAGTCATTGCTCATAAGCTAGGCTTTGTTGGTACACATGGGTGCTGTCGATGAGGGCATGCTGACCATATCTTCGGTTCTTTCCCAATCCTCGCACAGACTTGCAGCATGGTCAGTTTTTCTTCGCTACCCAGCTTTCCTTATCTGTCTCATAAACATACTAAGGCATGCTCTCTCTCACATTCTCTCTTCTGGGGCCCTTGGATTTTGTACTCTTTTCTGGATAGTGGCACAGCTTCAACAAGATGCAGCGAGCACCTCTACTCAGAATAGCCTATTCCCAGTGGAGTGAGGTCGAACTCCCTTTGGCCAGTGGGAAAACAACCTGTGTTTCTCACTCCCTGAGCAACTGTTTTAACAACTAGACTTACGGAAAAGGTAGGAAATTCCTATTGGCTCTCCTTCAGCAATTGTTCAAAATAAAGCAGCAGTTCTCAGTGCTATTTGTGACAAGCCCAATCATGTCTGCTAGGTGTTCTTTAAAATGCTAAACACATGAAGGTATCCTCAGAGGACTGACATGGAGGAAGATCTCATTTCTACGTACAACCAAAGTGTGAAGCAATTCAGACTGGTTGGAGCTATTTTGAACATGTGATTGAGTATTATTTGATGCACACTGAAGAAAGGAGGTTCCTTTACAGTTCAAAGGCCTCTGGGTTGGCTGGCAACTGATCGGAAATGAAGTTTCAGTCTGGCTACCTTAATTCCGCCTGCTTGAGGCACCTATGCAGCCTGGACATTTTCTGCTTTTTTTCTTGAGAACTCACTTCATCTATGAAGAGTATACAAGGTATTGATCACACAGGGCTTACTTGTATTTACAAGAACTACCCTGCTGTAGAGTTTATTAGTTTCATGCATCCTAAAAGGGGCATGTGTAGATGATGTATTGTTTACTGTGCAGTTAATTGGTCACCTGCACAGTAAACATCTTGTGTAGCCAAGCCCATTGCATCCCAAGCCAGTGTTATAAAAACATGATTGGTGCTACTTAAAGGTTTACTTAAGCAATAATGACCAGAGGACTGGCTAGTTATAGCCTGCTGAAATAGAGTGAGCCTGAGACAAATCCACAGCTCTTTATACATTTGTATAATGGAAGCATCTGATTACATTAAATAAGATAAATTTTTTAAAAAAATCCAGAGACCAAGGGGATGAGGAAAAAAAATTCATTTTATTGATCTGGAGTACTACATCCAATTCTGGGCTCCACGCTTTAGAAAGGATGTAGAGAAGCTTGAGAGGGTCCAGAGGAGAACCACACACGATTAGAGGTTAAAAGAACAGGCCTTATGAGGAGCTCTGTAGATTCTGATATAGTTTTGTTTTAGCACTGGAGATGTGTTGACAAGTTCTGTAGTTACTATTGGGATAGGGTCAGGTCTCAGTTAGAGTCTGAATCTGATTATTTTCAAAAACACCAAGGATATGCAGTTTATACTGGTCAGGTGTCTTAACTGTAGCAGACCAATGCCCAATTAAAGAAATATTGGTCATAATCAAGAAGACAGAGCATGCAGGATGTTAATAGGAGCAAACAATTTTTAGAAGGTTTTCTAAAGGTAGTGGAGAATTTAGTAAGTAATCATTTTTCATAACTTCATTTAATATACATTTATCAACCTATTGCTGTCCTATGATGTCTTATTCTTCCTATTGTGTGGGAGGCTAAGGTCTCTTTATTTAGAAGTACCACACAGTGCTATTTGGTTTTGACAATGTTTTAGTTTTCTCTGCATCAGTCCCCTTACCTCTGTAATGGTAATCCCTTCAGTAGCTGGGTGTCCTATGAACTTGATCTTATACAAATCTAAGGCTTACCACGCAATTCTGAAAGAATTAGTGTCTTTTGCAATGAAACTGTTAGTCCTATAGTCATCCAGATGTGCATTCTATCTGGAAACACAATCTTAAATTTATAGGAAAGTTACATAAATAGATCGGGGGAACTGCTGCTACTTCACAAAAGGGTTTCATGATCTCCTTCAAACCAATATTAAAAGAGACCCAGTAATTTGAAAATAGTTAGTTCCTTACAGCAACATTAAAGCTTCAGGTACAGTGCCTGTTCTCAAGAATCCTGGCACTTTTTTTCCCATTTTTAAAAATTAATTTTCTTCCAAAATCCTGTATAAAATAGTACAGACAACTGTGCCAAGAAAACAATAATGTAACCTACCACCAAGTACCACCTACCATTCAGAAGTCTTTTTTTCCTGTTCAGTCTATGCTGCAGGAATCTAAACATTTGTAAAAATATAGAGATATGATTTAAGCTGACAATGCCTAAAAGAACCGGTGGGTAAAACTGTTCCTACCTTGGTTGCATGGCAGAATGTCAACAGACTGCAAGGCTATAGGGTATTATTTTATACATATGCAAACATGATGGACCTTATTAAAGCTACAAATATTTTGAAGAAAGCCATAGCTCAATATTGTTCTGATAAAAATGTAAACCCTTGTGAATTTCTCATTTTAACTGCTAAACTAGATATCTACCGTCAATAAGAGATCCCAGAGCCAGCTCAGAAACAATCTTCCCTAAGAAATACAGAGAACCTAAATCTTAAAACATGATTCTATTTGCCCAACAAGTTTCAATTTTCTTTCTTCAAATGTTTGATCACAAAGAACAATCCTTTGAGTTTTTGCCTGTTTCACATTTTTCAAAAGCAGAAGAGGCATTTGTGGTTCTCATCCACTTAACGATCTGCAACAGAAATTGGGAGCTGGAAGTGGCAGGTTATTAACATAAGGTTTTTGCCTGAAGTTCAAGAATAATCATGTGTTTTAATGGAACTAAGTTTTATAACTATTAATTCAGCCCAGTACTATTGTTTAAAAAGCAGTGAAATACCCATTTCCCCTTCACCAAAACAACAGGCTCAGCAGAGAAAATAAACTAATGGTATTTTGGTAACAGATACTGAAGCAAGTTTATAAATGTTACAATTTAAAATTAATAGAGAAGACTCCTTGTAGTAGGAGTAAACTAAGAATAGACAGCTGTGTATTACAGAATTATACTAGGAAAAGACTTGACATTAAACCATAGGAATTCTTAAATTTCCTAGACCAATAAAAGAAGAGGCTAGATTATTAAAATAGCATTCTGTTCTTAAAGTCACAAAGGCCAATAGCCCCCATATATTACAAACTGAAGGAAAATTTATATAACACACATACAATCAGGAACATCTTTCATGGCACCATGAAGAATCTGAGTGGTTTCTCATGTTAAGTGATAGATTAACGGTGCTCATGAAAATGAATTAATGAAATCTTTCTTATGAATAAGAGAGAAAGTGTCAAGTCAGGTGACTGTTACGGAATTATTCCAATTTCAGCTATTCCTCCTTTTTGCTATTTAAGTGTTTGCCAGAAAGTTGTGGTAGAAACATGTTAAGTCAAGGCAAGTAACTATACAGAAGAACATAACATAGTATTTACTACTTCATGTATTTTGTAATATTTCTTTAATCAGGCAGTGAGAAAATTATACCTTACGATAGTAAGTCAGACAAAAGTTCACTCATCTTGATTCTTTATTAAAACTGAACACAAGAAAGCATTCAAGCAGACTTCTGTCTTAAAGTGTGGGCGGACAACCGGCTATGTTTTAGGATCACCCGTCTTTCCGTTACACCAGAATCTTAATTAACTTTTTACAGAGTGTATACAGAACAAGATGAAGGAAAGTAACCAAGTGCCCGGTCATCTAACCAACAATAAGTAGATCATCGCTTGTAAATTCATAATATGGAATTTCAAGATTTAATGGAGCAGGGCCTTTTCTAATTCTGCCAGACATATCATAATGTGACCCATGACAAGGGCAGTAATAGCCACCAAAATCACCAGCACCAGCAATGGGTACACAACCAAGATGAGTGCAGATACCGACCAGTATGAGCCATTCTGGTTTCTTTACTCTTTCTATATCATGCTGTGGATCTCTGAGTTCAGCCAAATTAACTGCTCCTTCACGATTAATCTCATCCTGGGTTCTGTGGCGCACAAAAAGAGGTTTTCCTCTCCACTTGAAAGTCATGTTCTTGCCTTCAGGAATATCCGACAACTTGACTTCAATCTTTGACATTGCTACCACATCAGCTGCAGCACTCAAGCTGGAAATAAACTGGGTAACAACATTCTTGGCAACATACGCAGTGGCTATACATGTTGTTGCAGTCATCAGATAGGAGAAGCCTCTCCTAGCATCGCCGCTATCTCGTGAAGACTTGGCGCTATCTAACACCTCAGGGTGACGATACTCAGAGAAGTCAGGTACTGTAACATCATTGTGAACATAACGAACACTAGCAGGTGCTGCAAAGAGAGACAAACCCACAATCAATTAACTGCAAGTATCTTAAATTACAATGACCACATTATTCTATTAAATATATTTTGTTCCATTTCCAGGAATTCAAGATGAAAGGCACAAGGTCCATAATGCTCTGCATAAAAGGAGCAAATCTTAATAGTAAGCTTTGTAAACAGGAGCACAGTGTTAGTAGAATATAATTACCATGTTGTTATAATAGAAGAAAAAAAAAACAGTTTGAGAAACAGCTGAGAATAAAGTGAGCTTCATTTAACTGATGTTTCTTCCCAGTGTCTGACACCAAGTCATAGGTCTAATATTAAAGAAACCCGAGACTAATTCTGAACATTATTACACTATTCAATATCAAAATTAAACTGGACTTTAAACTTCACAGGAGAACAACAAGAAAGATTTTTTACTTCCTTGCCTACCATCTGACACCTCCAGGGAAGGAATCCTACCTGATCTACACATGAAAGAGCAACTCAGCACAGCTCACAAAGACTCTCATGGACCCAGAGGGACAGCCTTCCATCTTCAGCTCCCTCTGTGCAAAAATGAAGCTTATTTCCTACCTATGGGGACTTTTTACCATCTTGTACCATCTCTACTTTCCCCAGAGCCTGACGAAGGGACTTTGATCCCAAAAGCTTGCAGAAAAAGACAATTTTCTTACGATTTCCCAGTTGGTCTAATAAAAGGTATCATTTTGGAACCAAGAGTTATAGTTTTTTTGTATATCAAAATTAACACATTTTCCACCACTACAATAGAAAACAATTAAGATATTTTAACATAATAGAATTGCCAAGAATCCTCCTTACCATACTTTTCTTACTATGACTGCTGGCTTAGCCTTAATTTTACTTCAAACATTAATGTTTCTACAAATCAAGTTATTCTCAGTTAAAAACAAAGAGGTTAAATGTCAGTGCTAGCACCACTGGCAGTGTCCTTTTAACTACGATTCTAGTTTTCTGGAGTAGGAGAGATTGCCATGGTCACCAGGAAGGAAGACCAGGATAAATTCTTAATGGGATTTTGTTTAAAAGTTTTTGGCCCAAAAACACTGGACTGAAAAACTTGGATTTAATAAAGTAGTGAAGGGTTTGCTAGTCAAAGCTACAAGTATATGCTAAGCTTTAACCTGAATAGGACTATGTGAAACACATGCATACCACATTTCCAAGATTGCTGCCAGAATAATCAGTTTTGATAATGTCCCAATCTCAAAGCAGAACCATTCAAGTTTCACAACCCCCTATTCATCTTGTACTGTTTTCAAAGTAAAGAACATAATTATTAACTGGCCTTTAAGGTCTTAAATCCAATTCCCAAACTTCACAGGCTAGATTCCCAATTTTGTATTTAATGTCAATGATGCACCAAGTCAGAAATAATACATGCTTCTTATTTCATAGGTTTCCCCACCAGGCAAATCAAAAGCTAATTGCCTAATGAACACCAAATTACAAAGTTAAATAACAAAGCACATATTAGTTCTTAAAAGACTTTGAAAACACTGCTTGCAATGATACCATCTGTATAGTGCACACAGCTATTTAGCTTCACTGCAAAGATTTTTAAGTTTGTTCAGAAACTGACATGGGTAACATCTGAGATTAACATTCACTTTAAAGGGTTTACAAGAACTCTTGGGACTCTTGCAAAGGAAATTATTGTGTAGAGATTACAACAAATTGGAACTAATTGTGGGAAAAGAGGCATCTTTTTAGTATAAAAACTTGGTGAAGAAGCCAAGAAACGCAAATTTGTTTTAAGGTCACAAGTTAAAAGACATCCAGTAAGGAGCTAACGATGCAACAGTTTCAGGTTAATTTTAAAGTATTCCATGTTATCTCTTCACCAGAGAAGTATAATTTATTTTGGTATTAACTTAAGCTATATACAAGGATAAGTTTGTTGCATTATTAGTAAGGATATTAAACTATTGCTCAAAAACTCACATCTTGACATTTTAGTTTTATTGCAAGCTGCCAGCCCAAAATACATCAGTAGCTGTAAGAACCAAAGATCCATCTTTTATAGTTCCCATTATTTGTCTGTAGACACACCATACAATAGTATGCTGGAAACATTACTAAATACATACTAGGTAACAGAGACAACTAAAGCAGGGGTAGGCAACCCCCGGCATGCATGCCACATGAAGGCATTTTGCTTGGCATGCACACCTTTGGGAAGGGGCTGGGGCAGAGCTGCCACAACAAGGATTGGGCCCCTTGCAGTTCCCCCAGCATCTACCCCGGTATGCCTATATCTTACAAGTCGAGGTTGCAAGGGGTTTTGGCACTCTACCCAAAAATGTTGCTGACCCCTGAACTAAAGAAAGATATACCAGTGGCTTCTAATCAGTGTAGCTGTGTACAAGACATGTAATATTTTAAATACAGGTTATCTTGGAAAGTAACCCTAAACATCGAATTGTGGAGACCTAAGTCGCCATGAATTCAGATGCAGGTCCCAAATTTCAAAGGCAACAGATCCTGCAAGCCCCAATTTCTGGACACAGAAAGAGTTTGAACTTGACTCATAAATTTAAAAAAATCAGATACAAATTATTTAAAACATCTTTTAAAAAATAACTCTTTAAAACAGAACCCGTGAAAACCCCTTAAGGCAAAAGCTATTACAATCACATTTAAATATACAGCCACATTAAGTCCTCCTTTAATTTTGAGAACTGCAGCTTTTTCAATTATGTAGCTTGGAGGAAAAAGGCCTTAACTTCTGATGTGAAGTCAAGTTTCATAAGTGAAATTTGGTATCATCCTAAGTGTCCTGGTTTCACGTACTGCATTAGGTATCCATATTTTTGGCGTTTACAGTGGAGTGAATGTTGGTATTTTAATTTTTCCAAATGCAATTACCTTCATGTTTATACACACAGGGATGTTGGCAAAGGATCAAGTGGCATTTTCATCCTGTTCATTTCACTGCATGTTGAGCAGGCTTAGTGTACACAGGGATTTTCAAAAGTGCCTTTACTTTGGCTCTTTTGCACCTTTGAAAAAAATCAGCCTAAAGTTACAACTTACTTTGCTAACTACAGTTAATGCTCACTTCGTTTTGTAAAATGTTCACTGTAGAGCAGGCGGTGGAAACATACAGTCCATGAGCTGGATCCAGCCCTTAGAGCCAGAGGGCTTTGCTTCTGCCCACACCTGCACTAGGGCCAAGCGGTTGGAATCTGTGCCTGTAATCACCGCCACCTGCCCCCATCCCTGCTCCCCAGCTTCAGTATGGGCACAGCTTTCAGCTGGTGGGGGCCCAAGCCCGGGCTGGGCAGCTTCCAGCTGTGCCCATAGTGCAAATGGAGCAGCAAGAGAGTAGGGAAAAGCAGCAGTGGCAGCATGGGCGCAGCGCCTCTCTCGCTGGAAGCTGTGCTCACACCTCAACTGGGCGAAGCAGCAGCAGCACAAGCACAGCTCCCCAGCCGGACACAGACAAACCCTTCTCAGTCCCCGCACGCTGTTGAAGTCGGGCTGTCCCAACACGCAGCGCGAAACAGCCGCTGCCCCTGCTGCAGGTGAAACAATGCCATTCAATCAGGTATCTAACTTACTAAAAATCAGTCTTTTAAAACATCAACTCAATCTGAATTGGGATTTAAATGAAAACCAATTTGGGAAAGTGCTCTAACCAAGGCACATAGCTTGTTCCCCTTGTCAGGGAGACTGACTGGTAAGGTCTCATCGACTTGCAAGCTGCTTTTCTACCAGCTGATCACAACAGGCTTCTCCAGACAGAGCAGTACAAGTGGCAAGCAGCGCTTCCCACCCGGCCACTTAAGGCACTGGGCCCCCCACCCCCGCATTTCGGACCCGGGGGGTCCCCGCCCGCTGCCCCCGGCCCCAGCCCCAGCTCCGGCCCGCACCGTTGACGCTGGCTGTGGCGACGAGGCCCCCGCGGGCCG
>NW_017728998.1:26161294-26162396 GCF_001723915.1 Gavialis gangeticus | reverse complement strand
ATCGCGTGCAGGCGCAGCCCGCCTGCCGGCACCTCCACCGCCGGCACCACCACCCCCGGCACCACCTGCTTGAGCGGCCCGGGCACGCCGTGCGCCACGGCGCACAGGAAGGGGCCCAGCGGCCCGGCGCGGGCGGCCACAGACAACATGGCGGCGGTGACAGCGGATCCCGGTCACTCCCGCGACCTTCTCTCGGCGCCGGCCCCGCCCCGCCCCGCCCCCGCGGCGTGCTCACGCATGTGACGTCACGCGCTACCTCCCTCTCCCTCCACCCTTCTCTGGAGGCAGCCATGCTGCGCGGTGACGTCACTGCCAGGCGCCATTGTCACCTAGGCTGGGACCGGGTTTTGTTGTTTCAGATTTGGGATATACATCCCATTTCAGGGTTTCCAGGCTCCCCCACCCCGGTTCGGGACTCTCCTGTGGAAGGCCGGGTTGGTTGGCAGAAAGGTGACATCATCATGCCAGCAGTGACATCATGTTGCAGCTCGGCGCTGGGGTGACGTCACTCGCAAACTGCATGTTCAACGTGCTGTAATAGCCACGGGCATAGTGAGCATACAGGCACCCCTGCTTAATGCCATTTTGTTATAACGCTCATTTTAAATTAATACCTGATTTCACTTAGCGCTCGGCACATTTCAGCATAATGCTCGCGCTTCCAGTTGGGTCATTAAAAACATTTTAATGACGGCCATTGGGCCATCTTGGGTCATTAAAAACAATTGCAGCCTCCATCTTGGGTCGTCAAATACTTTCGGTTTCACTTAATGCTTGGTTTTTCAAGAACCAATTAAGAGCCCTAAGCAGGGGCTGCCTGTATATATATTGAACGTAAATATTGAGTCATGGGTATGAGTATACCGGGTGGGTGAAAGGGTCTTGGCAGCCCCACACGGATAATGGGGTCATGGGGCAATGCTGTTACCGCCCAGGAGCAAGAAGTGCCCGTATCCCCACCACACAAGCCCCCGTTTCACTCCAAGGTGCCCCCGTGGTGCCAGGCCCTTACGGCTTGTAGAAATGTATCAGTTTGGCCCTGACGCGAGGTGGAGCTGTGATCTTGTTGCATAAATTGCTAATTTTGTCCCCTGGAGGCTAG
>NW_017728998.1:26160951-26161283 GCF_001723915.1 Gavialis gangeticus | reverse complement strand
TTATAACAATCAGGACCCCGTTCGGGGGGGGGCTGAGGCTGATTTGGACTTTACACTTTCGCCTTTTGGGTTATAAGGGAGAGGATATTCACTATCAGGAGATGATGGGGGAGTCTGTTCTTGAGTTTTTTGCTGCATCCTCTTCCTTTCTCTCCTCAGGTCGCCTTGCCACCGGGGCTTCCCCATGTCTACCAAGAGTCAGGTCCAGCTCACTATCTAAATCATTCAGAACCCTAGGGCGGGTACCCTTACCTCCCAGGGCCTTAGCCTTAGCTACTAAAACCTTACAAACCCCCATTCTACATTTCAGCAGCCACGCAGGTTTATTCTGT
>NW_017728998.1:26148664-26160371 GCF_001723915.1 Gavialis gangeticus | reverse complement strand
GTCCGGTGCGCACTTCACGGCTGCCTACGACGGTCTTGTCATCAGACCCTGGGGTAGTCCAAGGGAAGTCCCATCTGGGTCGCCAGAATTGTTGCATAAATTGCTAATTTTGTCCCCTGAAGGCTAGTCCAATTCACCTCAAGAAGAGAGTCACACTTTCAGGCTGGGTCCAACTCTATTTTATTGCTTGCAAGCAGGCCGACAGAGGAGCTTGTTGCTCAGATCAGTGTCGACCCTAAACAAAGAGCACGCGCGGCTTTTCATAGTTTCATATGAAACTATGAAAGAGCACACGCGGCTTTTATTGAGCTAGCATTTTTTTCAGTTGACGTGTTACATTTTGATTGGTCATTACAAAACAAAACCTGAGCAACCTATAAGACATGCGTAGTGGGCTATCCTGTACCCTGTGGGTGGAAAATTACAGAATGCAGGGGTTGACACTAAAACAAGGAACAAAGAAACATAGAGAAAAGTATCTATTTTTGCTACTATCTCAGCATGTGGCTGTCGTCACTGCTTCATCGCAATGCTACAAGCAGCGGGACAAGCAGTCCAGTGCCAACATGTCTCACATCTTGTATCATCATGTCATCCTAACCAAAGCATGACAACGTTTCGCCATGTTTTCAGAATTCTGCTTTTGAGTCTATTGACTCTTTCCCCCGAGCGTTATATCACCCTTATGTTACCCAAGTATCACAGGCCACAAGCTTGCTTTAAGTAAACTTATGTAGGTGTGTGTTTGAGGGATCAGGCCTATGAGTATGCAAGCAGACAGCTACATCATTACAAATAAGGTAGAAAATATAACACAAGGAGCAGGAAAATGAACATTTTTTTATTTACAGGATTGCAATTATAACACACTTTATTACAGAATAATAAAGTAGCCATTAATCAGTTTTACACTGTTGTTGTTATAGCATATATATAATGCATACCAATGACTCAATATTTACGTTCAATATATATACAGGCAACCCCCGCTTAGTGCTCTTAATTGGTTCCTGAAAAACCAAGCATTAAGTGAAACCGAAAGTATTTGATGACCTGGTAACGCATCATTTCATCTCTTTAATCCAAGTGGGTATGGTTCTCTGATGGTCTCAGCTGCTTGAAATCCCTCTCTTCCCCTGGAAATGAACAGGGTTGGGTTGAAAGTGACTGCATTGCCTTTCTTTCCTGGATGGGAAATGGCTCAGCCAGCAGAGTCATCTTAAGAAGGGGTCTTTTGTGTGGGGAATTCTGAATGGGATCATTCTGAGGACTTTTCACTCTGCAGCCATGCTGGTCATTTCCCTCTTTGTCTCAAAAAGTTACTAGTTCTCGTTTTCTTCTCTCAGGGCACCTCTGATCCCCAGCATCTAGGAAGAACTAGGTTATGCCCAGCCCTCCTCTCCGGCCAGAGCCTCCGATCTGGCCTTTTTATCTACTTCTACCCTGTGCTTTCTACAAAAGGAGGGATGGCATATGCTCAGCAACATAGAATCAATGAGTTTTGGGCTGTCCATTTGCAGTTTCCAACAGGATTATCACCTACTACTTCCAGCTGCTACCTTATCTTTAGTCTTCTCTATGTCATACTCTCTACATGTAAAAGGAACAGGGGGTTAATATAAACAAAATATATGAGCATTTTTTTTAGTAGGATCAAAAGATCCCATGTAGATTCTTTCCTTTCATCATTCAGTCACATTTTAAACCATTTTCCAAAGACTGTCATGACCATAAAACTAAAGTGCCAACTAAATATTTCAGGGTTTGGAGGGATTTTTTTTCCCAATTTTAAATAAGTCATTTTGTTTTGGGTGAACAGTTTATCCCAAACTGGGTCGTTGGGTTTTGTTTGTTTGTTTTTACTGTTGTTTTTTATTTGTAATTAGTTAATATTTCACCAAGAAAACATTTTTTTTCATTCATAGTTGACCCCAAACCACAATTCGGCCCTACATTAAAAAAATCAATTATTGACACAATTGATGTATTTCTACTACAGTAAGCTTTTAGGCACAAACCACTTTTTAAGTAAGTAGTTAGATTAAACTTTCATACACCTTGTATTGCATATTTGGAAAAGGGCCAATGCATGACAAATTTGAGAGGCATCAAGGTTCTTCATTTGATCACAAAGCAGTTGATATTCTGCAAAGTCTACCAGAGAAATTTTTCATGTTATTTTTTCAGTATCCTCAGTAGAAAGAAGACAATTGGAAGATCCTAAAGAAACTAGTTGTACATTATCTTGCTTAAAGAGCACTTGCAGTATAAGTTCGTTCTACTGAACAAGCTGATAATTCATGAATAAATGGAGAGACTGACAGCAAATTTAATAATGTACTTTGTTTGCAGCAGAGTCTGATCCTAACATACACAAGTGACTGAGAAAGAATTGAGACAAATTCACAAGTCCATTTATTCAAAATGAGATAATGGTAATAGTGGCTCTTAAAATAATTACAGGAATTTCTAGAAAGTAGTATGCAATTATAGTAGATGAAACAACAGAATTTTCTAAAAAATAACAAGTGATTTTATGCCTATGATATGTAAGTGAAGAGTTAATTGGATTGTACAGAGTAGCTTGTACATCAGCAGAACTATATCAATAACAAAAGACAAAATAATAAAAGGCTGCTAAATCTGAGAATCAACAGCTAGTGTCTATGAGAGGTAGTATGATGGTACCACAAACAAGAAAGGCTTAATGTCAGGTGTAATACAATATTGCTACAGGAGGAACCACAACTTAGATACATATGCATTGCTACAGGCATGTTTTCTATTGTACAATATTAAAAATACTGTCCTAAGTGATACCTTTGAAACTGTTTCCAGAATCAGATAACTATTGAAAAGGGCACCCAAACAAGCTGCTGTATTTTAGGATATATATTATGTAGCTATAAGTACATCACTAAGCAGCTGAGTCCCCTGTCCAAAATCTTAAGACTTTCTATGCAGAATTCAGTGGCTTCCATTTCAGAAAATTCTTGCACTACATTGTCCTCTTTCAGAAATATTGCTGTAGTCAGTTTAGAAAAAGCTGAGTTCACTTAACCAAAGTGAATGTCAGCATGGGTGAAGCTAATAAAAATATATTTGGTGATAAGACAAACTGATAATGTAGCAAGCCTAGTTCAGTACACAGTGGGCGCGTTTACATGTGACACTGAACTGCTGTAGCAATGTGCTACAGTGATGTAGTGTTGGCGGTCACAAACCATGACGCCACAGCTATGTCCCTGTGGCAACGCACTCCCTCATAGCACATTGCTATGGCCATGCAGCAATTAAAAATAACCATGTGGGATACACACAGCATAGTACAGGCTGTTACAGTGCTGTCATTTAGTACTTCCAAAAAGAAGTACTAAATAATGGCGCAGTAACAAAGGCACCATAGGGGCACTGTAGACGTGCCCTGTGTTGCTCTAAAATATGGCTTTGGTTTAGTATTAGATAACCACTGTTCAACTGGTATATGATTTTCCTTGTACGCAGGGACAAAAGTGATGAATTAAAGCTAGCAGATATGGCAGTAGAATTCATTTTGAGAAACTCGTGGCAAGGATGTTTTTGGAACATATTGTTTCATAAGTCATTCTTTTTACTTGCCTTTTAAAAAGGAATGCTTTATGAGAAGTTTGTTCATTGTTAAAAAAGCAAACCAACTGATCTTCTGTTTCACACCCAGTATCCCCCTTATTTGTTATTCAGACATAGGTATCTTGCTGTACCCTTGCTTGGAGTCGTCTACACCCATGGTCAAACTGATAGTTAGGTCACTTGACTGAGAGTCCGGAGAATTGATATGCATTCCTAGGTCTGCCATGGACTTTTTGCACGATCCTGGACAGGTCATGTCTTATCTCTCAGGCTGTTTCTCCTCTTCCTTTTTGCCTGTCTTGCCTATTTATATCCTTAGCTTTTCAGAACTGCCTCTCAGTGGGTGCATCTACACAGGACATTTACTGTGGATTTGACCAATTAGCTCTGCAGTAAAACATCACCATCATCATCTACATGTGCAGTGCTATTAGGAGAGTAAACTAATTAGCTCTGCCATAGTACTGCCAAACACAACAGAAGCTGTATCCTATGACAGAGTTATTTACTCCACCTCAATGCACGTGTAGATGCTGATGGGGCTGGCTGGGGCACAAGGGTGCTTCATGCTGCCTGATGGCTATCCTCCACGCTGAAGCACACTTGTGCCCCAGCCAGCCCTTCCACAGCACGTTGAGCTGGGTCAGAGCAGCCCCAGGCTGACAAGCTGACTCTTAGGACCACTGCCAGCAGGGGCTGCTTCGCCCTGGATCAACATGCTGCAGTCCTTGGTGGATGTGCAAACATGGTGCCTGGGAGCAATACATTCCCGTGCAAACCGAGTTTATTCAGCCACATTGATTGCACATGTAGACATACCCACTGTGTGTTTGTACAGTGTATGTGGTACTACAGAGCCCTGCTGTTGCTTTTAGGCATTATTGTAACACAAAAATATAAATATAAAAACAGAAAAGCTGAAGGAAAAACATGTTGTTTAAAAAGGAATAAAGAAGCCCATAATATGACTTTAAAAAAAAAATCACAATTTTCTACATTTAAAATAGTTTTGCAGAGATTATTTTAATTGTCTTCTATATTAGTGTGGCTTCCCCATCCTAAGACAAGTTAAATGGGGTAAGGATACTCCTGCTCCAAAATCTTTTGCATTCATCTTCCTCTTGGTGCAATCCTATATCCTAGTAGCCTTGAGGCCTATTACAATTACCAAATCCCATTTCTGGATCCCACTGTGAAATGATATTACTGTCTGTCTTTTATTTTTCATAAAGACCAATTCAGTAACTCATGCAGTAACACAATATAGGGGGGATGACCTGCCTTGAGGTAACTGTGGGGTTGGGGTTCACTACCCCATTTTCTCAGTATTTTTGTTCCATATAGTATATCTTTAATAAGAATTATTCTGTTGATCCTGTGGGGAAAAGAAATACAAAAACTGAAAATAATACAACATGAAAATATTTCATAATACAACATGAGAATATTTCAAAGAAGGGCTGAAAGGACAGTTTAAATACTAATGGGTAGTCCCCAGCTCCGTTGCAGGTGCAGGATCAGCCCAACAAACCCTAATGAACCAAACAGAGATTAGAGGATTAATAGTTTTGTCATGACTGATCTTTCTTATGATGCAATATAATGTAGGGGTGATCTCAAAGTACCATGTATAACCATTAGTTGAAAAGCCTGCTATGAAGTTTTTTGAGCAAAATTATATCTTTTCTTCTGTTTTGTGTAATATATGGGTTTTCCTTCAGTCCCTGTTTTTATTTAAGACAATCTACTTAATTTTTGCCTTTTTTTCCACTCATGTCAGTTGCAAAACGAAAAAAAAATGATGATTTTTCAATTCATTGGAATTTTGTGAATCATAAATTTAACATCTTGTTTCGAAAATGTGAAGCGTCTTTTACAACATCCTCATCATTTTTATTGCTGCACTTCTATGAACATTCTCCAGTTTCCACCACTTCAGTCTCTTATCTCATCATCAGCATGTTCTGTCTGGAATGCAGACTCCCGTGGAAGTTAAATAGTTCCCCAGAAACTCATTCTCATCATCAGTGATTAGCAGGGTGGAGGAACACAGCAGCTGTAGTTATAGCCAGAAACATATTCTCTTTCATTCTGGGACCACAAGCTAGTCCTGCAACGCAGGCTCAACTGAAAACATTTGAGGCCAGTTTCCACTGCACCAGATTTAACTGAATGTCATAGAAGAGTGGAGAATAAAGTACTTATACTGACTCCTTTTGATCCTAGGCAATAAACCAAGCTCTTTAGGATGGTTCCTGTTAGGAGCAAAAATTGTTGATGGAGTTGGGTATCTTTGATGCAGTTTTGTTCATTTACAAGGAACGTACAATGCTGCATGGAGGAATTAAATGGGAGGAGATTATGTCTTTCCTCACAGAGCTGTGCCTCTTTCAACTAGCACTCAGCCCAAAAGCTCTTTTTCTTGGCTTTTCTTAGGGCCTCAAACAGTACTTACCTAGGTTTTACCTGGTGCTTCCTCTCTATCTATTGTTGCGGTGCTGCTTCATTTTATCCTCAAAGACTACACATCTTTGTCAAACATTACCTAGAGAATCCTCCCATGCTGCTCAGATTCCTGAAAGGACTTTGAATGGTGACGCTGTAATAGGAAGCCAATTCTTCGTCCCCGTTACGGGTTCAAACACGGCAAGAGCCGTGCTCATAAATAGCCCCCAGTCCCGAGACCCAAGCTGGGACGTGGTACTTTTTGGAGACTTAACACAAGTCAGCTGTCGGTTGGTAGTGGTGGGGAACCTTGGGAACAACTAGAAAACCATTATTTTGTGGGGAACGACTCCTGGCTGTTCCTGGCGGTCATAATGGTTGACGAGGAATGAACCCAGAAGTAGCTGGAGATTGAAAGTGAGAAGCTGCCTGGCTATGATAGCATATGACAGAGGGAGCTGAAGGTATTTGGGTCACAGTGAGAACCAACCTGCTTAAGGGCAAGGGAACAGAGACTCATTTTCCCCAGAGAGGGGAGAAGTAGCATCATCCTAAGCAGGGGTTCTCAAGGTTTTTATGCCACAGCCCGGCAAACCGTGGCTGGAATTTCTGGCTGGCGGACAGGTAAGGATACCCCCACCCCCTGGGTGGAGGGGGGGCCAAACCCTACACTGCTGTGGGCCCTGCAGAAGGAGCCATGGCTTCTCTGCCTGGCTCTGGGGGGCTATAGTTTGCTGGTCTGTGGCCACTTCTGATCCAGCAGCCAACCATGCTGTGGACCTGCAGCCAACCCGCCGCTGCCCAGCACCAAGGATTGAGAACCCCTGATCTAAGGGCTAGGAGTGGTGCACACCTGTGTGGAGCCACAGGATCAGGCAGAGTAGCAAGCTGACGAAACCACTGAGTGAAAGGTTTGAAAGGCCAAAGACTATTGGCAAACTGGGACAAGTCAGTGAGACACGGTGGTTGAAAGATTCTGGTCCGCTGTCAGGACGAGACTGCTATACGAGGCCCTGATTCAGGAAGGGGAGGATCCTAACCTGTTCTGGGTAAAACTGTTTACAAACTTTGATGAGACTGCCCAGAGAAGGGTGGAGGTGAGAAGGAAGTTACTTTAACAGGAGGTTGACTGCAGGGTCACCCTTACTGGACTGAGCAAAGTGAGCGGGAGAGACTATGGAGTACTTGGACCAGACACCTGGGGACATACTGAAGCCATTGCCCTGAAGATTAAGAGTAAAAGCTTCTGACTACATTAACAGGGGTGGCGAGGACAGGGTGAAGGGAAGGTTGGAGCCCTGCAGAGAGGATCCATCAGGGGTGCAAAACCACGTCCTCATTATCTGATTATCAACCATCAGCTTTATGTTTTCTTTCCATCAAGGCATGGTGGATGACTGTGAGGAAGCAGGCTGCACTTCAGATCCTAAAGACATGAGTAAGACCCCTACATGTCTACAGACACATTTGGTTTTTATTCATAGTTGTAACATAAAAGGGTTTAATAATTTCTATTTTCTTAAATGAAAATGGAAATTTCACCCACTAGCTTTAATGCTGTTTCCCCCTAGCCTACAATATACAGGTTTCTCCCTAACCTACAATATACATTTTTACCAAAATGGGCCCTTTACCACAGAATACATTTTTAAAAATCTTGACTTAAACAATACAAAGTTTATGGGTCTGATCCACTCATTTTATACCTAAGATGTATCTTAAATACCAAGATATTTCTTACTTCTAACTGAGATGATACTGGGGCTCTGTGCCAGCAACTCTGATAAGAAAAACAAAAATACATCATAGTTTGCTTTAACCATTTTAGTAGTTGTGAGTGTTTTATTTTTTTTTTTAAATTAAATATAACCTAAGGAAGATTAAGAAACAGACTTGACTTACCAGAAAGCCTTAAAATAATAGTTTGCATGGTACCATGGAGCTTTTCAGATGAGTGCATGTTACCTCATTTTAGAAAAGTCTGGTTTCAAATAAAAGGCATAAAAGCCATAATTAAGCCAAAAATGCTAGGGGGGTGGGTTTCTATTTATTTAAATATATAAGAAGAAAAAGTTGTTATTTTACCCTTCTGACCTACCTAATATGAAACTCCTGAAAATATAATAGTATTAAATAAAACACACAATATCAAGAAATTTAAAAGAATCTATTCTTCTATCCTTCAGCTACAACCCTTCAGTCAATATTTCCCTCCACACAGATCCTTCAACAGATTCAGATTAAGTCAGATTGAGGGATGGAGGCTATCAGCATATTCCAAAGGTAAGGATGAATAGTGCCACATCAGCCTCTGTTCAATAAGGAGGTTGTACATACTCCAAGTGTTTCAGCATTATAATATAGAGATAAAAGCAGTTGCCTAAGTAAGCATGTCTCCAGACATTGTAAGTTAGTTCAAGATCTCATACTTGAAACTCTTGCCCAGTTCTCAGAAGGTTGTTTCCTTTGGTCAAGTCTTCTAGCTTCATAGTGGGTGGGTCCATACAAGACACTTTACTATATGCAGTAATTTGCTCTACCATAATAAGCACCATCAGTGTAGACCTTTACTGCGCAGTAATTTGTTCTATTCAGCAGTTAATTTGCTACTTGTGAATGCAAGTAGCAAATAAACTGCTGAGTACTTACTGCTCAGTAAGGAAGGCATGTGTAGTCAGCTGACCAGGAACAGATTTGCACCCAGTCAGCTGGGCAGCAGCGGGTAGGAGATTGCTCCCTGCCCCCAGGAGCTTGCTGCTGCTACAGCAGGCTCTGCCACCAGAGTGTGGGCAGGGAGCTCCTTGCCCCTGCTCTCTAATTGCAGAATCCCCACCCAGTTGGGGACTCACTGCTAGCTGTCCCACAAGTGAATTGGGGTAGTGGGGCTGGGACCTTCCCCTTTCCTGCAGCTCTTTCCAAGCCCCCTTGCCTCTATCAGGGAGCTGGGGCCAGGAGCTCTCTGCTGTTGGGACAAGGGGGACATTGTCCCTGTCTAAGCTCCGAGGTGCAGAGAGCAATCTTCCAGCCGCCACCAGGAGACTGCTGTCTCCTGGCCCTGTGCTCACTACCAGCCCCTGGACTAGCACTGGGGGGAGCCTGGAGCTACCTCTGGCTGCTGTAGGGGGCTGGTGTAGGGCCAGAGAGGACCAGAGCAGACTGCTTCCAGGAGCAGCAAATCTGTTCCCAAATGGGTGCATGTGTAGATGCCTGCCCAAGATGCGTTTACTCCAGAGTAAATTATGCTGGAGTAAACCCATCCAGCAGCATTTGTACATGTAGCTGTGCCTGGGATCCACAAGATCATTTAAGTTTAACTTATTCTAAGAACTGTCCTGGGACTTGGAGAGGGATCATAAATAGCTCATAGAAATTTCAGAAGAAAAGATTTAAGGAATTAGGGAAGATCTATTGTGCAAATAATGATGAAAACAATAAAATACATTTCTGCATTTTACTTTTATTTATTTCAATTTATAGATCTGCCTCAAATTCTTGACCTATCTTAGTATCTAAAATTAAAAAATCAGGTACAAAATGCCGAACAGATACATTAATTACAGAACTTGAACTTAATCCCAGCCAGTTCAGGCTCTTGACATTTTGCAAAATTCAAGTTAGACTAGGGACAGAGATGCTAACAAGACATTTAATCTGAGCAACTTTCTAAAATACAAGCTTCCTTTACCCCTCTGCTCATCAGCCAAACAGACAACCCAATTTATCCATTCCTATGAAAGCTTACCATTTACTCTAAAATTGCCAATGTTGCCATTAATAAATGATTTTTGGATTGTTTATTAATAGATAACTCCCATTGTGCAGTGTGAAATGATTCCAGTGTAAAGCTCAATTCTAATGAGTTATTCCCAATGCTGAATTTAGACCATATTCCAATATGCATTATTTCCCAATGACACTACTCATATTAATACAGTTCCTGATATCCATAAGTCTTTAGAGAATTAGACTTCTAGTCTGAAAATCTGTCAAGTTTCTGGTAATGTTATTGATTTTTTTTTCTTATCTATAGTTGAACTATGGTATTATGCAGTTTGAATTCTCAGAGACTAATTCATATACATCATTTTGCAAATCAAACTGATCTGTAGCCTATAAGATTTACAAACTACAAATACTATATATTTACTCCTCTTCCTCAAAAGTAATGACAACTGGGAGAAAGTCAAATATCCCTTGTATGTAATCTTTATTTAAAAAATATTTATTTGAAAAAAAACCGCTTGATTCTATTCTCTTGAGTGTTTCAATAATATTTATTTCTAAAATCTTATTCTTACAGATTTCATTTGTAATGGTTGACCTGAAACATATAATAAAATCATAAAACATTGATATCTTTGTTTATACGGTGTCTGAATTAAGCCTTTACTGTAAACAGAAAGCTCCAATAATTAAATAGTATATCTCACCGGCAGGTGTACTGATTAATAAATTATTTGATTACTAGGTATGATAATAAGTGTGCCTCCAATCAATACAGCTTCTAAAAGCTCCAAATTAGAAATTGCATAATACGATTTAAATGAAATGCACTGGGATTTGGTAGTTTTAATTACAAGGAATGATTAATTGATAATTCAAATAATATTGATTTACAAGTTATTTAATTCCTAGCAATTTGATTTGTCACATTTAAACTCAGATAATTAATGATTTTCCCAATTAATGTTAAAACTGGAATACTGAAATATGGAGTGGATGTATTTAGGATTAGAATACCATAGTTTTGGGGAAGAGAGGCCTTGTGTGATCTACAGATTTTATGAATCAACTTAAAGTAATGAACATGGGTAGTGACACTTCATTGCTGATATTTGGATTACTTTTGTAACACTTGTGACTGACTCAAAGATGGAGGCGGAATAAACAATACTTAAGCCAGGGACAGAATTTTAAAGAAATGCATGTTTGTAATTTGAGTGTACGTGTCTCACAAAAAGTATGACTAACAATAAGTAGATGCAGCTTGATGAGAACCACAGAATGCTGTTTCTCTAGGTTAGCAGACAATTATTATGCATAGCTCTGTGAAGATCTAAGCAAATTAGTCTTTATCTGGTATGAAGAAGCTATATTGGGATCAATATATCAGTGATGTGGGCTAGGATCACTACAGGTGTTTTGGAGTTTAGTTCAATCAAACTGATGACATGGGTAATGGCCTGCACAAGTGGTGGTGTTCAGTTACCTCAAAGTGCTGGCAGCTTTGTGAATGTTGGTGCCTCTCATCTAGTTCAACTGTGTTCAGCAGAGCACACAAGTTGGGGTAAAGATAGATTTGTAATATCTTTGTTGCTGCTTGATCCTGTGGGGTGAGTTACTAATATATTAAACCAGTGTCCTCCAGGAGTTGCTGATGCTGGCATCAAGCTATAAGTCTGTATCTTTCTATGCTATTATTCAACTGATGTTGGCTAAGAGAGGTAGCTGAGATTTTCTGGAGGATATAAGGCTTAAGATATAACAAAAGTTTCATAGTTTCATAGTTTCTAGGGCCGGAAGGGACCTGAGCAGATCATCTAGTCCGACCCCCTGCCATGGCAGGAAGAGCACTGGGGTCAAATGACCCCAATAAGGTGGTCATCCAACCTCCTCTTAAAAACCCCCAGGGTGGGAGCCTGCACCACCTCAC
>NW_017728998.1:26147788-26148585 GCF_001723915.1 Gavialis gangeticus | reverse complement strand
CTCTGGGTGCGACTCTCTAACCAGTTGGTGACCCATTGGACTGTATGGGTGTCTACGCCACAGTCCCCCAGCTTCCTAATGAGAATGGGGTGAGAGACAGTATCAAAAGCCTTCCTGAAGTCTAGGAAAACTATATCCACTGCCACCCCTGCATCCAATGATTTAGTGACCTGGTCATAAAGTACTTTTTCCAAAATGTAAGAGGCACCATGAATAAGCAATTTGATTAAAAAAATATGTTAAAGCTGTAAAAAGGCATTTTGTCATTTTATAAGTCTACCACAAAACAGGTTAGTTGTATTTGTGCGTATGTATAAATACATTTGGTCCTTGTGCTTGTGTGATCTCAAAATATTAAACAACTTTTAGTGTATAAACATGTTTAAAAATACTTCTTGGCTAATAACATGTGCCAAGTTCTACTATGGAGCATTTTTTCCCCTAAATGACTTATAAGTTGCTGAAAATAAGAGTTGGAACTGAAATGCTGACACAATCTTATCCACAGCAGTAGGAACAGACTATTATAATTATTGTTGTTGTGCCTCTTTATGGAGTGTTAGCATTATAGAAGTTCAAATTGCTTAATGTGGCTGTCATCTAAAGTGAGCAAAAGGTAGTTTGCATTAATACAAATCCTGTGAGGTGACAAGGCTGCAGTGTTACGAATTAGCTACAATATGCTGTAATAAGGGTTTGGCATGTGCAAGAGTGTTTCAGTTTTTCTTTATAGTGCTATCGCTAAATGTACACATTTCCAACTAATAACTACAGACTCCCCTCCCCCCCCCCCTTTT
>NW_017728998.1:26119007-26147495 GCF_001723915.1 Gavialis gangeticus | reverse complement strand
TATACCCCCCCCCCCCCCCCCCTTTTTTTTTAAGGTTAATCATCCCAGACAACTTGACCTCATTGAAAGGCCAGGTTTTTTGAGCTGTTAGTCATTTGTCATTATTTGTAGGCTCTGAGAATTCAGTGCTGTTAGACTAAAGGCTGCAGGGTCTGTACTCAGTTTTGTCTTTTCTGTGAATGTTCCCTTGAGACTCTCCCCCATGGTGAATCAACAGTAAAGCAGTGAGCACTTCCCCCTTCTTCCATACTCTGGAGGGAGGGACATTTAACATGGAACTAGGGCTGAGGTATGAAGTCATTGAGCATTATAGCCCATGTCATGTGCCCAAGGGATCCTCACTGTATCACCATCTCCCATCAGTCTCCATGATCGTATGTCAATAATGTGTAACAAGGCTGTGCTGTGCTGTGGCTAAAGGGCAGATGCTTTAGCACAGTCAGGGCAGGGAATACAAGCTGATCTGCCACTTAATGAAGAATAGGGAAGAGAAATCACTCATTTTAATGCTTTTTGGCATCCATATATATGATTTGTCCTTTGTTTGCAAAGTGGATTCACAGGGTAGTTCAGTTCCAGTGTGTTGCAAGTAATTCACCAGTCCGGGTGGCAGAACATGAGAATAAAGAGAGACACCCCTGCCCTAGCAAGGGGGATGCTTTAGTGTGAATTTTGGGAACAAGTTTCCTGCTGCTTCTCCCAAACCCATTTTCATCCAGAATCCTTCCTATATTTTTCCTTTCACCAATAGTCTTTCCTCATGTTCAACCATTGTATCTTGCCAGTGTTCTCTGTTCTGGAAATCTTATAGTCTAAACACATGCCTTTGATATAGCA
Source organism: Gavialis gangeticus (assembly GCF_001723915.1). Classification (NCBI taxonomy): domain Eukaryota; kingdom Metazoa; phylum Chordata; order Crocodylia; family Gavialidae; genus Gavialis; species Gavialis gangeticus. Next base: position 26,146,658 of record NW_017728998.1, on the reverse strand, counting down.
TGTGCATTAGTTTTTGCAACCTCTAGATGTTCCTTGAGGAGCTCCCATTACACTTGCGCAAAAGGCATGAACGTGCTTAGCCTGTGAGACTGGTCAGAATTATAGCGTAGCTGGCTGTGTATCGCTGCCTGTACAGCCTCAAATATTGATGAATGACCTGCTTTCATAGTTAAAATTCAGGACTATGGCTTATACTTTAAATGTAGCAGAAAATGGTAATTATGTCATGGATGTATTACTGAGCTGTATACCAATCAGCAAATGAAAGCACAGTCATGGAACAATGACTGGCTGCTGGTTGTTGGTGTAGCATAATTTAGCCCAGTCCTGTGCTCCCTGCGTTACAGACTGAAGAGTCTATGAAAGGTGAGGACCAAAAATGGACGTTAAAGATAAGAGAGAAAATTACTGTACTCTGTCAGCCTCAAGTCAGTGGATTAAAAAAGTCTAAAAATGTAGAACACCCAGTTCACACAGGCATGCAAAAAGATAATTAAACTCATCACTTTCTCAGTCAATTAAGAAGAAAGTTAAAATAGACATGAAAAAGGAGAAAACCGTAGTGGCAGGAAGGTTATAATTTGTACCTGTGTTGGAAGTGGGGGAAAGAACGAGCTTTGATTCCTTTCCTAGTTTTCATCTCTCATATCCTTACCTGATGGGGTAAAGGATTGTTGATGTAGGAGTGAACATATCCCTTGCTGGAGGAAGAATGACATGACATGGTGCAAGAGGTAAGAATTACTTAGGGTGAAGTCTTTTTATTGGACCAACTCCATAGCAGAGATAGATGAGCCTTTGAATGCAAGGCATTCTTCATCAGGTCTAAGTGATAATCTGATGAAGAATGCCTTGCATTCAAAAGCTTGTCTAACTCCATCCCCACTATTCAGTCAATCCAGCAAAAGGTATCACCCTAAGAAATCCTTGTCTCTCACATACTTCCTAGACCTTCATGGCTTCACCATTATTCTAACATTATTATGATACAGTATCAGTGTTTGGCAGAGTAAGTAGAGTCATGGTACAGGATCTTTAGAATGGTTACTGTAAAATGGAATAAATAGGAAGGGGTTTGCATGTTGGGGGTGAGAAAATTCACTGATTTGGTGGAATTCTGATTTGATGAAATTCTGAAGAACAAAGAAAAAAGATTACATAAAATAGGTGCTTAACTATTATATATTCATTTATTATTTCCAAGTAAGAGGAAAATAACAATAATTAAAAAGACACACAATATATAACCTGGCTCCCTACTTTTATCAAGCACTTATGTGAATGCCCAGGGGGGCTGGGGTCATGTGGACACTAAGGCTCACAGTTGGCAGCCCAGAGGTTCCAAGTTTGAGGCCAAAGCAGTAGCACTCGCAGCTCAGCCATGCCAGAAAGGAAAAAGAAAAGTGAAGGTCTAGGAGGACAAGAGGAATCAAATTACCTTATATAAAATTGACAAGACCAGATCACCCACAAATTGGAAGTAGCATGAAAAGCTGTTCAACCAAGTGAGAGCTCAATGCTAGATGATAGCAGCCCAGAGCAGTATCAAAGGCTGCTCAACCAGGCCAAAAACAAATGCTACATACAGTTGCTGGTAGCAGCTTCAAGAGCAGCCTGTGCAAATGCCAGCTTGAGTGTGGGGGGAAAGGCTTTTTATACTATTCTTCACACTTGCTGAAAAATGCAAATTCTGGGCTTCAGGCTTGAGATTGCACCAGCCCAATATGGTCACATTCAGAAGAACCCTGCAACTCCAAATCAGAATGTATTTTTGGCTCATATTTGCCAGTAAAATATTATCCCTGGAGTCTGCTGTCTGGTTTCTGAGGCCTGATCAGTAGTAAAAAACTGTCTGTTCAAACATCTTTAAAGAGAGTTTAGGGTTAAATTGCCTCTTCTGCAAGTTCCTGCTGCCCTACCCTAACCTGATTCCTGCTGATCAATAAGTGGATTTCTTTATTCCCTAACTTAGTTTCAATATTGATAATGCAGCCATTGCTGTTTAATCTTCACGGATCTCAAAGGCAACATTGAGTTTTTTACAGCAGAGACGGAAGAGGTGTTTGCACCAATAGAAATGGTAGTGGATGGATGGTTTAAAACCCTACACTAGATTACTTTGTGTAAACTAGTAAAGAATTATCATTGAAAGAATGGGGGGAAAGTCCACTACTGTCATCTTAAGTTTTCTCTCTGTGTCCATGTCAGGGTTGCTGCTTTTCTAAAGGCAAAGAGGCTCTTCCCTATTCCCTGCCACCCACTTACAAAGCATAGTACTAGCCACCTACTGTGATCAGCTACCCCAGAGATAGCAACATATCCATCTGTTCCTGATCCTGTAATTCACACACGTATAAAAAACCCTGTCTGAATCCCTTCTATGCCCATGTGCACTCAAGGGCTGCAACATTTGCAGGACATGTCACACATATCCCACTGAATACATAGGGGAACAAGATTCAAGCACACAGCTACGCCAGTGTTTATTGAATGTTCTAAGCTCATAAAATTCTGTGAGAACGTGTTTTAAATTAATTGTACACTGAGGCAGTGAGCCTTCATAAAAACTAAGAGCAAAGCTGAAACCTCTGATTGCAGCACTGTAACTGGGGACAGGGCAAAGGGATATATGTCTCTGAATAAATGCATTGTGACAGCATAAAAAGGGTAAGAAAATAACAGCAGAGTATCTGAACATGATTTTCCATTGTTGTAAAACACATCTTGGCTAAGGAAGGGCAGGACAGAGCGAGAACAGCAAACAGTTAACTTTTCCCCAATTTTAAGATATATGGTGCAGCTTTTCCTCATCAGACTCTGCTTTAAACCTCTCTCTGATGCAAGGTTACTGGACCTCGGCTTCTTGCCAGGTTAAAGCCAATTTGATACATCTAATGGCAAAGTAAGAGCTGCTTTCTCATATGTAGAGTGGCTGGCTCCCAAGAACCATGCCATTAAGGTATAATGTAATATGAAAATGTGCAAAATTTGATTTTTTTTTTCTTTCTCCTTAAAATAAGCACACAAGCCCTACTCCTGCAGCCCTTTCTCAGATAAGTAGTTCAGCTAAAGTCAAAGGTCCTTATCTTGATCTAAATTACAGCAGGTTTGTATCAAATGTAACTCCACTGACTTCAGTGGAATTATTCCAGATCTATGCTACTGTAAGCAAGAATAGATCAGAGAATGTAATTGAAAAATATTGCACTGTGAGTAGAGACATATTCCTGATCCAAACTATTGATCTGTTTGTGCCTTGGAGAACAGGGATTGATACATCTTAGATCAGTTTGGATAACATTCTAATTACACGCTGTATTATTATTCAGGTAAATGTACTTTGAATATTACTAAGCAAGTTGCTTCAATAATATACCCATGGAATTTAATTCATTATGGAAAGGAGTATTTGGTATTATCCTTTTTCCTTTTCAATGTGATGTCATTATTTTTTTAATGTGTGCAGTTTTTCAATGTAGGAATTGTAATGTAGGACCCTTTCTGCTTGGTCTAAGACAATAACCACTTTTGGTGAGGTTAGAAGGAAGTTGCTAGTAGAGTTCCTGCAATATCAATTTTGACACTGATCTCATTTATGACTTTTATTAGTGACCTTGGCACAAAAAGTAGCAGTGCGCTAGTGTGCTGAAGAGACAAAGTTGAGAGGCACTGTCCGTGCAGAGGAGGATCAGGCTATCATACAGGAAAAATTAGATGACCTTGAGGGCTGCAGTGGAAAAAAAATAGATGCAATTTATTTGTGCAGAGGTCTAGGTCATGCACTTCAGGACTTATAATTAGAATTTTTGTGATAAATTTGGTGCTTACTGGTTGGAAATAATACAAGAGAAGGACCTGAGTGTATTAATCATAGGATAAGTATAAGCCATGAGCAGATACAGCTAGAAAAAGAAGGATACAATTTTAGGACGCGTTGGCCAAGGTGTTTCCAGGGGGGATAGAAAAGAATTAGTGCAATTTTCCAAGGCACTGTCATGACCTCATGTGGAATAGTGTGTGATTCTTGTTCAAAAAAAGTAAATTTCAAGTGGAACGGATTTAAACAAGGGTGACTAGGATGATCTGTGAAATAGAGAGCTGAACTTGTGAGAGAAGACTTAAGGTGGGGCTTGTTTATTCTAGGAAAATCATGGCTGGAGAGCAGGTATGTTTGTGCTGTGTAAATACAGACATGATGCATGGATGGATATACTAGAAGGAGAAAAAGCTATTGAAGTCATGCTTGCTTGGGGGAAAATGGGTATCAGTTAGATGCAAATAAAGTTAGGCTGCAAATTAGAAGCTGTAGTAAAGGTTCTGGATCAGCCTTCCTATTGAATTAGTGGGGGAAAGAAACCTAACTTGTGTTTAAATGAATCTAGCTAAATCTATGACAGGGATTATATGTTATGGCTGCCTATAGCAGCAGGGAAACTGGTCTTTGTGACCTGGGAGGTCCCTTCAGTCAGATATTCTTATAAGACACTTTGATGTTCATATCTGTATACATTACAGGCTGTGTCCTTCAGCCCTTTATCAGCAGTCCTCTTGAGTCGGATTCTTTTTCCTGTTACATCAATATATCCTGGAATAAATGCAGTGATTGCAATTACTGGAACACATTTCTTAATATTCAGTAAGAGGTAATAACATGAATAAAAAAATAAAGTGTCTGACTGAACACCCATTTCCAGCAACAGGAAAAGCTCCCAAGCTTTAGCAGGGAGTTTTGCCATTGGTTGCTACTGGGGTAGAATTTCAACTTTAGCGTTTGTTTAAAAGGAAGGGAAGGAAGTCTTTGGCTGCAGTACCTGCATACATGCATGTGAGTAAGCTTATGTTGTGTTAGCTGAACCTATGTTATCATAATTGACAACACTTTTAAGTTCGTCTTGCTTAGAGTGAATTCTGAGCCCTTACAGAATTAAAGACTGATAGCACTGACTTGACCCTGATGTAATCCTGGGAAGTGGAATATATTTTTCTGCTGTGTTAGCTTCACTTTCTATGCATACCACATCCATTTCTTTTCTTGAACTAGTCCTATTGGGTATAGATATGCAATTGTGCTAGATAGTGGAAAATCGTGTGATGGCAATGTGATATGGAGTAGGTGGAACTACTTTTATTTACATGTAAACGTAAGTCCTAAAACGTGTGAGGTAGTATATCGAGTAGCCCACTAAGTCACCCAGTCTCCAAAATATCTTCTGTAGAGGCAGATCAGTACTCCTCAACCAGAAAAATATTAGTGACCTTTTAAAAAAAGCCTGATGTACTTTGAAGATGGCTTACCATCTGATGATACAAGCTGAAGGAAAAGTCATGGATCAATTTTTAAAAAAATTCCTCCCATAAATTCTACCTAAAGGGAAGAGTTGCCAGTCACACAAGGCTCTTTTAACTAACAGAAGGAACAAACCAGGGTATATCTTCAGATGGATATAGTACTGCCCATTTTAACAAACAGGATTGGAAAGATGCCAGAGGAGCAGCTAAAATGTTTGCAGACAGTTAACCATTTTGGGTTAAAGCTATCAGATTCACACATCCAAAAACAATTGGTCTCTCTATGTTCTCATCAACTTGGATATGGACCTTCATTGCAAATTTTCTGTAAGATGTTTATACAGTGATATTAATCCTGATGTTAATGTTGAGTAAGATGAAAACAGAGCCATAATGCAGTACTTTATGAACAAGTAGAATTTTTCCTGAGCTGAAAAAAAAATTGTAACAAAAATATTTTCTCCTGCATTGCATTGTGTGCAAGACTCCTTTTGCAAATACTGTACCAGACACATTGAGCAAGTTAGCACATTTAAATTTTGTAGGATCCTCACTGTTATCATTTCTTTTCTTAATCCCACAGCATTATTGACAACTGTTCCCTCAGACTAGTGGTGACAAAGATGTGGTCTGCAGGCCAGATCTAGCCTTCAGAGCCCTTTCACCTGGCCATGAAGCTTCTGGACAGGTTGGAAATTCAGGGGTGGACAAGCAGGAACCAGGCTTACCACTGAATTCCCAGGAATGGAGCCATGTTGGGGATGCATGCATTAATGGCTCCTTGAATCCCTGCTACTGCAGTCCAGAGCCAGCCTAGGGGAGCAGCAGGCTACAATTAGGTCCTTTTACCACTGTGAGTACATAGTTGCAACATGCAACACCATGTGATTTGTTATGCTAGCTCCAAGTACACTAGCTTGCTGCGTGGTAGCAGAAGCAATACAACTGGGTTAGTGTAGTGCTGCATTTGGGCTGTTAACCTCTGCTAAGAATTTCTAGGCACTCCTGCAACACAGCTGGCAATGGCTCTTTCTTTCTTCACTGTCACTCCTGTACCGCCTCTCAATGTTATCTCTAAATGTGACTATCTTGCTAATCCACTCCCCTTATTTATTTCTGTGCTTTTGGAGATTTTTGGAAAGAAAAGAGAGGACCTGGTTTTTCCCATTCCGGCTTCTTGCTTGTACAATTCAACTGAAATCAGTGGCATGATGCTGGAGTTGCACAAGTGCTGAACCAGGCCCACTCTGTGTAGCCATGGGAGAAACCGAAGGACTGTTCTTTCTGACCCTGTACCATATGCCGAATGTCAGCATGGAAAGAGCTCTGCCTTGGAGCAGGAGATCCTAGAAAACAACCTTTTCAAAACAGAACCAAACATAGGCAATTTACCATACAATCAAACAGCATACCAGTAAGTCCTATTCAGACTTTCTGCTAAAGCTTGTCTACATGGGGAAATTGGCCAAAATAGCACTGTGGAATAGCTCCGGGCATGGCTATGTAGCGGTTCAGGTCACTTTCCCCTATTGCAAATTATGTTATTCTGCCATAGGTGCATGGGCACCCTGGTGTGGGCAGCCTGTTTTGGGATAAAACCCACTTTATTCTGGAATAATTAGCATGCTTTGTGACTACACTCAACTGTTTTGCAATACAATCCCTTTTATTTTGAAATAGCATCCATGTGAAGAGCCATTGCAGTGAAACTTATGCCTTTATATAAGCTAGCTAGCTTCCTATGCTGGCAAGTCCTTAGATATGGAATGCTTGGGTGACCCTTTTCTTTAAGCCGTTTAATAGAGTAAGTCTTTCATTTCTTCTGTTCCCACCTCTCTTCAAGCGACCCTTCCCAACACAATGGTGACCCCATTGCACCCAGACACCACCAACGTATTGTCCTCCAACTCATCTATCCCTTGTTCAGATCAGGTCCTTCTCTTTGGTCCTCAGTCTTTTTTACCTTCTGCACCTTTTCACTGGAGCTTCTGGCTTTCAGCAAAGAGAGGGGTATAACAGTACTAGCACAGGGCTCAGAATAGCAGTTTCCTAATGGTGCATGTGCCAGTCACTTTGTTCACACGTAGGCTTTAATATTGAAAGGGTTGCAGGTGTTACACACTGAGGAAGGGGCAGAACTGCTTCTGAACCAACATGGAAAGAGAATGGGTAGGTCCAGCATTAAAATAAGAGAGAGAAATGTGAGGGGTGAGAGACTGGAGGAGCAGGCAAGGAGAGATGACACAGCCTTTGCACAGTAATGTGTTGAAAACTCTGGTTCCTATAAACTGTGCTGGGGTAATCGTACCAGCTAGGATGTCTCGTCATTCTGTACATTAAGATCCCATTTTAAAAATGTGAAAACCTGGTTTTATTTTTTTTTGCCTGCTTGTCACATTAAACTCACTAAAGAGGGAAGAGAGAGAAAATAAAACAATAAATGGAACAGAAGCATGTCCTGGCAAGTACTTGGAAAAGAGAAAATGACTTGGCAGAGAAGATAGAAAATTAATTTTGATTGCACTGTTAAAATGAGGTCACCCTGACTTCTTCATAGCTTCATTTTCATGCTTGGTAAGAATTACACTGTCTTATTTTAAAAGAATAATAAATAAGTCAGGAAATTATTGTTTATAGGCAGAGACTGACAGATCTTAACAAAATGTTGGGTCTGTGCTGGGATTGCAGACTAAAGATGCATCTATACTGACATTATCTACTTTTATACTAGTTGGAGATCAGAGCAGGCACACAACAGTGGTGTATTTTTTTTTCACTCTACCCTGGTGAAAAAGTACCCTATGGGGAAAAAAAAAATAGTTACTGTTCCCCAGTTAGTTGGACTCATGGATGGATCTTGGATTTTGAAAAAGGGGGTGCTCATTGTAAGGTGCATCATGACATATAAGACAACACAATTCTTCTCCAGATTAAAAAAAAACAAAGCTTTACAAATATGCAAGGGGATTTGGGCTATCTTATTCGGTTTACGATTGATGCAAAAACAAATATAACTTTATTGGAATGAGTCAAAAACAGTCTGGAAGGCTATGAAATAAGAGTTGCATTACTAGGAGCAGCTAACAGACAGCAGATTTGCAGAACAAAGATTAGCATGATTTGTGGAACATGTAGACCATTAAAAAGAAGAGGGGATCATTAACAACTGTGGAAGGAAGAGTTTAGAAGGAATCAGGTAGATTTTAATGAGCCATGGAGTCTATTGACTCCCTCATTGCTGCTGGAGTAGAAATGCTGTTGTTACTGCCAGGCAGTTGTTTTTAAATTTTGCGGGGAGCAGGAATCAAAGGAAGGGAGGCAACTGCACTAATGCACCCCGCTAGACCCACCCCTTCTTGGTCTGGTGCACGGGCTTCTAAGCCTGCTCAGGACATAATTATCTTTCCTGTATCCCAGTGTTGTTTATAGAGATGTACAAAACCAGTGTAGATTACATTAGTATAAACGTGCAGTGTGTTAGCACATCGAGTGTTCTTTCAGGTACTGAAACTGATGGTGACGAAGGTGACTCAGCATGTCCTAAAATTAGGCCCGACGAAGTTCCGAGACATGGTGCCTGCCACATTAAGGTTTGAGAGCAGGCAGCAGGGCAGGATGCAAGTGTGAGCTATCTCTAATGAGGCAGTTGCGTGACTGTGGGAGAGCCCTGGGATAGGAGGAGAGGGCTGAGCTGCTCCATTTTAGACCCAGGCCCTCAAGATTAAGGCAGCAGCCCGCTGCTGGCAGCCAAAATAACACCTGACTAAGCTGCTGCTTGGAACATCTTGGAGGTAAGTGCAGGAGCTACAGGGATGGCAGGAAGCCCTGGTCCTGGGTATGACTTGAAACTGCACCCTGCTGGAGAAGGATGGCCTGGTGGGACTGCTGATGGTGGGGCAGTTCCACAGAAATGCCAGGCCTCCCTAGTGAAAGGCAAGTATAACACCAGCCCCCACTAATCAGTGGATAACTAGGAGTGGGAACAGCCAGTGCTGGGGCCAGGTCTGCCTAGAGAGAGGCATCTGAGCCCTTCAGGGTTGTAAGACCCCAGAAGCCCTGGAGAGGGGGCAGAGGAGGAGAGTGGCCCCAGTGAGCAGGACAGAAATTGTGTGTGTGTGGCCCACCCAGAGTAGGGTGCATGGTGGTGCCTGAAGGACTGGGACTTGGGTACAGAGTAGGGCTGCATTGGGTGACCTGAAGAGTTGTACCGGGAGTCTGCTGAGTAGGGTTGCAGGGGCAGCCTGAAAGGCAGCACATGGGACAACCTACACCTGAGGGAAAACATGAGCAAGTTGCTTGGTGAGGGGCATGCACAGATGTGCCCCACCCCCAGCCCAGCAGATCAGCCTGTGGGGGGAGGGATGGGGCAGGGGCCAGATAGAGGCCCCTGTGGTGAAGGACAGAGTGCCACAGAGGCAGAAGCAGGGGTAAGGTGAGTGAGACCCTGGCCAGGTGTGTGGTGGGAGGATCAAGCCCGGGCAGCTTGTCCACAGGTGTGGGGGAGTGGGGAGGGAGGGTCCTGCCACTGTGTACACTCCAGCGAAGGCCCTGGGGGCATGCACCCCCACCCATTTGTCCACAGCAGAGGCAGCTGCTGTTGCGGGCTGGACTTTGCACCTTGAGCCCGCTGCAGCCTGCCTGGGAGCTGCCCAATGCCACATGCGCCCAGCTGCTGGGTGAGCAAGGGATGAGGCTCAGCCCACCAGCAGGATGCATGTGGTGTTGAGCCACTCCTGGGCCAGCTGCAGCAGGGCTCGGGGCACAAAGTCCAGCCCATAATAGCAGCCACCTCCACCGTGCACACGTGGGGAGGCACGTTCCTCCCCCCTTCCCTCCCTCCAAATGCTGGGAAGCATGGGCAACTGCAGTAGCTGTGAGGGAGGGAGTGAGGCTGGAGGAAGGGCAGGCCCTGCACAGCTGGGGCATGGGACGGAGCCATGAGTGGCTTGTCTGTGAGGGAGGGGCATGCACCCCAGGAGGGCATGGGGGTTGTGCGCCTCCAGATCTGCATGCTGGCTGGGCTGGCTGCCGCTGTGGGCTGGGGCCAGGGCTGCACCAGGCCATGTTCAGGCCAGGTGGAGGTGGCGCTGGGAGTGGGGATACAGGGGGGCTGCAGGCACCTGAAAATTCACTATAGCCCCCCCCCCAGGACCACTGCCACCTGCTCCGAGCCCAGTGCAGCTGAGCCCCCTGCCATGAACAGCATGGTGCTGCCTTCCCCTTCACCTGTCCCTTCTCCCCCACCCCCTTCCTCCTGGGATCTGCACGGGGGGGGAAGGGTGGGCTGGGGCTGTAAGGCAGTGCTGTGCTCTTCACAGCAGCGGCCTGGGCTGCGCTGTGCTCGGGTTTAGTAACTGTAGTGCTGGGAGTGGGGTTATTGGGGCACTACAGCAAATTTTTGGGTACCTGCAGCCCGGCCCCCATAGCCTTACTCCCAGTACTGCCACTGCCTGGCCCCAGTGTAGCCCGCTGCAGTCCCATCCCCAGCCTGCAGTGGCAGCCAGCCTGGCCATCGTGCATATCTGGGGGCACATGCCCCCAGCGCGCCCTCCCAGGGATCATGCCGCCCTCCCCCCATACCTCGTCCCATATCCCCTGCACAAGCCACTCGCAGCTCTGCTCTGGCTGTGCGGGGCCTGCCACTGCTCCAGCCCCACTCTTTCCCTCAGTGCCGTTTAGGGGGTGGGGAGTGATCAAGGCCCCAGCGGTGAGGGAGGAAGTGGGGCTAGGGCTGGGGCCTCAATTGGCCCCCTCCCCCCACCCCTTCCTCCACAGACTCACCTGCTGGTGGGACATGCCCCTAATAACTTTTTTCTCCATCTGCCCCCCCTTCCACAGACTTACCTGCTGGGTGGTGGGTGGCACATGGTAGTTCTTGGGTTGTTTTTAAATGCCAAAGGTAATCTCCTACTTAAAGGTTGGAGACCACTGGACTAGAGGCTGAGCTCTGACCAGGGCAGGGCATAAGGCTAGTGCCTCATAGAGTAGGGAAGCTTGAGTGACCTGAAGGTGCTACCCGTGCACCGACCTGCATGAGCGTAAGTAAGCCTGATGGCCCAGGAGGTTGTGAGTAGTATAAGAGGCCCTGTGAGAGGGGGTGGAGTGCGTGAGCAGAATGGGAGAGGCCCAGCCAGGGGCAGAGCTAGCCCAGCCTCAGACTAGAGTTATGATCTACTTATGATGCAATATGCGAGGCGTGGGACATGGTGTAGGGATGGTACGCAGCCATGTACAATGGCCCCTGGCATTGGGGCATTAAAATGGGCAGCCTCCCACATTTTGCACCAGTTATCAAACAGCAAGTCGTGGCAGGTGAGATTGGGTGGACTGCTCCACGTAGACAGGCGGATGGGCTGATGTAGAGACCCAGCCTTAACTTGGCCCCCTGTCGCACACTCCTTAAGCAAAAACTCATTTAAAAAGCACTGACGATGTATATGCGTCTTCCATCGCAGCACGTGGCAGTAGTCAGTACCAGACGAGTTACTGGTTCAGCTGGATCCCTGGTTTGGCTACTTGAACAGCTGCTGTGTGTGCTGCTGTAAACACAGGACACCTTATGGTATAATTAAACCTGGATCAGACTGGGTAGTTGGATGCACAGTCACCACTTACATACATATTACATTGGTTGCGTTCATGACTATCTTGGTTCATACGTTTTACAGGTGTTGTTCAGTGCGTCTATTTTTGAAAATTTCTCCCAACAAATTGAAATTAAGAGAACTAAAAGGACAAATTTCCCCATTATGATTTATTCTATTAATGCGTCTTTGATTTCTATCTTGGCTTTCTACTGAATTCATTCTGTTAAAAAATTCTGCAGCATTGTGCTGTTATTCTGTTATAGCCAAATTTTGCTTTCCCAAATAAGAATAAAAAGGCAGAAGACAGAAGTAATATTATTACTTGGAGTTAAAAGCTATTTTTATGCCTTACATAAAACATAGTGATTACAAGATCACTGAATCACATTTGCAAAGTCATTCTGTTCTGGCTCTTTTTCAGTAAGCTGTTTCTGAGCTTTAAATCTTTTTTTATAGATTTTTTGAGATCTCTTCTATATCCAATGCAATATATGTGTATGGTTCCAACATAGTCAATAAAAGGGGTTTCCCATTCACATTTTAAGTTAATTAAATACTAATAGAGTAGATGACCAAACACATTTTCTTTAGGTCTCTCCTTGCTTTTACAGAAAGTGGTGGAGGGTTGCTATTTATTTCAGTAGATTTGGGAATCCTACTCTTTTAAGAAGTGTTAAATTGGGGAGATAATAGTTTAATGGTTAGGGTGGTAGACTGAAATTTGGGATACGTGGGTTAATTACCTGCTTTTTCAACAGAATGTCAGTGTGGACTTGGCCAGGTTATTTAGGATCATTTAAAAATATTTGGGTGTCTAACTGTAGGGGAAGGCCCATAACTAAGGTTCTGGATTCTTAGCTTATTGCTAGTTTCCTAGTTGTGTAGGGAAAGATAGCAGTAGTTTTCAACCTTAAAGGAGTATTTGCACATATTATCCTTGCATCTTATGAGAGAGGTATTCTAGGTTAATTAGCAGAATGTAAATGTAATCTACCTAGAACTTTTTGGGGGAGAAAAAGCTATATGGCTTTAAAAAGCCCCAAATTAATCGACACAAAGCATACTGGTGAGCAACATCAAGACCTAAAGAAGCATTTAAAAATAAATCAGCCATCTTCAACAGTGATAACAATAATTTGCAGTAACAGTCATCTCCACAGCTTGAATTACAGGATAAATATCTTAAAGCAAAAATAATGTAATAAACACTCGTCTGCATTAAAAAAGGATCATATAAAATATGTAATATAACTGAATCACAGCATATAAACCTGAAGGGATTAAAAAAACAAAATTAAGCTGTTTCAAAGATGGGGGGGAGCAAACTCAGTTCTCAGATTTAATTTTTAAGTGACATTTGAGTCAGCACACTTGTAATATTAACATTGGTAAGAGGGTATATATTGGGAGAGCAGATTTTTCTGTACAGGATAGGCAGTGTTTGTACATCCAAAGCTCCCAGGAAGCGCAGTAGGATTTTTGGGTGTACATCATTTTTGTGAGAGCTATGGGGCATCATGCACTGCCCTATTTTTGCTTAAATTTTAGCTTAAATCTCCTTTTCTTTCATGAAATGTTATGTATTCAGGGCTGGTCCAAGGGTAATTGGTGCCCTAGGCAAACTATACCTCGGTGCCCCCACCACTTCCAATATAGAGGAAAGTAAGAAGTCTAGAATGAACTTTTACATGTACTTTTTATATTTGAAATGAACAATAAAACAATAAAAGCAAAAATGTTTTATTGTTTCACACTTTTCATTAACCCTAACACAATTATACTGCAAAAACTCTAATAGAATTTATTATAATACATGTACTATTAAAAGAAAATCCTCACAAATCCATTTGTGTAAAAAATTTAGAACTGTGCTTTCAGTTCCGCAAATTCAGAAACAAGTTCTTTAAGACAAAATATTCCAGCTATTTCACGTTCTCTCAACACAATGGCCAGCCCATCAAGTCTCTCTTGCAGCATCAAAGAATGAAGCTATGTCTTGATCAATATTAGCTTTGGGAAGCAGTGTCACGAGCTGTAAGGTGATATAGGAATTAGGGGTTCATCTTGTAGCCATTTCCAGTCCCTTGATGTAGCTGTGTGGAGGGAACCAGAAGTTCTAGCTGCGATGGTGGTCGATTCTAGTGATCTTTCCTCTGAGATCTTTTCAGAGGTCTTTCTCCCCTTACCGAACTAAAGGCGTTAAACCAAGGTGCAGCCGTAGCCAGCCAGGGCTGTTACTAAGAATGATGTTCCTATTATTGTGTTCTACTTATAATTTTGGCGGCCTAGGTGACTGCCTAGTTTGCCTAATGGTTATACTGGCCTTGCGTGTATTGGTGCCACGTGCTTTTGGAACCTGACCAAACCAACCTACCACTGATATTGACTGGTGTCCTCCTTTCCACTAATGACAAGTGGACAGGACCATTCAACAGCTGCCGTACTCTGTACCAGGGAAAGCTGCAAATTACTATTAGTTGAGGTGATTCCAGTTAGTTTGGTATTGCACTGGGGCCTACAAGCACCACGGCAGACTGCTTTGTCAAAGGGATACTCCATCCCTTCAAAGCTTAGAAGGTGCTTGGTGCAATTAGAGGCCTAAAACCAGCCAGTAAATTAAAATCAGCTGTGCTTACCAGAAGGCAAGGTATAGACTGTTTAAAACCCTGGAAAACAAGATATGGGCAGATAGATGCTCAAGGCAAAATCCTGTGCCCTGCCCCACCTTGAAGTCAGTGTTAGTTTTACTGTTGACTTCAGTGGAGCCAGAGCTTTTTCCTCATTTTCTCTGAAACAATAAAAATCATGTGAGAAAAAATTTGTGTGGATTCAGGGGGAGTATGGCAGTATGCTTGCACACCTTTCCACTGCTGCTATCCCCATCTGATCCAGAGCAGCAGAAGCCCCAGAGCCACTCTTGCCTCACTTCACCTACTGGCTACAACCAGCAGCTGTGTAGGTGCCAGAGGCCAGGAACAGGGGCAGAGGTGGGTGGGTTTCCTCTTCCTGCACTTTCTCCCTGCTGACCCCTCTGGATGTCCCCAGCTGTCTGGGAGCTGGTGCTGGAAGGAGGAACTCATCTACTGGTGAGGGGACTTCAAGGAGCACATCTGTGGGGGGCCAGCAGGGGAGATCATGCTCAGGGGCAACCAGCATGGGTTTATCAAAGGCAGGTCCTGCCTGACCAACCTGGTTGCCTTTTATGACCAGGTAACTAAATCCTTGGACGATGGTGTTGCCGTGGATGTAGTCTTTCTAGACTTTAAGAAGGCCTTTGACACTGTCTCTCACCCCATCCTCATCAATAAATTAAGCGACTGTGGCATTGATGCCTACACAATTGGATGGGTAAAAAACTGGCTGATGGGGCGCACCCAGAGAGTAGTGATGGACGGGTCATACTCAACCTGGTGAGCTGTGAGCAGTGGGGTCCCCCAGGGCTCAGTCCTTGGGCCCGCACTGTTTAACATCTTCATCAGCAACTTGGACAAGGGGGTTGAAAGCACATTGTCCAAGTTTCCTGATGACACTAAGATGTGGGGTGAGGTGAGCACACTTGAAGGGAGAGAGAGGCTGCAACTAGATTTAGACAGACTACAAAAGTGGGCAGAGGAGAATAGGATGGGGTTCAGTGTAGACAAATGCAAGGTGCTGAACCTTGGGAGAAGGAATCCACAGCATACATACAGGGTGGGCAGTTCCCCTCTTGAAAGCACAGAGGCGGAAAGGGATCTTGGAGTCATTATTGACTCCAAAATGAACGTGAGCCGCCAATGCCAGACGGCAGCCAGCAAAGCCAGCCATACCTTGTCATGCATCCAAAAATGCATCTCAAGCCGGTCCAGAGAGGTGATGCTCCCCCCATGCGACATTGGTCAGGCCGCAATTGGAGTACTGCAGCCAGTACTGGGCGCCGCACTTTAAAAGGGATGTGGCCAGCCTGGAGAGAGTTCAGAGGAGGGCCACCCGCTTGGTGAGAGGGCAGCAGGACAGGCCCTATGAGGAGAGACTAAGGGACCTGAACCTGTTCAGCCTCAGCAAGAGAAGGCTGAGGGAGGACCTGGTGGCTGCCTACAGACTCATCAGGGGAGATCATCAGCAAATAGGAAGAGCCCTATTCTCCCCAGCACCCCCTGGGGTGACTAGGAACAATGGTAATAAGCTGATGGAGAATACATTTAGGTTAGAGATCAGGAGGCAATATTTTATGGTTAGGGTGGCCAGAATCTGGAACCATCTTCCTAAGGAAGTGGTCCTCATCCCTAACTTGGGTAAATTCAAAAAGAGGTGGGATGATCACCTGTCTGGTGTCTTGTGAACCCAGCATTCATTCCTGCCTGTGGCAGGGGGGCAGGCTAGATGATCTGTTCAGGTCCCTCCTGACCCTAGCTACTATGGGATGCAGTGGGATGCAGCCAGGCCCAGAAGTGGTGGCGCACAGTCTTCTGCTTGTGGCCAGTGGTACCCACAATACCTGGCTGGAGCAAGGCAGGAGCATCTTTGGAGCTCTCCCTGCCCCAGGGTTAACTGGGGGCAGAGGGGCAGCAGTGAAATAGGCAGGTCCACCACCCTTCAACCACCTGCCCCCTGCCTGACTCCATGGTGTCCCACTGGCTAAGGGGGATCCAGCTATACCTTGTGCTCATAACCTCCATGGTCTGAGGGATGGTGTGCTGCCCCCTGCCCCAATAGCAAATCCTAGGTCTGTATATGAACAAAATATATGGTGTTTTTTCCCTTCTGAATTAGTGAGAGGATAGATTGGGCTTTTGGATAACTTCTGACATCTTTTGGAAACCAATAGAAGACCTGAGTTTTGCAGTAAGAGATTCCCTCTCCTAAAAATGAATGTCAAGCTTGTACTACTAATATAGTTTTATTACCTTTTGAGTAGAGACTCCTCCCTTCCCTACAGCTGCCACTCAAAAGATTATCCTTTCTAGTGACCGTTCAGTTTGGTCCTCCATTGATGTAGCATGCTCCTGGGAAAACCTTTGTGGGGAAAGTGTTTATCATTGTGAGTTATAGTCATCCAGGGAAATCCAATGAAAATGATGGCTTTTTGGAAGCGGTCTTAAGATAGTAACTTGGCTATGTATTTATCTGGTCACAAGTCTCTTTGTAAAACTGTAGCATAGAAACTGGGACAACTTATTTTGTCTAACAGATTATGTATATTGTGATAAGGGAAATTTGATGTACAATGAAAGTAACATATGACCTGTAGCAATTATCTTCATTTTGTAGTACCACATTAACCTGCTTGTAATGGTCTAGGGGTAAAGATTGAAGATTAGCAGAAGGCAACTGCCAGTTACATTTCTTCATCATTTATTTTGAAGATTGCATTTTTAAGTGGTTCCCCAAGTGCACTTTGCATTTTTTTAATTGCTTCAAGACTATGGATCAATCAGCAAAAAAATGTAGCAGTAATGAGTTGTTCTTAATAGGAAAGAACTCATTAATTATCATGCTGATTGTATAAAACAGGTTTCTAGCCAACAAAAAGGCTCCTGCAGGCAGTGTCCTTTCTCCTGCCTGAGGGGTGGGGGGTGGATTCTAATTAAAACAAAAAATAAACAGAAAAATTACTTCCTTTTTAACTTGTTTCAAGTCTAGAGTGAGAGAGTACCTTTTTTCCTTGTACATAACTCTCCCTGAAATAGGAGAGCTCTACTTGCAGTGCTTTGAAAAGGGAAACAAAAAGACCCCACACAAGAACTACTATTCTTGCCCCCTTCTTCAGGTGTCCTCTAAATGTGGGGTGAAATTCTGGCCTCACTGAAGTTGGTGCAAGTTTCACCCTTGATTTCTTTGTGGCCAGGATTTTTATTAGCACTTTAATGTCAGAAATGTGAATATTGTAAAAATCCCATACAGCCCATTCAGGGGTAGGACTTGTGGCTCTGACAGGATGTGGTTGTGGCTTTTGGCCCTAACCTAGATCTTGGGACATCTGTGTTCAAGTCCCTGCTCTATCACGGGCATCCTATATGTCCATGGGCACAATGTTTGACCTGTCTACATGCCATTGTTTATCATGGTCCTCCTTGCTTTCCTTGGTTGTCCTCTGCAGCCAGGTGATCTGTCCAGTTTACCTGGCTCCCAATACCATATATCTGTCTGTCCAAACTGTATATATTGGGTCTCTAGACCTAGAATAGTGCCAAAAGCTGCACCCACATAAGAACATCTTTCATCTCTTCTGAACTTGTATCACTCTGGCTGGTCTGTGAGACCTACTGGCTGACCCAGACTGAAACAGTCAGTTCTAGTTGTACTCCATTACCATGCTGTGGGGCTCACAAACTATTTCTGTGGGGTTCAGAACTGTTGAGGGAATTGGACTATCAGTGCTATGGGAAGATGGCTGACAAGATGCTTATATATATGGTCTTTATCCTTGCATGAGTAGCTTCTTTTCTTCGGGTCGTGCCCTCTTTACAGGTCAGTTATGAAATGTCCATTGAACACACAGGTCTGAATCCATAAAGAAAGATGCTAGAGACAGAAGAAAGTTCATCAGTTCAAATTGTCTCCAGAATTGCTGTAATTAAAAGTTACCACCTTTTCAGTGGCTTAGTTAAAATGAAGTGATACTAAAACCACATTACTAGCTATATTTATCATAGACCACAGTTAAAATGGGAGCTCTTGAACAGAGGCCAGAGATTGAACAACATATTTTTTTTGCTTCTGGAGGTGGTGACTCCCTTACAAAAGCATCTTTGTAGTATGGTATGAGTAAGTTGTTCTGTGGATTAACACAGAATTTATATTCCAGTACTAGAAAACGGGCATCACTTCAAGAACTCTGCATTTCCTTCAAATGTAAAGAGACTGCCTTACTCTCTTCTCTTTTCACCAGGAAGAGAAGATATTGCTTCTGGTTTGAATAATAGAATTGGAAAAATAAGAATTTGTTTTTCTTTCAGTAATAGTTAAAGAAGAAAAGTGAACTCTCAGTGGATTACTATTATTTTATTTTATTGTAATAAATTGTTTGTTCAGATGTCAGGCACAGAACAATAAAATATTATGATCCAAAGAAAAATGGGAAGAAGTCGTGCTGTTGTACATTTTATTTAATTCATTTCCCCTGCAGGTACTAATTTAATTCATTTTCATTGGCTGAAGAAATGTCTCTGAGCTAAAATATTATGCTCAAAGGCATCAGCAGAAGAGATAATGGGCCTGCACCTGTAGTTCAGAATAAAAAGATAAAAGGAAAAGAAACTGCGACATCCTGAGGAGAATTAAAAGTGGGTGGAGGAAAGCCCTTTTAATAATGATTCATTTTCTTCCTCTTTATGACAAAGCGATAAAAGGAAATAAATGTATGTTCCAAGTCTTGGACATAGCATAAGGTCATTATATAAAGTTGCTATCTTCATGGGGCATGGGGGCGGGAGGGGAGGGGAAGTTTGTCAGAAGTTACTAATGTTGAAAATATGAAAAGTGGATTAAAATATCACAAGGCAAAAACAGGTTGTCGAAATGGCAGAATAAACCTGTATACTTATTTTCCAATTTTCATCTCAACATGAAATCACAGCACGATATTAAGTTTCTGTACAAAAAAAGAATAAAATATACTGGTCAATAACATGGTAGGAGGGGAATCAGATTTTATAAGCAGATGTTGAGTTTGATAAGAGAAACATATTCCCAAATTAACAATAGTGTTCTCTTTTGCAAGAGCTGCAGTTGGACCCAGTCCAATTTTTGATCCCTGCCAAATGGGAAGTGCTGGAAAGTAACTCTGCAGTAAATGTGACACTGTATTGATGTCTGACTGTTGAGGATTGAGTGAGTTTCAGGAAAGTCAGCTGCATTGTTTTGCATATAAAACCATAATGTGTCAGAATAGCAAACCAGGGGAAGATGGCTATATGCACCGTAAAAAGGAGAAAGTTGTTAGTTTATGGTATAGTTTAAGAGCTTTATGCGTGAGAAGTGTTTACTAAATTTTGTCAGCTACATCTAAGGTAATGAGATTACACTGGTGTTACTGAAAGCATGTCACCTTCTGCTTGTCTGGGTATAACTGAGGGCCTAATTGGGTCTGCAGAATAATTTGTAGTGCTGATGAGCAGGAAGAAAAAATTCAGCTTGACTCTTAGATATGCGGGTAGATTTTCAAGGCTTATGGCTAGAGTGAAAATTTTTTATTTGTACACTGAACAAATTTGTTAAGGAAGCCTCGGGAGAACTGACATGGAACCCCACAGAGATCTTTATGAGAGTAGAACTGCATTTTAAATCAAGCAAATGAGTCTGAACCTTTCACCTCTGGTCAACATTTCAATCATCCTTAATGGTTAGGTCCACTCGGGTCCTCCATTTCAGTTTTCTTTTACAAAATTTGGTCTCTTAATATTCCCTTCAAGGTGATTTTTATTCTATCACTTTTATTTGCTCCATCACTGAGTTGAAGGCACCTGGCATTCTGCTACTTTCCCCATCCTTTTGCCATTCAAGTAGAAAGCTGTGTTATCTTTTATTCTGCTGTGGAAAGAATACTTTTATTCTCTGTCTTTGTCTGAAAGTATTTCCGGTCCTTCCGCAGTGCAGGAGTTGAGACTATTTCCCATGAGTTGGTAAGTTAGACTGCCCTGGAGATTCAGTCCACTGAAAACCAGTTAGGGCTTGCCGGGGATGGGGGTGGAAATTGTGTGTTAAGAATAATGCTTTGCTTTGTAGCTGTACCATCTTGCAGGAACTCAAAATACTGGCTTCTTTTCTCACAGTACTCAGATCTGATGAATACCTATGAAGTTTCCTTTTAATTTTGGAAATGTATTTCTCTAGAGGCTTAGCCACACTAATGGCATTGTACTGTAGTTGTGTCATAATAAAGAAGTGAGGTGTCAAATCTTTGGTTTTCCATTATAATCCCTGAAGGTCTCCAGAAGCACAGCCTGCCTCATGCTTGGCTTACTCTGGCCCATGTTCTTACGTCATTTTGTTTTCTTTAGTATTCCTTGCTTTTCACAAACCACTTCTCTCTCTTGCTCAGGAAAGAAATGAGGGATGTTGAATTTAGCAAAAAGGAGAACTGTTAGATGCTGAAGACAGCTGAAATGCAGTTACATTATTGTTTCCTTTCTCTGTCACTAATAGTGCTGACTAATTCCCCAGAGCTATATGATTAATACTATGCCCCGGTGAAAGAAAAGTATTTTCCACTATGCATTTCTTCTTTTCCTTTGCATGTTTGGTTGCTCTGTACGCCCCCATAAAAGAGAGACCTGTTAAATTCATAACCTATCCACCTTCCAGGTATGGCCTTTATCCTCACAGAGCCAGAACTCCTTACAACATAACCTCTTTATACATGGTAATTCCCTTTGAGAGCTTTGCTTGCTGAAATATGTTTGGTAAACCAAACCAAACCAAAATGAAAAAGCAAAAGGGTTTGGGTGCTCTAGATGTGTTTTCAGTTAGCTGGTTCATTCCTTTGTCTAATATTTGCTTAAGTCAGTGCTTCCAAAACTTTTGGGGGCTGTACCCCACCTGTGTGAAGTCAGTGATTCTCACGCCTGTTTCCTTCTCTGCTGCTGATTGCCACCTATTATTCCCTTTTCCACCACCAGCCTGCTCTCTCAGCCCCTGTAGAAACCTTTTGTGCCCCCCTAACATCCTCTCCCCTGAGGGGGCACACCCCACAGTGTTGACTTAAGATGTATCATTCTGCTTTTGGTACATGAAAATATATTTCATGTACTCTTAGATCTGTGGGTAGATTTAATACATGAAATCTATTCAATGCATGATTCAATACACGAGTTCTTTTGTTTTAACTGATTAATAAACTTTATACTCGATTATCTCTGCAAAAATTCTGTGAAAAGATCTCGGGATGTTTATGGTCTAACTTTGATAGGATAGCCAACACTCTTCTGCAGGAGCTGTTCTTTCCTTGGCATAGAAAGAAGGTATATCTAGCAAAATACATTTCCATAAGGACCTTTCAGCTGTAATGTTCACTTGCCCAACCCCTAGGTCCAATATAGTTTCAATGTGTTGACCTTCTAGACCTATTGCATTCCCAGGGAGGAGGGCAGAGAGGGCTAGAAACAAGTGTTTATAGGGGAAGGGTTTGTGCTGTGTTTGCATGGAGGCAAGGGAATGTTCTTTGGAATCTAAAATACAATTAAAATTTATGTTAACTGATTGCATGGGCACACAGAACCTGGGCCTGAGAGTGTGCCAATTCTCAATTCAAATAAATGATCAGATGCTACTAATTTTTTTTATCTGTTCTATAAGAGCAATATATTGAACAACTCCTCTTGTCTCTTTCATGAATGCAGAAATCACCCTGAAGAAGGCGATTTAAGTAGTAGAAAGCATAAAGCACAATATTGCTACCACCATGAGAAATGGGCTGGATCTATTGCAATGATGTCAGGCCCAGTGCTTATTGAAATCAATGGGAATTGTGCTGACTCTTCTGTAGTCACCTGGTCTGTGACTCCTCATGATGGTGGTACTTGTCTATTACACTGAGCAGCATGGTTATGCAAAAAATATATTGATACACTCCCAACAGAAGCAGGCAACCCTCTTCCCTATTCCTTGCATCCTCCCCATTCCAGCCTCACCAGAGAATTTATTCACTTGAGCGATGGAAACTTTTTGATGTCTATAAAACACGTCAAGGTTTTGTGATGCTTTGTAATGAATTTGTTTGTTTCCTCCTGATACTGCAAAAGTCTGCAAAAAACCCACTTGGATAGATAATAAGCAATTTTAAATAGTGAACATCTGATACAAAAGGTTTATGAATACTAAGCAAAGCAAATTTCAACAAAAGCTGAGCAGATTTTACTAAGGTGAGAGAGTCTGCTTGTTTCTACATCTTTTAGTACAATTGCAGCTTTACTTGCAATTTCCTTTATAATGTAACAGTATATTCCGTAAATATTGTTGCTACTGACAAGAACATCAATTCATATTATTCATAAAGACTCTTCAGTATTCTAGCAATGAATAGCAAGCAGAAGGAACAATCACTTGCATTTTTATTGCTTAACACATATGCCCCTTTTTGCAAAAAAGAGGGAGCAACATCAACTAATGTTTACCAAATACATAATGCTTTTGGGAAAAGGTTGGACTTTTAACAGACAATTCACATGCAAGTGAAGGGATAAAACTATTTTTTATTTATTTGCATTAGTCACCATAAATATTTGCCTGATGATGATGCAGCAAGTAGGAATTGCTTCTTCTGTAAAGAACTATTAAATTAGGGGGTAAAGGAAATATTTGGATTTTAGTAAACTAGTTGATATGAAAATCCTCATGACAAATGAAATGCATTTGTTAGGAACACTCCTGGAGTTTGAAACCACCTCAGTTTCCATAAACAAGGCAATAATAGATGACAAAGTACTGAGTTTGAGGAAGATGTTCAGTAAAATGCAAAGTGGCAGGTCCAGTGATAGTCTATACGCTGCTTCACTTAGAGCACATGAATATTTCCCCTGACAGCAGCTAAACTACCCACATGCTTAAAGGGGAGCACATGCCTAAGTAGGGACCTACTTAACTTGTGGTTTCACAGAAACCTCAAAAATGGGGATTGTCTGTGAAATCTGCCAAGTCAACAAAAATACTTAATAAAAATAAAATGCTAGCTCCCTAGTAGGAGCCAGCAGTCATCACTGCCGGGAGGGGAAAGCACCAGCAGGCAGGGAGGCACAAAGGATAGCAGACTGGATGGAGGCTGCCTCCTCGTCCTTCCTCCTTCTGCCAGGGCCTCCACCAATCAGCACTGAGGGGTGGGGCAGCACAAAGGGCAGCCAGCAGTCAAGATGGTGGCCTTCCCCTCCTCCGCTCTGGGGCTTCTCTGCCAATCAGTGCCGAGAGGCAGGGCCACTGCAAAATGTGTGCAAAATGGGCTCTGCGCACTGTGAAAAACACTTTGTCTTGCCGCGATTTAAGCAGGCCCCATGCACAAGTGTTTGTGAAACTGGAGTCTAACGTCTTCATTAAGTGCTGATGTTCAGACCTTACATGAAATTTGTTGTCTATTAATAGAAAGGAATTGAGACTATTACAGGGAATGGAGAAACTACACAAAAAGAGGTATAAGGTATGGGCAAAAAAGAAACACGAGCTCCATATTGGACAAATGTAAGCGTAATGTAGTTGGGAGACAAATCTATCAAAATGTAAGCAGGATCTTGGAAAGCAGTCAGTAAAGCTGCAAGATGAATGAAAATGACAGTGGGCAGCAAATGTTATATGAATTTGCCACTGTGTGCCAAAAACACACAAAATCAGAATAGGGCCAGTGTGGTTCTGGGCTGGATGTAAAGAGCTGTTGGAGAAGAGAGATCCTTATGTTTCTGGTTAAGGCTTCATTCAGAGTAATGCACTACAGGTTTCCATCACTTTATGCAGGTTCTGTACGTGTGAATTCGCTCTTATGCAATGAACCTTTTTATATCAAACATTTGTTATGTGCAAGATAAATTCACTCCTATGCTATCGGTGTGGTGGAAGCCCATGGTCAGCTGCTTTGTGAGGTGCACTGTGGGAGTGACGCGCACCAAAATATAGTCTCCTACATGGATCTGCGCTCCTCGCTTGTTTGCAACACGTGTTTCTGTAGTTGCCATCCCCGTTATGATAGTGCCCTGTGCTTGTGTGTACTGCCTGCTGTTGGTGAGTACCAAAATTGTCTTATAGAAATGGGTTTGGGGGTCAGTACAGTCGAGGTCTTGGAACATATCCCTATTGGTCACAGCGTAAAGTGGGTTCCCTTTATATAAATTCAAGTTATGCGTCATTTTCCAGGAACGCACGTATAGCATAAAGCGAGGAAAACCTGTATTCTTCTAGGAAATGCGTCTTTATAAATACACTGACAGAAGGAAAGGAGCAAAGCAAAAACCTGTAAAAATTACTAACGGGGTGGGGGCACGATTATAAGCAAAAAAATAGAGCCAAATACTTCTGTGCTGGCCAGCAGAGCAGAGTATTGGGCAGCAAGCATGCAGCCTAGGTCGATTTATGAGCTCTGAGGCATTCATTTTCTCTGAGGCTCAATGCCTCCTGGCACACCCCCAGACATGATGCAGCTCTACCCTGTCTGTTATGCCGTGCCTAGAAGGAACAATTGGGCTCTAAATGCACAGTCTGACTCTCGAGAATCCCTTCTCACGGTTCCCAGGAAGAGCACAGTGCTGAGCCTGTTACACCACTTGTGTAATGCAGCATCCAAGCCCCGTTGTGCCCCACGCACACTGTTAGTTCCCGTCATTCACCTGAGCCTAATCAGAGCATGCCAACAAACAAATTGCTGTTCAAAGGTTTGCCTCTATGAAATGCAAAGTGTTTTCTTAAATGATGGGTTTCCACATACTGAGAAAATTATTAAAATATACTGGGAGCGAAGTAAACAGTTCCCATGACCATATCCTGAGAGCTGCTGAGGACCCACAAATCCTGTTGAAATCCTTGGGATTTGCCAATTCTCATTACTTCTTCAGATTTGTCCTTAAGCTGATAAAGACACTTTCAGCCACTATGAACATTTTTTGTGGCAAATGTCTAAGGGAAGTCCATGTGTGTTACAGCTGTAGCAAGCAGCTGTAACTTCTCAGTGCCTTGCAGGGGCTTTGTTGCACCTTGTGCTGTGGGCCATACAAAGGCTAACTGGCTTAGGGCTAACTTGGAGTTTGGAGTGGTCACACCGTCAGTTTGAGCAGCACGTCCATAGGAGTGGCCATACATTAATGGAACAGGACCTGGTAGGGCAGATGGGAGATAATCCTACCCTGGAGTGGCATAACTTTGAGCCGCATAATGAATGCTTTAAATAACTTTATGGTGTTAACGTGCAGACAGCCCACGGGGTAAGAGCTGCAGAACCTGCCCAGAATTACCATGTCACAAAACTCTAGCACTTTTCAGAAGGGGTGCTGCTCTGTCCTTGGAGAAAAGAGCTTGCTGAGCATAGACCCTCAGGAAAATTGGAGAGGGAATTCCATGTTATGGAGGGAACTCTGCTACCTGCGCATCTAGGATTTCTATGGTTTTCAACATTGTTCCTTAAAATAATCCTTTCTCTCTCTCAGCTTGAGGACAGCTGTAAACTCCACAGTGTTTCCAGCAGACGCTGCCCTTTCCGGCAGGATTTTATATACTTATACTTTAGACACTTATATATCATGGATAAAAGGGGAGTAAAAGATCTTGCTCTGTGCTTTAAAATGACTTTAGCTACCAAGGCCAATTATACAGAGGAGTAAAGCTGCTTTTTGCTCCCAATGCTGAGCTCCACTTGGGTTTAGTAATTGCTTAGCTCATCACCAGATCAGACCCAGGGGTCATAAACAGTAACACCTTGAATGTCAAAGACGGGCAGAAGGCGCAACTTTGTGCAAGTTTGGTACACATTGCTTTATGAGTTACGGCCCGCGGCACTGGCAGTGATGAATAAATACTCTCCTGCATATATAAATGCAGTGACATTTGCTGTTCTTCCATTACTAGCTGAGGCTTTAAAAGAGAAGCATCACAAACCCCACCAAATCTTGGGGGTGGGAGGGAAGGGGGTTGTAGGGTGTCACGCAGACTTTTTTGTGTTTGTTGTACTGATACGACGTGTGGGTGGTCTTGTTGAAAATCCTGTGTTATGCTGTATCTATTTGGGTCACTTATTTTTGTGAAGATCATGTTCCACTGTCTGTGTATATATTTATGATGTTGAACACAGTTTAGACGAAGGAAATGAGGTATGCATGCTTACAGAAAAGAGTAGGCAAACCTGATTAGTATATCTTGCCATTGTGTTCTGGGATGAGGACGATTGCTAGTCCCAATCGCAGATGGAAGGAGCCCCTGGTGGGATGGGCAACTAAGTTGGTATCTGATTTGTAATTGTGGGGGGGGGCAACTGGATAACAGCAAAGGCATCTGAGGGAAATGGCCCACTAATTTGAGGAATGCGAGTTGTCCCTGATGGCAGGAAAGAATTTTTTAGAAGATTCTGTGACACATGAGCAATTAGGGCATTGTTAATTGGTGGAGTAGGGAGGGAGCTGGCTTGCATCTCTAAGAGTTAGCTAGGAGGTGGCCAGGGTTTGGGGATTTTCTCTGGTTTGGAGGAGTACAGGTGCCTAACAATTAGGGCTGGCAGGATCAGCAGGAAGGCTGATCTCTGAAAATACAGGCAGATCTCTCTGAAGGACTAGATGGTAATCAGATGAAAAGGTAAGAAAATTTACTTCCCCCCCGCTTTTTTTTTCCTGCTCTCAAACTTATGGGAAGTTTATCTTTTTTCCTATATAATCATTTTGTTGTGTTGTCCCTTTACTGGTTGCCTGTGGAAAGAGTGATTTTCTAGGTGGGTGGTATTCCAGGATATTCCATCTATGGAAAGGAGACCTAAACTTTCTTTTACAGCCCAAAGGGAAACGACCTGGAGCTGCCAGAGATCCCCTTGCTGCAGCGATGAGGTCTAGTATAAGGATAGTAGAGCTGAGGCTTGCAGGGATAAGGAGTTATCCCAGGGCCAACCTTGGCCTGTTCCTTTAGACAGGCAGCAGGGAATAAGTTGGGGTTGTGATGGTACCCCGTGGACAGGCTTTTTTGTTTGTTTGGTATTTTTTTTGTTTTTGGCAGAAAATTCCTTCCTAATCAGCAAGCTGTTCTGCCCCACATACATATCAGGTTATTATTTTATTCTGCTATCACTGAGGTACACAGTTTCATAGTTTCTAGGGTCGGAAGGGACCTGAGCAGATCATCTAGTCCG
>NW_017728998.1:26114518-26118229 GCF_001723915.1 Gavialis gangeticus | reverse complement strand
TGTCAAAAGCCTTCCTGAAGTCTAGGAAAACTATATTCACTGCCACCCCTGCATCCAATGATTTAGTGACCTGGCCGTAAAAGGCCACCAGGTTGGTTACTTATACCTTACTTGGGTGAATTGCCCTAATAGAATTTAATGAGTTTATTCATAAAAAATGGGGTGTTATTCATCATGGGAAAGGTAATGGAATCCTTCAAAAACATAAATTCAGCATCACAGTATACATTTTCTTTAGTTTTCTTTTACCCTCCCTGAATTACAAACTGACTCTGAGGATTGGCTACTTCCTGGATTCTAAATAGGCCTTTCTTGATTTGATAGCCCCCCACCCCCTTAGATTTATAGACATTTGGGCTGGAAGGGACCTCAGAAGATCATTGAGTCTAGCCCCCTTCCCCAGGGGTAGGAAGTCATCAGGGGTCATAAGATCCCAGCAAGATAGACATCCAAATGTCTCTTGAAGGCATTCAAAGTAGGTGTTCAAACCACCCCAGGCAGCAGTCTATTCCAAACCTTGGGGGTTTGGACAGTAAAGAAGTTCTTCCTTATGTCCAGCCTAAAATGGTCTTGGAGAAGTTTGTGACTTTTGGATCTTGTCATCCCTTGGGGCACTCTGGTGAAGAGATGTTCCCCCAGATCCTGATGAGTATCCCTGATAAACTTATAGGTGGCCACCAGATCACCCTTGAGTCTGCGCTTTTCCAGGCTGAAGAGTCCCACAGCCTCTCGTCATACGGTTTGTTTTCCTGACCTCTAATCATGTGCGTGACTCTCCTCTGGACTCTCTCTCAAGCTTCTCCATGTCCCTTTTGAATTGTGGAGCCCAAAACTGGACACAGTACTCTAGCTGTGGCCTCACCAATGCCGAGTACAACAGGAGAATGACGTCCTGGGATTTGCTTGAGAAGCATCTGTGGATGCAAGCCAGCATTTTGCTTGCTATACTAGCTGCAGCATCACATTGAAGGCTCATGTTCATCTTGTGGTCAATCATAACCCCCAAGTCCCTTTCATCTGAAGTGCTAGCCAGCATAGCACTGCTGAGCTTATATGCATGTTCCGGGTTTTTCCTCCCAAGGTGGAGAACCTTGTATTTTTTGGTGTTAAATGCCATCAGGTTCTCGTCCTCCCATTTCTTCAGCCTGTCAAGGTCAGCCTGGATTGCCCTCCTGTCCTCAGGTGTGAAGACTTTACCCCAAAGTTTGGTGTTGTCAGTGAACTTGGCCAGTCCGCTTCTGACACCAATGTCCACATCATTAATGAAGATGTTGAACAATATAGGCCCAAAGACAGAGCCTTGAGGGACCCCACTGGTCACAGGGCACCATGATGATTGACTTAGATCAACCACCATTCCCTAGCCAGCGGATTGTGGAGAAGCCAAAGCCGCAGTTGGTCAGTTTTGGTAAGAGGTGATCGCATGGGATACCAGATCAAAGGCTTTTTTTAAAGTCAAGATATATGATATCAATCTCTTCCCCCTTGTCTTGAAATAAGATTGGTCAAGCAAGACCTATGCGTGACAAATCCATGCTGGCTATCCCTCAGGATTTTGCCATCAGCCAGTCTGTTGAGAATGGTCCCTTTGATAATCCCTAGGTTCTTCCCTGGGATAGAAGTCAGTCTGATGGGCCTGTAGTTTGCTGGATCCACTTTCCTCCCCTTTTTAAAGATAGGCACCACACCGGCCTTCCAGTCTTCGGGAACTTCACGGGAGCACCAGGAGTTCTCAAAGTTCCATGCCAGGGGCTGAGCTATGATGCTTGCCAGCTCCTTGAGTACCCTGGTGTGTAAGCTGACATGGCTGGCTGACTTAAAGGTGTCCAACCTCTCAAGGTGTTCCTTCACAAGGTCAGCATTGATGGAGGGTAACAAATCTCCCTCACTCAGGCCTTCCTGTCCCATAATGGGCAGGGGCATCCCTTGGGACTGGTGAAAGATTGACACAAAGTACCCATTTAGCAAGTTGGCTTTTTCCTGGGCGTCGGTTGTCAACTGTCCCATCTGGTTTAGCAGGAGTCCAATGTTGCCTTTGCTTTTCCTCTGGCTCCCCACATGTCTAAAAAAGGACTTTTTATTGTCCTTGATACTTGTAGCCAGTTGGAGTTCAGTCGCAGCCTTGGCTTTCCTGGTTTGCTCTCTGCAGATCCAGCCCAGTGCAGATTATTCTTCCTTGGAGGTGGATCCCATCCTCCGTCCTTTGTAGGTCTTTCTTTTTAGATACAGGAGGTCCACTAGTTCCCTGCAGAGCCACGGGGGCTGCTGTGCCCTTTTGCTGCCTTTCCTCCGAGACGGAATAGACTTTGCTTGTACATATAGAATTGCTCCCTTCAGGAGCAGCCACTTTTCCTGAACTCCCCTCTCCTTTGGGCTGAGGCCCTTGAGGGCCTCACTGACAAGCCTCCTGAGCTTGTCAAAGTCAGCTTTCCTGAAGTCAAGGACTTCTGTATTGTTGACTGACTTGCCAGCTTTATGGCGGATGGTGAATGTGATTAGCTCATGGTCACTGTTACCCAGCTTCCCTTCTATCATTAGGTCGCTGATAAGGTCATCCCCCATTGCCAGTACCAGGTCGAGCAGTGCTTTACCTCTCAGCCTGTAGACTTCTTGCATCAGATAGAGAGGTCATCCACACATGTGAGAGAACTTTGTGACCATTTGCATTTGGCCAAGTGCTCTTCCCACGAGATGTCCAGGTAGTTGAAGTCTCCCATGACAACCATGGACCAGGACCGTGCAGCCTCGGCCAATTCCCTGGTGAATTCCTGGTCAAGCTCTTGATCTTGGGTAGGAGGTCTATAATAGACTCCCACCATTGTGTCCCTTGTGGCGTGTTCCCTGCAGATTTTCACCCAGAGCATCTCCAGTCATCCACCCTGGGCACCAGTGTCAGTTTGCAGGGACACATAGCTTTCCTTGACATAGAGAACCACACCCCTGCCCCTTTTGTCCACTCAATCTTATGCAACCAGGAAGAGAAAGGCATAGACTTGCTTTGCTCAGGCCTAAATGTTCATGAGCTGTAAATTTTCTGGAGGAAATGCTTACACTTTGTTTAAGGATAGTTAGGTTTATTCTACTTATCAGACAGATACTCCAAGCATGATTAGATCTCCTCATTAGTAGAACAAAAAATGGCATCCTGAGGCCCTACGATATTCCCCATGCATCCCCCCATCATATCTTCTGTGAAATGTACAGTAATTCAAGCAGCAAATACGAAGTTAAAAATCCTGCTGGAGATAGTATTACTGTTACTTCATTAAGCTAGGATGTTACAGATGGAATGGATAAACCTTATTAACTATAAAATTGTCGTCATCCTTTTTGCTTTAACTCCACGCTAAAACAACTTCTTGTTTCAGGCATTTTGGGTCTTTATGGATGGAATGCCAATAAAAAGCTGTTCAGAAGGGTTCTGCTTAATGATACACAGTGGAGCCAATACAGTACTTTTCCAAGAGCTATGGTAAGTAAGATGCATCAATCACTACTTTTATTGGGGGTCTGTCTCATCAACAAGCAGGGTTGTTCTCCGTTTTGCATGTGTGGGTGGGTGCAAGGGTGGGGAGGAACAATCGGCACCACACATACAGGCTGGGGAACTCCCCTCTTAGCACGGAGGTGGAAAAGGATCTGGGAGTCATTATTGACTCCAAGATGAACATGAGTCGGCAATGTGGGGAGGCGGTTAGGAAGGCCAACTGC
>NW_017728998.1:26111217-26114382 GCF_001723915.1 Gavialis gangeticus | reverse complement strand
GGGTGGGTGCAAGGGTGGGGGGGGGAGGTTGGCAATAGTAGGCTGTTTTCCTTTTTTAAATAGAATCTTTTAAAAATTGAATTAAAAGATCTGTAACTCCACTGCTACATCCATTACACCAGCAAACTGATACAATAAAATTAAAAAACCTGCAATTACTCTCCTAGCTGGCACTTTAATCAAGGTTATTGTAATAAGTTTCTATGGACTGTAAACAGGAAAATAAGACCTGAAGTTTTCATGAGGCCTCTTTGTAAGATGCTTAGGTAGAGGCAGCAAAAGAAGAATGAAAATGTTGGATTTCTTCCCTGAATCAACACAGGATAGTTTCAAGAGTCCAGCACCAATCAAATTAAGGCATGTTTTCTGAATGTTCCTCTGCCTAAGGGCAGTAGAAGAAGGAAGGGGAGGATAATGAGAGGAGAGGATAACAGGTCATGGTTAAATGCATATACAAAATTTTTAATTTGTAAATCACACTTTGCCCAAGGAGTATATGCTCTAAAAATCTGAGAAGGGGACCAGGCTGTGGGGATTAAGCCAGCTGGCTCTGGTCCAATTATTTTTCTTGCTTCTGTAGTGCAATGGGGCCAGTAGAAGATGAAATTCCACCACTGGAGAAGATCCTCACTGATGCAGAGACATCTCCCAGCTGTTTTTGGCATCTGTGGCAGGGCAGACCATGATGTACTCTGTCAATCCCCTACCAGCAGATGGCCAATGAATTGTGCCCTTGAAGTTGTATACAGTTTGAGCAGACACCAGAACTGTCCTCAAGCCACCTAAGTATCAAGGAGAGTTAAATGGTACTTCCCTCTTTATCCTACATGGTAGATGTTGATTGCAGCTAAAGAATGAGAGCTTAAAGTATAGTTCATGCCTCAGCAGTCTCATAGGTAAGTAAATTGCCATACATGCCTTTTATGACTGTTGAGCAGTTTACAGATTAAGAATCCCCACTGCTGATGCATGATTTCCAAAGCAGATCTGCACTTCATGCAAAGAAAACATGCATGCTTCATCCTGTCCTCCAAAGTAACTTTGGCTCCAAATCTTGGGGTGCCTATACATGTATTATTGTCCACTTTGTAGACAGAATTTTTCTGTGTTCCTGTATTTTACCTGCTTTGGCACCTGAAACTATTGTAAGCTTAGCAGAGCTGGCATTAAGTCACTACCACAGCAATAATTTAATGTTTCCTTTGTTCTGTGCATTTGCATGGTGACTCCAGCACTGTTTCATGTCTCCCTTAAGTGCATTATCCAACAGTGATTCTTTAAGAATGGATGTTTACCATTTGCACACAGGTTTGTCTCCTTACAAGATAGGAGTTGATACTTTATCCACAGGGATTCATGCTGAGATAATGTCTTCATTCCTTGGACTTCCCTTCTGCATCTGGGACCTTGAGATGCAAATGTGCACATTTGCTGTCTGTGTTTTATGCTATGGCTGTATGAATATTTCAGAGGTTTTTTTTCTTTTCCCCGGGGGATTACAAACTGCACTCAGCAGTTTAGTTTGCATGCATTGCAAATGAGCCATCTCTAGTAGGTTCAACTAGGGATTTAATGAACATATTGCTTATAGCCAGCCCTCTTCTTTTCCTTTCCTAGTCTTTGGATCCAATAGAGGCCCTTCTCTTTATTTAGGCAAACTACACAGTGTTCCTTCTTGCTCCTTCAGTGTTCAGCAACATTTGCTATTAAGCACCAAAAAGTACTTTCTCATGCTTGGGTCCTGCTAATGTTGAAAGGAGCAAACAACACTACTGGAAGTTGCCTGTCTCTAGCATGGCAGTCTAGAGTATCATCAACATATTTACAAATGCTAAACTGTGTCATTATATGATATGCAGAGTAGCTATTTACCCAACTGCAAGAGAGGAAATGTATTTCTAGTAGCGGCCCTTCCTGTAGTTAGATCAAGATCACTGAACTGACGAGGTTTAATTGTTTAATTCTTTAGATGCCATGTTCCACGTTGAATGAATGTTCTTTTTTTTACCAAAAAGACTATTTATGAGCCATCACAGACACTTGCTTATTCAGCCATCTTTATTCCAAACGACCTCACCACTAGGTGGGAGTATAGCAACACACTTGTTACATCACCCCACTATAAATAACAAAAACACAAACTTCCAAATTTGAGTTAAAAAAAAAGAGAGAGTTTTTCATTAGCTTTGCTCTTTTTAACATTACTATTTTAACAGCTTCTGTCAATCTATAGTCTGGATACACTTCATTAAATCATTTTCAGCTTGTAGTAGCTGAAATGCCCGTATAATAAATTAGAAGAGATCTGAGCGCAGAAAAATTCTCAGAGTTTTTTTTATAGAGCTCTAGCTACTTGTGGCCTGCTACAGCTTGTATCATATCCAGCTTCTCCTATTCCCTTACTTGTTTAATACATTCTTGATCATTTAATAATACAGCATTTCCACAGGACTGCTTTACTTTGTCACCTTTGGTTCTCTCTTTGTCAGCTGTTGGTTGCTGCTGCAATTTTTTTAACATTTTTGTTGTCTTAAGAGTTTTATCTACTAGATTCTCTCTCTCTCTCATTTCATGTTCCTTAAATTTGGTATATGGCATCTGAATTTCTTATTCTTCCACTATTTGCATTTTCCATATATAATGTCTATATTTGCTATGTGCTTCACAGTAGGTAGTTTGTGTTTCCACCTCTTTAGAAACTCTGATTCATTTTATTTACCAAGAACTTTTGCAGCTCTATCTCATAATAATGCAACTTCTTGATTTTTGTTTGCTATGTTCAGTCTTCATTTCTAATTTTTAAATGAGCATTTTATCTCTCTCTGGCATTAGGGGCTGTTTGTGTCTGATTATCTTGCATTTCTGTGATGGTTTTCATCCAAATGCATCCCCTGGTGCTTTATAAACTTTGTTAACTGATGGTATATACCACGCATACTTTGCCTTTAATCAAAGTAATGAACCTTTAGGGTGAACTGTGGTAAATAACAGTGAAGGTGGAAGCTGACAATGGATAGCATACAAAAGCAGCAGCTCATTCAAAACCCAAAGTTCTTCTCTTGAGAAGAGAAGGAACACATCTCATCACTGCTTTGTAAACATAATGGACTCCCAGATAATATTGGGCACACTTCAAGGTCCTAATTAACAAAAAAAAAAAAAAAA
>NW_017728998.1:26101873-26111114 GCF_001723915.1 Gavialis gangeticus | reverse complement strand
AAAAAAAAAAAAAAAAAAAAAGTTTGGTGTTGGGGGACGGGGGATGATGTGTGGAAGCAGATACTAAAATTGTTGTCAGCCTCGACCAAAATAAAGCTCGCCACAACTTGAGACGGAGTATTCTTGACAGTGTAACAATACAGGATTTTTGCTAACAAAAATATTTCCCTTTCACAGGGAAACAATCTAGAAAACTCAATTTCCACAGAACTCAGAACAAGGGAAACAGTTCTGTTAAATATATATATATATTAGAGCTTATCATTCTTGTGTGTGGCACCTACACTGACAAATCTTAAATGCGTATATGATATTATATAGAATGTTTTAACAATGTCAACAGATCAAATGCATGAAGTAAAGAGTACTTTTGCCATTACAGGTGAAGTTTGGGTGGTAGGATATATTTTGAAGACCATGAGTTAGTTTTTATATCCTATAGTATTGTTATCTGGAAGATAACAACAGAGTGCTTACCAGTGAGGAGCTGAGGTACCAGTTCCTGACGGAAAGGAAGCATTAGGGGTGTGCAAAGTGGGCCCTATTCGATTCGGATGCGGCCTGAAACAGGAACAATGATTCGATTAGTTGATTCAGATCACTGTGCCTGATTAGATTCGGCTGAATCTGAATTTGAAGATTTAATGCTGATTCGGAGAATCAACGATTCAGCCATAGACACAGCTTTAAATGTTTTAAATGCTTCCGGTCCACTTCTGGGTCCACTAGAGAGCGCGCTGGGGGGGCCCACCCACGCTGCCCGGGCTCTGTGATCAGCTGCGGGGGGGACCTCCGGCGCCCCCCCCCCCCAGACCCAGGAGTGTGCTGGGGAGCCCCATGTACCCCAGCATCACAGCATTCATGAGCCTCCTGCTACCTAGGGGTATGTAGAAAAAAAATTTAAAGCTGTGTCTGTGTCCAAATCTTTCAGAATCTCTCTGATTCAATTCGGAGAGATTTAAGGGGCTCCTGATTCAATTCACATTCAGAGATTCAGCCACCAAATTGGGCCAGATCTCCGCCAAATCGAATCAGGGACCAAAGCTTCGCACAGCCCTAGGAAGCATGCCATCTGTTGAAACATCATTAGCACTTCTGCATTGATAGAGACTCCCATCCAAGTACTGAACCCAATTAGCCTAGCACAGAGCTGTCCAACTTCGAAGTGGCTGGGAACTGAACACCCCACAGGCCTCACCAGCACAGCTGTGCACCTGTGAGCCCAGACACACCCCTCCACTGCATTATGTGGGAACTCCCCGCCACTTCTGCGCTCCCTGCAAGGTCCCTACATCCTTAGGGTAGCAGATCAGATATACCATACTTATTTGCAAACCACACAGCTTTTTCCCAAAAATCAGCACTCCAAAATTGGGGTGCATATTTAAAGTGGGAAAGCTGATTTTCTATGCTGGGATGGGAGAATGGAAGTATGGAGATGCTGTAAAATGGTCCCTGCTAGCCTCAGAGCACAGCAGAATTGGTAGTAGTTTTTGGCTGAGCCAGTCAACAGTTGCTGCCAATTCAGCAGTGGCTCTGAGAGGGTTAATACTAGCTTTTGTTTGAGCAAGTGCTTAATCAGGATTCAGCCATGCAGTCAGAATCCCCTGCAATCAGAATTCATCCATGACTGGAAAAATCTTTTCTCTCCACCTCACTTCATTCTGCTTTCCCCCTGAGACAAGGTGCATATCTTATTTTGGGGCATGTTGTATGCAAGAAAATATTACATTTCAGTTTGTAAGATAATCGCAACTACATTTTCTAAAGTTATTAATGACTTAGCTATTTAATTTGCAGATGCCTCAAGTTGAGTTAAAAATTAAGCTATTCCAACTTGCAAGGCCCTCTGAGAATTTTGGGTTTGTCCCTTGCCTGCCA
This sequence comes from Gavialis gangeticus, assembly GCF_001723915.1. Lineage (NCBI taxonomy): Eukaryota > Metazoa > Chordata > Crocodylia > Gavialidae > Gavialis > Gavialis gangeticus. The sequence continues at coordinate 26,109,233 of NW_017728998.1, read as the reverse complement.
TCTTGCCCTTTAAAAGTTACCTGTTAGCATCCCTGGGAGTTCTGCCTAAAATTCTGTCACAAGATATGGCTGTCATCTCAGTTCATGTATCCCTAGAACTTCTAAAATGGTTTTCCTCTTGTTTTATTGAAAGGGTTATTATCTAATCCTGAAATAATGCAGTATGAGTTTCCCTAGCTGTCACTTCCAGCAATATTATTTTGATTGTCCTCAGGATGGTGATGTCCAGATGAATTTCTTGCTGACTTTTTCAGGATGGTAGTACAATATAATTGAAATCCAGTTCTTATGCAAACCATTATCAGTATCAATATTATGTTATTAAACCATTAGCAATATTATACAATATCAACTTGGAAATTTGTTTCTAGTCTCCTTTTATGGGTTTTATTGCTGTATCTCTTTTATACAGTTCTGCTAGGAGGGACTTTAGGAACACAAAACAGTTGTAGATTAGAACAGTCTCCCGAATTATGTATCTTCTCTCTGAGAGTGACTAATGCCAGGTATAATAAAGAAAGGAGAGAGAATCCTAATAATGGCATATTATTTAATAAGTTGCCAATAAAAGTTTCTTTTTAATCTCCAAGTTGCTGGATGACAAAAGTGGTTTATGGTCCTTATAACTAAGTCTTCCCTAATGTAACTATGGATTTTCTTACTGTTTTGAATTTTCTCAACTCTTGGCCTAAAAGGTTGGAAGAACTGGCATGGTTTAGTTTAGAGACGAGAAGATAAGGGGGAAGGGAAGAATTCAATAAAAGGTCTTCAACAACAAAAATGGTGATATTAAAAGGATGGTAATCCATTGTTCTCTCTATGTCTATTGCAGGCAAAACAAATAATGTGATTAAATCTCCCAATTTGGATGAGATGTTACAAAGAATATTCTAACTATGAGGGCAGTTAAACGCTGAAACAGATTGCCTAGAAAAGTTGTGGAGTCTCTTTCATCAGAAGTCTGTATAATCTTCACTTAACAATTATTTGAGATCAGTTTAATTCAAATCAGGATCATCTCTGTTTATATGAAGTACTGAGATCCTTTCCAGTCTGATTTTTTTATATATATTTTTTTCTGCAATAAATCCCATAAATTAAATGCATGCTGTGCATGGTTTTTTTGTTGTTGCTGTTTCAATTTCAATTAATTACTTAAAAAATAGCAAACTTTAGCAAAATTTAAAAGTACATTTGGGGGAGGGTTTTTTTCTGGACTATATGATATCTTAATAAACACTACAAGTTGTCTCTGATAAGACAACTCAGTTGTTTAAAAAAGAAATTTCAGTGTCTTTGTCTTTTTTGCTAGTTATGCAGCTCGGCAAGCGAGTTGAAACAGTACCAAGATCATTCTTGCTTCAGTGCTTGTCAGATTCATTTGCTAGCGACAATTCAAAATGTGTTTTAAAATGATTTTGTCAAATTGTTGCAAGAGATAATGCACACTTAGATCATGGCATGGTTTATAATAAACAGGAAATTGCCTTCAATAGTCTACAACAGTGTAGAGAGCATTCGATTTGTGGCTGATTTATTCTTATTGTTGTTTAATCCTGTAATACTCGCTTCATTTTATTTGCTTGAAGCTGAGATTGGCTATCTATACATCTTGGATCCATTGTAAATCAAGTCTTTGCTCAAATATAAGAAAAGAACATGACACTAAGTGAAGTAATAGTGTTGCTTGCCTCACTGATCATCCGATATCTGGAAATCATTCAATTCAGACTAATAAAAGAATATTTAAAATGCTTTCAAATCTTCAAAATTATATACATATGGAATTAAAATTTTGTGTAACAGACTTTTTTCAAATGGTTTGTTTGTACTCAGTGGTAGCCATAGTCTTTTGTTAGTTTTGCATTAAATGGAAAAACTAGTAAATAGTTTGGCCCCAATTAAAAAATGCTAATTTGAAAATCTTCAAGAATTATAAAGATATCATGCTCAGAATTTACTTGACAAGCTATGTCATGTTTCTGAAAATTTCCTTTTCACCTTTTGTGTTGCATCATTTTGCTTCCTTTTTTAAATATCCTGTTCTTAATTAATTTCCATTTTAAAGAGAATAAGCATTATGACACTTAACTGTAATATATTGTAGCTTTTAACTCTTCTGGCAGTTCCTGATTCAGCACATTTTAATCCTTCTTTTATTTGTGAGGATTAGAAAGATTTTATCTACAATAATTAAGGCTGACTTCCAAAAGATACCCTAATAGAAATATTAATGCCTACTTTGATGTGCCTACCACTGTATAGTGCACAACATGACAGAAAAACAAATTCTTTAAATCTGAACAGCCGATGCTGAAAAATCTGAGCTAATTAATCATCTTGTCATAGATTTTCCTGGGGAAGCCCACCAAGGCTTGATGGGCAGCCTTATAGCTTTATTGACAGGATTGTGTTCGTATATTGATTAGAACTGTAAATCAATGTAATGTTTTTGTTAAGAACAACTCTTTCTTGAGCTGAATAGCCAGGCTATTGTCAGTGCTACAGAACTACAATCTCTTTTTTTCCTTTAATGAAATGATCTTAATTGGAATGTATAAATCTGTTCACCTTCAATCAAGAAGGTATTGAAATACAAAATGGTTCCAGTGGGAATTAAATTACTTTACAAAAAAAGTTGAAAAGGAATCAACTCAGATGCTTTTTTTTTTTTTAATCTGTTGTGCTTAAGGGTACTATTTAATATTATAGCATCAATTAGTTGTTGCCCGAACTTAATGCCTCGGGTGAACACAACAGCTGAACTCAGTCCCATTGAGGACTCTATTAGAGAAAGGGAAAAATATGCCAACACATAGGTGATTCAGGCCTCGTCTAACTGAAGGCAGAGAGAGGGTGGACAGTGTAAATATAAACGTGCTGCATTCAGCAAGCCATCCATACGACTGGGCCATGTGCCAGCCTGGCGTGTGGGATTGATGGTCTCTTTCTCCTGTCACATTTCACCTTTGGCTTAACAGCTGCCCTCTGGTTAAAAAAAAAAGACAGAAAAGAAAAGAACCTTAACGTAATGTTGCAAAAGCACTGTGCGAGGTACAATGTGGACACATCTACACGAGATGCTGACTGCACAGTAGCCTGACAGTACTGTGCAGTAGCATTGCATGGCAAAAACTGTTGTAAAAAAGGCATTTGCCAGCACTACTGCATAATGACTCGGGTTACTTTGCATTTACTTAGTACTTGTATAAACTTCACAAGTTGCAAGAGATTTTATACAAATAAGTACTAAATAAATTTGCAGTAACCACTGCACAATAGTGTCTCATGTAGACACGATCTGTATAAAATAACTCCTATGAGGCTTGTGCGCTGGTTGGCTTCACTATTGTGGAGTGCCAGGCTATGCATCCTACTCTAGGGTGAACTGGTTTTACAGCTGTTTGTGAAGCACACTTAACCTGCATTTGCCTTTCGTTTTCTCTGCAAAGGTGCAACGCTTAGTTTTGTAGCAGGTTCCTAACTCCAGCAGCTGCCTTTATACCTACCCTCATGCTCATAACTTTACCCACTTCCAGTACTGTGGCTACCAATTAACTAATATTCTCCCCCCCGCCCCCACTACACACTTACCAAATCAGCTTGCTTTCAGTCAGTTTTCCTCACCACCCCTGCAGTCCTAAGCAGATGTGTGGGTTATCTCTGTCACTTAAGACTATGGCCAGCGCAAAAACTGTATTTAATACTATATTTTTATTTAATGTCTTTATTTTTCTCCCTTTATGAGATTTTCTTACTCTGATCCCCTCTTGTATTCCCATCTAAGTGAAGTTATTGATTTATGTTTAAAAATGTAAGGTGAGTTACAATATTATGGATTTAAGAATTTTGGAATGAGGCAAAACAGCTTTGTACTTTCTCTGTCCTGCTCCTGCTGGTGCTGCTAAATCCAAACTGAGAGTGCTGGTAATTCTGACATTTCTGGCATACAGAAGCTCCTAATATTTGGAAATGCCCTTTGCACGAGAGAGAAAATGGAATGTCGTTCTCGCTGCTGCAGTAATACATAATGTCAATTGTCATCCAAGGAATAAATAGAAAGTAGCTGAAACATCATAATTTTTCAGCAAAAACTTTCAGGTTGGACAAAATATGATTGATATTATATCACAGAGATCAACATTTAGCTTATTAGACATTTATATAATCTGATTTCATAAAGCACTTTGAAGTAATGGAACTAGCAGATTATTTTTAGTGTTCTACTGAATAGACACCTGTGAATTGTCAGGCTGTTTATAATAATGCTATAATAAAGCTAGTTAAAAAGGTTTGATTAAAGAAATTGGTTAATTGGTAGCTGTTGCATACATTTATTCACAATCAGTGTGAGCTAGATTCTGCGTTACTCAACCAATGGGGTAACTTGTGAAGTAAAGTAGTATGTGGAGTGTATTGGGGTAGTCAGCACTGATCCAGACTTGTTCAGACTTTTGAAGTGATCTGGAGATGAGGGGTGTAGCTGTTTGGAGATAGTGGTATGTAAAACTTATGAATTCTGTTGGAGTTTTTGATGCTGTCCTCTACATTCTCTGCAGCCTTCCAACCACCGTCTTCGGAAGTTTTGAGGAATTGTAGCGCAAGGTCACGATAATGTCATTGAATATTGGTCATCTCTCTTTTTAATGGGGCAATGAACTGGCTTCTGGCCAGAAAAGCCAGGTGAACTGGTTGCTGGGCAAACTGTTCAGTTGATTGAGAGGCTGACACCAAGCTTTTGTCAGGTAAAGTCCATCAAAGAAACAGTCAGAGCAGTTCTTTCACTTGAAAAATAAGGAAGAAGATGCATTCAATGGAAAAATAATCAAAGAACGAAGATTCCAAGCAAATCTTAAAGATTTAGACTGAAGAGTCATGAGGAAACTGAGGCAGGGAGCAACAGGTATTTCTAAATGCTGGAACCTTTAATGGGAGTGGAGCAGAATATGCAACCTTCTGTTCACCCTTCCCTTCAGCATCCAGCCTGACACACTGAGCTAGCTGGACCTATGGTCTGGTCTAACAAATGGCATTTTTTTATGTTATGTTCTTATTTTATTTTTGTGCATTTTCTGTACCATCTTAAGCAAAGAGAGATTTCTAAAAAAATGCATATGTGAGTGAGTCCTTTTCTGCTTAATTCAGCAGTCCTGTGTCACTCATGGGGTGAATTTGTAAGGCAGAACAGATCACTAACAAGAGGGGACAAGATTAAGCTACTGGGACAGGAGGGAGGGCCACAGTATTAAGGCCGTAAGTTAGCTGAGTCAGTGCTTCTGTGAACATCGAACAGAGTTCGTAGCCAAGAACTATGGCAAGGAAGCTGGAGTCAAGTGGCTGTAACTTGGATGTGCACCAAAATACTTTCATCAGCCATGGAGTGAGACTGTGGACCCATAGCCCCTTCAAAGCCTGCAGATCACAGAAGGCCACATTGCCACCTAGAAGGTTATGGTGGAGTAAGCCAGCTTCAGGACCACAGAAGAAAGGCTCATGAGAACTGAGTAGCAAAAATGCACCAGGCTTATGGTATGGAAAACCCAGCTTGAGCTGCAGCCCCCCGGCTGGAGCAGGGAATACTAGGAACCTACAGCCCCACTTCCAGGATTTCATCTCTTGCACCTTGAGCCAGATTTCATGGAAAGTGAATTTTACCCTTACTCCTAACGTTTGTACAAAAAAAGAAGAAAATTGCTGCTTCCCTCTAGCGAGCAGGTATGTTTTGTCACTTGAATCACATAACCCCACTGCCAGGATTGCAGAGCATGACATAGCCAAATAATTATCCTTCTCAATTTAACTTGTAAGAGCTGCCATTGGTGATTACCCAACTGTCAACTGCACAAATTTTCTGTTAGAAGCATTACAAATGATATTGTTTATGGTACTGTCATTGTGCTGCCTCGTGAATTATAATTGGGGGGGTTACCCACTCAAGGTGGTGACTGGCCAATTTTTGCAGGCAGATTGTAGGGCTGGCCATCCCTTTTTAAGGCAGAGACCCTCCCACACCTCTGGCTGAGGGGCCCTGGTGGCTATACTGCCCATCACTGATTGGTGGAGACAGCTGTCCATCATGCAGCCTCACCCCCTTGCTGCTGATTTGAGGGGTGGGGCCACATGACAGGCAGCCCCCTCAGCCAGTTGGGGGTAGCAGCCATCCTGCCTCTGCTGGCAGCCCCCTTCAGCTAGGCTGCATGGCAGGAAGAACTGCTGACCCCACTGGGGAGCCAGTATTTTATTTTAGTAAGTCCCCCTCTCTTCCCTCCCCTGCAGATTTCACACAAGTAACCAGATTTCACAATTTCTGTGAAATCCGTGCAATTGTGACTTAGGTAGATCCCTAATTAATAAATCCTGATAATTGCCAGAACTGTTCTACTCAGGAGTAAGCCAGTTCTTATTGAGTCCTTTTTTCAAAAGCAGACTTTGTTAAATCATACTGTATTTTAATAACTAGGGAGGCAACAGGGGTTTTGCAGCCTTCAGTGAGATGGTCTTTTGTCTCTTCCCACGTCAGTCTTGTGCAGGTATAGTCAATGCAGAGTAATGTGAAGAAATAGCCTGCAGACATCTTCAAAATAGTCACTTGTGTCTTGTTTTACTTTGTCTATTGATTGAACAGTAAAGTCTTAAATAGTTTATTTTCATTATGCTATTTTTGGGCTGTGGCCTGGTATCTTTTTCTTCTCGTTTATACCAGTGTTGTAAAAGTGGTATAGAAATTCAATGATTTTCAATCAGGGTGCTCCTCACTGCAGACATAACCAGCCAGTACCATGCCCTGGGCAGGAGCAGCAGCAAGAGGCTTGCTGCTGCTGGTGGGGTCACCTTCTTTTTTTTGTTTTGTTTTTCTGCCAACACATGTCAAGTAGCCATTTAAACACGGGTTTTTTTGAGCAGCCAAAAAAAAAAAAAAAAGTCACCCGTTTCCCTGCATCAATGAATCTCTGGCTGTTTCTCCTGCACTGTGCACTGCCATAGCTTCTCTGCCCCTCCTGATGCTAGAGCTGGAGCCACTGCAGGGAAGCTGAGGGGAAGGTGTGGGGGAGGCACTCCCCTGGTTCCGTTAAAGAGGCCTCTCCCGCTTTGACCGCCCATCTGTATGCTATTGCTCCTGATTCTCACTTGTAAGGGACAGTCAGGAGCCCCAAACATTCCATTTTCATTGGTCACTTGTAACCCAGGCGGTACTCCAAGAGGTGCCCCCTCTCCAATTGAAGGGATCAAGGCAGGTGCACAAGCGCTGTGGGAGGTGTAGGGACTCTCCTCCCCCTATAGAGCAGAGCCAGACCACCAACGGGGACTTAACTGTATACCTTTTAACACTGGGAACATAACAGGCATAAGTCAGAGGGTA
>NW_017728998.1:26101335-26101699 GCF_001723915.1 Gavialis gangeticus | reverse complement strand
AACAGCAGAACAAACAATATGGGCTGGTGAAATATAAAAAGGCACAAAATGCAAAATGTCAAGGAAATATAGGGCCTTGGTACCTGGAAGGGGGAAAAACACAGTGGCCCCTTTCCACTGCAAGAAGATGTTTTTTGTTAACTCACTCAACCCAAGTCACTTCAGCTGGGACTTAAACCCAGCTCTCCCACATGGGAGGCAGGAATGCTGCCACACAGCCACCACTGGTGGCACTGTGCCAGCCTGCTAGGGGTCTTGACTTTCCTGGAGCCCCGGCCTCATGTGGAGCTGCCTGACTTCTGATTGGAGGAGCTGGAAGCAGAGCTGGGAACCTCTCAGGTCACTGCTCAGATGCTTCCTGGAG
>NW_017728998.1:26094325-26100558 GCF_001723915.1 Gavialis gangeticus | reverse complement strand
GAATCCCAAGTCCTCCAATCATCTTTTACCCCTTCAAAACCCCTGGGCCAGGTCACTGCCAGCTAGCCCGTCACACACTCTTGAGATGAATGTCACAGGAGACGTGTGCTGAAACCCCTCAGTTCAAATCTGATTTTTGAAATGGTGCTAGACATTTCAATGTTTCAGAAACAGTTTTATTCATACAGATTACCTCTCCACTCATACTTTATTCATTTAGGCTGATAAAAATCGGTCTCAGAGAAAGATTACAGTAGCTATTGCAAAGACCCTTGTGAAAAAGACTTGGTGTTTGTTTCCAGCCTGTGAAAGGGAGGTGAAGAAAACTGATCAGTCTGCCTAGTACTTGCTGGGTTTGCCATATGTTCTGTTAGCTGAGTTAGCCAGTTTCCTTCATTTGATTATACCAAAATCCTGCCACTGTTCTGAATAATAATAATAATAATTGCTGCTATTATTATTATTATTATTAATTTTGGTCTAGGGCAAACCTTTTGCTGCAAATGATGATAAACAGTGATTTCATTTCCTAACTGCAAGAGAATACCATCACACCTGTGGTGATAAGAGAAACATCCATCTGTAACTTTCATTTCTCATTGGTAGCAGATCTGCTTAGCATTGCAACATCACCATCCATGCCCTTTCTGCCTTGAGATTCTTGCACCTGGCTTTCTGCCTGCAGACATTGGCATAAACCTGATTTAAATTAGGACCCAATTTTTTGTGAATTTACATGGTGTTAAAATAGGTATAGTACATGTCCAAGCAGTGTTGCTTCACTGGGCTGGTTTGATGTGACTTGAATTTCTAAATCTATCTCCTGTCACATACAGCTGTTCTCACGAATAGAATACTTTTGTACAGTGAAATATGGAGAGGTGAAGTGGTGATTAAGGACATTCTGCAAACACCATGCTTGCCTCGGGCAGAAGTCATTTTCTTGTCAGTGTTTTTAGAGACTTTTTGAAAAATTCTCTACGTTAACCCAAGTTAGTTGCTTCCTGCACCCAGACATGGCCTCATCTTCCTTAATCTGCTCATCTCGGAGACAGGAAGTAGACAGTGAAGAGGGGGCCCTTATAGTTTTGCTACTAAGAAAATAGAAAGCAGTGACTTGTGCTATGGACAGAAGTTACACATAGACCGGTTTAAGTGATCAGAAACTGGTTTAAACCTGTGTAAGAACAGAACTTCAGTGCACATAAACCAGTTTGAAAATGGCCAAAACTGGTTTGAGATGATGGCAGAGGCAGGGGGCAAATCCAGGGCTGGGCCTTTCCCAGCAGGCTGCAGCTCAGGCTGGGGCTGCAGAGGCTGCGTGACTCCCTGTGTCCAAACTGGGTGGGGCTGTCATGGAGCCCCAGCCATCTGGGAAGGGCCCCCCAGGACCAGCCCATGGGGGCAGGGCCCTTCCCAGCCTCCTGTGACAGCCCGGCCCAGCAGTACGGACAGAGGCTGGCTGAAGAGCAGGCTTCCTGGGCCAGCTCAGAGACACCGGTGGTCCCCAAGCCCAACAGCCACCACTGCACCCCTGTTCTGTGCAGCACCTGGGGCTGCAGGCACACAACTACCTGTGGGCTGGCTGGGGCTAGGGGTGCTGTTCTGCCTCCTTCACCTCCAGCTGCCACTGCTGTGGCCATGCCACACTGCTCTGGGTGGGGAGGGAGGCAGGAAGCTTCTGCCCAGCGTGGAACTCTGGCTGCAACTCCCGGACGCCGTGGAAGGTGTCTGGGTGGAAGGCATCCGGGAGCTGCAACCGGAGCTCCACGTCCTAGACAGAAGCCACCAGGCCTAGCAGAGTCGTTTTTCTCCTGTCACATCCAGCTGCAGCTCCTGCTCCTGCCACACTACAAGGCATCGCTCAGGGCAGGAGGAACTTCCTTCAACCCAGCGGCCTCAACCCAGCTCAGGGAGCTCCGACTCCAGCTCCAACTACTTTCAGCCTGCTCTGCCCACCTGAAGTGATAAGCAGCCCATGTGGGTGGAGCCCATGGAAAGTGTCTGGGAGCTGGAGCTGGAGCTGGAGCTCCATGAGCTGGGCTGAAGCTGCTGAGCTGAAAAAAGTTCCCCCTGCCCCAAGCAGTGCTGCGAGGTACGGTAGGAGCCGCAGCTGGAGGTGATGGGAGAAAAACAGCTCTGCCAGGCCAAGCCAGCTTCCCCTTGCCTCCAGTAGCTCCACCCCATCCCACTTCTGCCACTGCTGAGCCACTCTGGGTGATGGTGGAGGAGGGGGGTGCGGTGGGGGAGCTTCAGCCTGGCGGCTTCTGCCTAGCTCCTGGAGCTCTGGCTTCAGCTCCCAGATGCTTTCTACCCAGATGCTTTCTGCCTTCCAAGGTGTCTTGGAGCTGGAGCTCCACGTGCTGGGCAGAAGCCGCGGGGACTGAAGCTTCCTGGGTCCCTCCCCACCTCCCACCCAGAGCAGCGTGGTGCAGCTGCCGCAGTGACAACTGGAGGCAAGGGGAGAAGAAAAGCCCCCCTGACCCTGGCCCTGGCCAGCCCGCAGCTGGCTGTGTGCCTGCAGCCCTGGATGCTGCACAGGACAGAGGGCCTGGCAGCAGCTACCATCTTTGGAGCCCACCAGTGCCCCTTAGCTGGTCCAGGAAGCCTGCTCCTCAGCCAAACCCCACTCATGCTAATGGACCAAGCTGTCACAAAGCCACAACAGGCTGGGAAGGGCCCTGCCCCATCTGGCTGGGTCTCCATGATGGCCCCACCCAGCTTGGGCACGGACATCCAGGAGCAATCTAGCCATGCAGCCCCTGTGGCCCCAGGCCAGGCTGCCCCTCGGCCTCCACTTTCAGCAGCACCTGCAGGCCACCTTCACTCAGCCTGCTTCCCCAGTCCTGGGCAGATAGCAGGGCCATGGCAGCCAGCTTTGGCCAGGCCTTCTGCCACCGAAGCAAGAGCAGGGGGGAAAGCTGGGCGGACCCTGACTGGGGTCTCCTGCCCCTGCTTTGCCTGAGGCCCTCCCCCAGCCAATGTCTGGACTTGGGGGACAAGCCTGGCAAGGGCTGCTTCCCCACCTCACCCCTCTAGGCATGCCCCAGCTGGGCTCCTTACAGGGCAGAGTGGAGGTTCAAACCCCTCCCCAGTCAAACATAGCCCTTGCAGGGGCTTGGCCACACCCTCCAGCCTTGTGGCTGCTGGAAAGAGAAGGGAGGGCTGCTGTACAGCCCCTCAGCTTCTAGCCTGAGCCACTGCAGGCATGTGCCTGCATTTCCAGAATTAAACATGAATGTCTGTTGACTTGCAAATCAGTTCAATCCTTGCAGGTTAGACTAACCTGCAAAGATTGAATCAATTTAGGCTCCAGCTTTTTGAATGTCTGTCCCTAGCCTTGGAGATGTAACAGGAAGGTCCTTTTTCACATGCAGAGAGTAGTGGATTCAATCCTATCTAACCTTTGACAAAAATTGTGTAACCTCTGGTTTCAGGGAAAGGACAGCGCAGTGGTTGGGGCAGTGGCCCAGGACTGTGGTTGAATTGTCTGCTTCACCATGTATTTTCTGTATGACTTCAGAGAATTCACTTAGCCTTTCTGCCCCACACCTTTATATGAAATGGAAAGAACAGAACTTCCAGACATACAGTCAGTTGCATATTAAAAGTTGAGAGGCAGTTAGATATTATGAGGAGGAGAAAAATGTTTACCTGGCATACAGGAGTAGTATTTGGAGTATATGAATGAAATAAGACAAAGGGAAACATGATAATTCTCATGAAAACCAAGTTTAAGTTGCACTGGGCAGGGAGAGAAATCCTGTTACTTACCTAGGCATAGATCTTAAAGAGGAAGTCCCAGTGAAGCATTCTTTAGATACCTACACATGCTTTATGAGCTGGTATGTTGGCTTCTTTCAATTTCTGACCCAATAGAAACAACACCTTTTAGGCTCATGGAGGCACCTCGTTTGTAATGGGTAATGAGATCTGCAAAGTACCTTATATCTGTCATACACAGAAATACTACAGTTCTCCCTTGCTAAAGCTATGGGCCAATCAAAATCTTAAGCGTGGTATTGGTATCCACTGAACAGACCTGGGAAATTTTCTAAATGTCCCCATGCAAAGTGTGAGTTCCAGCCTCAGTTACAGACAGCTGAGCAGCAAGGGAAGAATTCTAGAGAGATGTTTTTCTCTATAAATTTTCCCTGGGTCATATCACTATTCCAGCATTAATTTACTGTGCAACAGAAGCAAAAGATAGAAGCAAGAAAGGAGGGGAAGCTGGGGGGACAACTTAGTTCATGTGCTATATATATTGTCAGCCTAAAAGTTCAGTAAGTAGGGTGTTCACCTAACATAAAAACAAATTTTATATTTTTACTCGTTGTAGGGAATAAACAGCTGTGCAATAACTCCTGAAGACATTTTAGGGGTCAAAGCATTCAGGTGGTGAGAACGCAAATGTCATGAACTCAGACTGGTGTGGCCAGTTGCATGCCTTCCAGGAAGAATGTGAAAGAGGTTCACTGATGGTGAGGGTTTGATCCTTGAACCTCTTATTTACACACAATACTAGTGAATCTAATGAGAAGGCTCGCATAAGCAGGAAGTAGTCACTCCCTCCCATCCCCCCTGGAAGACTTGTAAGACTGGATTGATGGTTTCTGCTTCAAAGTCCTATTAAACTATATACTTCAACCAGTGACTAGCTCTCTGAATTTTCTTTTTACCAGGCAATAGCAGATAAGAATACTTGCCAGTGTTTTACCAGTGCCCCAAGATGATACATAAGTACATCTTATTATAAAATGCATGAGCCCTTTTACATCACTATTAACCTCAGTGATGCACAACTTTAACAGCATTTGGAGCCAGCCCAAGAAAAAAGCTGCTTGGTTTCGCAGAGCAAAAGACTTTTGTAACAAATATTAAAAGAAAAAAGTGCTGGTGTAGAAATCTACTTTGCAAGGAATAAAATTAGCGTTTTGAGGGCACATCTACACAAGACACTTCAAGGCACATTAGCCTAAATTTAAGCTGCATTAAGGTGCTCATCTATACGTGTGCCCTTAACGTGCTTTTAAAATGGTGTTTTTGGGCTAATCATGTAGACGTCTGCCCAAGCCCACTTAATGCGCTTTAAGCTAATGCACATTAAATTTAAATGCACACGTAGATACTGAATCTCTTAAACCTCATTTTGACTCTACTACTGTGTAACCTATGCCACGTGCATTTAAGATGATAAATGGATTGGATCATATTTTTATTATTCTTTGTAAATTATGATGATTTGACTAAAATTATTCTAGTTCCTACAAAATTTCTAAATGTTATCGTTGGTGATGTATGATGTCCACAAATTTTTGTCCTTTTTAACAATAATCCCTGAGAATTTATTTGCCAGTGCCACAGAGTTCTCCCTACGTTTTATTACAGAGATAAGGAAAGTTTATCTCTGACTCTTAACTGCATTCTTCAAAGATGAGGAACATGCTGTGTTTCTTTGCACTTTTATTTATAGTTCTATAATTTGATTGGATGAACATATTTTGTTTTATGCATTTAAGCCTCTGATCTGTGACTTAAGCATTATGAATGGGTTCCTTACTGCAAATGTGCAAATAATTATGGATGTGACAAATTGCCAAATGAAAATGTCAAGTGAAACCCATGAAATCTTGGTACACATGCAAAAAAGTTACACTGTGTCTTTATTTTTTAATATCTCAGTACCTGTGATAAAACAGGAAAAAGGGATGCAGGCAACAGGGAGACATTATAGCAAGCCCTAAATGCATAAAGCAGGAATGGTGGATGGGTAGTATATTTATGTGTAATATCTATACCACTTCTGTTTGAATAAATAAGCCATTTAAGACCTTTGTGTGCTACTGTACTGCTGGGACACCGGGGGAGTACTGTAAGGCAACAAGTCTTTCCCTCGTGTCGCACAAAATATCCCATTGGATAAAAGGATGGGAAGAGATGTTATACAGATGAATATGCCTTCCATGTCTGGTTCCTTTCTTAGAAACCATGGAGAAATTTGGTGAGCTTTAAGGTGCTCATCAGTTCAGGGATCCGGGTTTTCCGTTTCCCATGGAAAAACGGAATAAACCCCAGGTCTTACCACAGACAAAGCCAGAGGTCTCCTTTTACCGGAGAAACCTGCAGATTTTGCACGGAGCTCCCTGCAGGCTGGCCGCCTGCGTGCCGCTGCTTTGCGGGGCTCAGCCTTGCACACAGGAGGCGCGTGGCCAGGGCAGCGCGGGGCTCGCAGG
>NW_017728998.1:26093389-26093651 GCF_001723915.1 Gavialis gangeticus | reverse complement strand
CTGCTGGGCGGCGGGGGAGGAAAGCCGGGCAGGAGCCTGCGGCCTGTGCTTGCTCCGCATACAGACCTGGGAGACATGGGCCCGCCCTGCCACCCGTGGCGTGCGTGGGGGGGGGGAGCTGCCCCACCCGGCTCTGCAGCAGGGGCTGGGTCCGTAGCCCCGGAAGCTGGGAGCCCCCTCAGGCAGGGCTGGGGGGAAAAGGGCACCAGCAACGGTGTGGGGGAGTGAGAGGCACAAGCAGGGATGGGGGGGAGGGCTGTGA
>NW_017728998.1:26087554-26093379 GCF_001723915.1 Gavialis gangeticus | reverse complement strand
TCGGGGGGGGGGTATTAGAGAATTTGTGATTTTTTTTTTTTAGCAGAAAATTTGCGACTTTCGTTATCAGGGAAAACCACGATCCCTGCCTCATCATGACACCTAGTACGGCGGTCCAGTCCAAGGGCCATATAGAGTTGACTGTTTCTTTTTCCCCGGCTTGAATCAAGATGCATCCACTGTTGGTGTTTTCTTGCACTGGTAACCTGCGGGAGAAATTTCTGTTTGGGCCGATCAAAATGCCTCTCTTTGATAATTTTGAAATGCTTCACTTTAATTTCAACCTTTAATTTTTGTTTACTGGGAAATAACTTTTTAAAGTTAGAAGTAATTTTGAACCAAAATCATACATTTTTATTAGGAAAAAAGTATATTTTCCTTTTAAACAACTCTGAAGATTTTATTTGCTTTCAAAACAGGGAATTCATTGACTCTGAGCCTTTCCTGTGTCAATTTTGCAGCAAGGAAGGAATGAACTATAGCTTTAAATGAGCTTCAGAATGAGAGTGGGGGTAGGGTAGTAAAACTATCAAAAGTATAGACCTAAAAGAACAATTTGTACAGAAACAGTGAGCCTTGAATTATAACTGAATGAGAAGAGACTGACAAATACCAATACAGGTCCAACCTGGGATACCTCAATAGCATGGAATCTCAGTGAAATGTGTTAATGATATGGCAGTACTTCTCCTGATAGCCCATGTGACCCTGTTGTACCATGTAGGGTATAATCGTTTCCCTGTGCATGTGCAGTACAGATGTCAATTAAGCTGCATCTAGATGCTGGAACAGATTGTTAAATATAAAAGTGCAAAGAGTTGGTCTTGCAATACTAAAATGAAGATTTACTGTAGCAGGTTCTTGACTATTGTGACTACTTTAAGTGAATTGTTACCAATATGTTGGGAGAAAATTATACATCAACTCTATTGACTAAATTTCTTAACATAGGAGTGGAACCATTAACAATATAAGAAAGAGACCAATATCTTTTCTTTCTTTGGTTAATAATAGTTAATCTACAAATTGTTATATATTGATAAATTGTCAAGTGATGGTGTTTTTCATATTGATATCCTATTGGGGGTGATTTTAAGCTCTTTGATTAGAGGTGCTTGAATAGCGGTCTGTTGGAGATGAGGATATAAGAAACTTTTGAATGAGGAAGTTTAGATGGGTCGGTTTCCCTCCAAGCAAATAGTTACCATTGACATGACTTTGAGTGCATGTCTTTTAAAATTCATTGTGTGATAGTGATTTGAGCTTTGGTTATCTTGAGCTTTATTGTAAAATATTGCTTAAAGTTCAAATCATAATGGGGTGAATAACAAATTTCCTGCCTAACGGCCAGCCAGCCCCTTAACGTTGTGGTTTCCAACCCTTTAAAGAACTGCATAGATTTAGATCCATCAGACCTTATCTGTATCAGACTTCCTGCAACCTGCAGTGGAGTTCATGTTGAACTAAGGCTTTCTCACCACGGTGTTCAAGGAACTATAGTTTGGTGTGGCCGAATCTCCAACGAGGATAATATTGCCAACCTCTGAATTAGAGGTGAGCAACAATGGCACGATTAAGCCTGGGAATATACTGATACTGGCTTAAGTAGGAATTGTTGGAAGGACAAGGCATGAAAGTATTCAGTGGGCACATCTACACAACACACTTAATGCCCATTGGACTAATTCTATTGCACAGTAGCACAGCTGACAAAAACCGTGTTAATGTGCAGTAGATTTAGTTCAATGCACATTATGTCACACAAAAAGCATTCACTTGCACTAATGTGTCATAGTGCTGATTATGGCGCATTAAGTTAGTACCTATTTATTACAAGTACTAAACTTAATGCACTATAATTATGTCACATTAATGAAGATGTAGACATACCCAGTTACAGCTTGCAATATTTGCTGCTAGTGACTGGAAAGCACCATCCTTGCTTTCCGTTTGGTAGTCATTATTCGTCCTACTACCATGGTACCTCCACAGTATCATTGCAAATATTATAAATGGGTCAGCACCCAAATTCTAGCATTCAGACATTTGTCATGGCTGTGAACTTTTCGCTTTGTTTCACATGCATCTCCCATTGTTCAAATACTCTGACAGTCCAGCCACACATCAGCGTCTGCTACAATGCTATCTTTTCCTGTCTGCCTCCTTGCTGCGTTGATATCGTCAGTTGTTTCCATGTTGCCGGTGTTCTAAGTATATCACAGATGAATGACAAGTGCAACTGAAAAATATTGAAATATTAGAATTTCAGGCAGTGCTGACTTATAATGGGCATTGCATCTTGTGAATTTACAGGTGGCAGCTGGAGGTGTAAGTAAAACATAGTTCATTTTCCAATCTTCCACTCCTCAGCTATTTGAGTAATTCTCTAACCAAACAAGTAGGAGTCTGCTTGCTTGTATGCATAGGGACTGTCTCAGAGGGAATCGTGCACATCTTAATATGGGTGAGGGCTGAGAATTCTGCAGTGCAGAAAACTTTTTATTCGGTTCTGCTCCCTTTCCCTAGATGGACCTGTTAAGGGCATCTTTCTATTTGATGCCTCTGTGGAGAAGGAGATGTAAACAAGGAAATAAAATATATAAATAACAGACCTCACCACTGAACAAAGAGAGGCTTTATTGTTGTTATCTCTTGCCACATTTTCACCTACCTGCTGTACTGCAGACCAACAAACTACCATGTGAGCTATTTATTTTCTTTCTCTGGCAAAGTGGCAGGCATTTTAATATGTCTCTGATATTTGTCCTGCATTTAAAAAAAATGTTTATCTACCCTTTAAGGATACTGAGCTATCTAGACCAACCAGACAAAAAAAGCTACGTTTATAGAGAAAGGACAGAAATTAATTGTCCTTTTGACTAACTATTTCATATGTAGCAATATACTAAGCCTCCCAGGGAACCATTTGCCAGATTTGCCATAAATACTTTGTTTATAACAATATGACATAAACTGTGAAGGCAGCAATATATAGTTTTCTAATATTTAGAGGCATTGTAAAGGTACATAAACCAAACATTCACTCTAAAAGATATCTCTGCCGTGTTTAAATGATGCAGAAGGTCTCACATACCTCTAAAAGGCATCTTATCTAGGAGAGCTATTGCATCACTCTTTGCTGCAGCTGTCCCTTTCATAGAACTAAGAACTCTCTTCCATGTCAGTACTTTTCATGCTATTGTATTCACATTTCCCCCCCAAGATGCTTAGATACTGACTTAATCTGGAATCATTCATTTTTTGGCGGGGATACAATGCATCTCACTCTTGCTTCCTCCAAACAATGGTCTAGCACTGTTTTTCTTTCTCTTTTTAGCAGAGGGGGAGAATTAAGTTGTGTTAGAATTTTCTATCATAAAGAATAAGTCTATGAAGTCCATCTGTCTGAAAGATGGTGACTAGACTGGAGATGGAGTTGGTCCAAATGGAGTTAGAAAGTCCTCTCCATATTCCTCTAAGTGTTTTAACCAGTTGGTCTAATTTTTGTAAGTGATGAGTACCTACACCATTTTGCTTTGCCTGTACATTGAGCCCAGTGTTTAAAAATATGAACCATGATGGTGTTTTCACTGAGTGGTTACAGATCGTTTAGAGCCCAACACTACATCCAAAGTGTGTTCGTGCCTTTCATTGTTCAATTTACTGCTTATTCACCTGTCATTTTTGAGTTTTTAATATTCTTTTCCTTGTCTTGGCTAAGTATCTGCTTTTTGACACTTGTGTATTCATTCCACTGCCTAACTAATTAGTTGTTATAACATTTGTATATGCTGCTAACCTGCAATGGAATATTGTTGCATTATGTTGCTAACTTTTTTCTATAATGAAAATTAGTGATTTATTTTTACTCTTTATCTTCTATCTCTTAACCTGTTTTCTATTACCATAAAAGAACCTTGCTTTTCATCTCCAGCTACCTAGATTTCAAATGCATCTTGTCTACTGAAGTTTTTCCTTTGCCCACAATTTTGTTCTCTGCGAGCATGTCTGCACGGGCAGATGATGGTGTGATTGTAACATTGCTATGCCTGCTCTAGCTTTAATCTATCTAGACTGGATGGCAATAGTAGTGAAGACAGGGTGGAACACGCTTGCAACCCAACTATGTACCTGGCATCTCCAACAGACTTGTACAGCCTGCACTGAAATCCATGCCCTGCATCCTAGTCACACGGTGGCTAACTCAGGTATTCCTGAATACCTGCACTATATTTATGTTATCAGTTTTCACAGGATGAAACAGTTGGTGTGGCAGGGCACTGTTTGTGCCAGCCACTTTAAGGGCCTGGAGCTGGCAGCTGCCAGGTGTCTGATGAGGGCAGCCATTTTCAATCTGGGGCTGCCCATATAAACAGGGCAGTTCTGCTGCTGGAGGCCAGGCAACAACACTGCCTGGCCAGAGGGCTGCTGAAATCATCTGGAGGTAAGGGAGGAGCTGTAAGGGATGGATAGCAGGCTCCTGGTCCTGGGCACGACCTAAAACTGCACCCTGCTGGGAGTGGGTAGCCTGGTGGGGCTCCCAGTGGTGCAGAAGCCCCCAGGAAATGCCAGACCAGTTACCACCCTGGTGAAAGGTGGGTTGGGGCACCTTAACCCCTAGCCCCCACAACTGGTTGGGTTACCCCTTTTGTGTGGAGGGCCTGGAGGGTGGACCCCAGAGAGAAAGAGTAAGGCCCATAGACTTAATGCCTTTCTGAGCTTCCCCTGATTGGCCCATGCTGGGGCCAGGACCAGAAGGGTCAAAGGGTTGGAGACCCACCGCGATGAACACCCAAGAGCTGAGGGCCTGGGGTCCTGACCGGCCTGGAGGTGGGCCAGGGCTAGTGAGCTGAAGGTCCCGGTGGGGGGATCACATCCAAAGGGGAAGCAGTTCAGGGAGCTATGTTGCCCAGTATATAGGAAGAAGAGACTGCCTGAGGGGAGGCATCCAGGTGGGGTTCAACAGTAGGATTCTGGGGCCCAGAGTGGGGCTGATGACAATGAGAACTGTAGATGCCATCAGCAAGGCTTGGGCTGCGGTGTAGGGGAGGAAAGGAGCTGCAGATAGCGCCCCCTGGCATTGGGGGAGGAAATGGGCAGCCTCCCGCTTAATTAACATCTATTAATTATACCAACAGGGCGTGGCAGGTGAGAACACAGGCAGTTAGCCCAGGAACAGGTAGGCGGGCCACACTGAGATCAGCCCTGAGCAGGCCCCCTGTTACACTTGGTTATGATCCAAGTGAGAGGGAGCGATTCTACATTCACCAAATTTGAATCAGATTTCTCGGGTTTTTGGTAACCTAAATCAAGAGAAATCTGACTCACATCTGGTGAATGTAGAATCTAGCAATCTCTTGCAGAGAACAAAATTGGACTTCTTTTTGCTGATTATGTCTGTGAATTGGTAAATAGTAGGGCTGTGCGAAGCTTTGGTCCTTCGTTTAATTTAGTGGAGATTCAGCCCAATTTGGTGGCCGAATCTCTGAATCTGAATTGAGTCAGAGGATCCTTTAACCTCTCTGAATTGAATCAGAACCCTCTGAATCAATTGGAGAGATTTGGAAAGATTCTGTGATGCGGACACAGGCACAGCTTTAAATGTTTTTTTCTACATACTGCTAGGTAGCAGGCGGCTTGTGAGTGCTGTGATGCTGGGGTGCATGGAGTGTCCCACAGAAGCACGGGGGGCTCCCCAGCACGCTCAGTAGCAGACCCAGAAGTGGACTAGAAGCACTTCCGGGTCCACCAGGGAGCGTGCTGCCCCTCCACTCCCCCAGCTCAGCAACTGGTGCCTCCAGGGTCTGGGAGGGACATCCAGAGTC
>NW_017728998.1:26076127-26082554 GCF_001723915.1 Gavialis gangeticus | reverse complement strand
CCCCCTTGCACGCTCCCTGGCAGATTCAAAAGTACTTCCAGTCCACTTCCAGGTTTTGCTGCTGAGCACATGGAAGACCCCCCTGCACTCCTGTGGGATGCTCCGTCCGCCCCAGCATTGCAGCTTTCGCAAGCCCCGGTGGTACCTCGAGGTATGTAGAAAAAGCATGTAAAGCTGTGTCTGTGTCCAAATCACTGATTCTCCAAATCAGCATCAAATCTACGGATTCAGATTCAGCCGAATCAAATCAGGGACAGTGATCTGAATCAACAAATTGCAGTAGATGTGGATTGAGAACATGTAGCCTTGTACGTCCGATAAAACTTGGTTTGCACTGCAAAAGGTATCCTCAAGCAATTCATTAGTTCTTATCAGATTGCAACAATGGACATCAAACAGTGGCAGATAAAACTGTCATAAAATAAGAGTAAATGAAGCCTGGTGCATGATCATGATGGCTGCATAAACTTTAGGCTTCCTGTAAGAGTAACTCAGGTTAATACTGAAACCATAAATACTGAGATTTTTCCATTGCTTTGATAACTTCATGTCAGCTGAAAGACTGATATGATATTCTCTTTACCAATAATGCTGATGGCAATGCATGAAATAATTTGAAGCCATTTCAACACTTTTCATCCACATTTTCTATCTAGCTGCATCCCTTCTATGTTACATCCTGAATTTCTTTCCAACCTGTGAAAGATAATAGGTGAATACTAAGCTGTCATGTGGACAACTACACTAACAGGTGATCTTAAGTTTTAATTTCCTAGAGTTCCTTTAAAAGTTTCATACAGAGAATCATAAAACTTTCATGGATTTCCCTTACTGCATGTCTTTCAAGGTAGCTGGTTCCTGTGTGCTGGTCACTTAGATTAAAAAAAAGTCTTATAATCGGTACAAATCTTTGGTAGAGGTGAGCAAGTGATTTAATTTTATTACAGAATATAGAATTGCTCTTTGAAAATTACAAAGCTACAGCTTTTACAATGAACAAACATGCACTTACAATAATATCATCATATATGCTACCTAAATTCTCCAAAATTGTTGTTGAGCATAATACTCTTGTTGCACACAGTACCACGGATGAAACTGAATAAGGCAGGGAAATTGCAACAGCCTTCTTAGATAAAGGGTAGGAAGTGAAAATTGACACAGGTTTTTATATTTGGTGCAGATTTCGCCAAAAAGGGATAAAAGGAAATATGCACCAGCAAACAAGAGGTTCCCAGAGCAAATACTCATTTGTTTAAGAACTTTTCTTTGCATTAAATCACCAAAGAAGCCTTTGTGTAGAAGTCGTTTATTTTTATATTTGTTTTTACTGCAAGAACTTTTGGCTGCCAGAAGTTCCCCAGCAAGAAAGGTTTTGGCTTCACAGGGTAACGGTTACCAAATTATTGACAAAACAATAAACAGGAGGGACAGAAGTCCTAGTTAACCAAAGTTAAGGTTTGTCTGCCAATCTTGCTCATTTATTTTAATATGACCACCAGTTTGCCATGGTCAGACAGGTTGTGATGTGATGGATTTACTGTAATGAAATACTGTTTTTCCTTAATTCTTAGTCCCCCTACCAGTCTTCTTCAAGAGGGATTAAAAATCGTAACCTTTTTGATAACAATTTGCATAGTCGTAATGACAACCATACCAAATTTATTACCTGAATCATGTCATACTGACTTATAAAAGCAAGCGTGAAAATCCTTATCCTGTCCTTAATACTGGTTACTTGAATTTGTCTTCACAATTAAGCATGTCAACAAATAGAGCTAAATGACTCAATTCCAAAAGCATTGACCCCAGCCCTGCAAGCTGATTCTTGCAGTTACGCTTTTGGCTGTGTAGGGGTTAGTGTCATTCCAGTATGGGCAGGGATCCTATGCTTTAGGACTATCAAAGGTATGGCCTCTGGGCTAGAATTGGCCTGTAGAACCCCATCATCCAGTCCCCAGTGCTGCCTCTGGGTCTTGAGCATCTCTGTTATCCTGGACCCTATAACTTTAATGATAGGCTACCCTGAAAACTAGTTTCAAGTATAGCAGGAGTGTCAAACAGAGAAAGTGACACATGATATGTGCCAGACTGGTCTCCATGCATGGGGCCTGGCACCCAAGCTGCATGTGATGCCTGCCCCAACTGGTCCAGGACAGATGCTGTACATGGTGGCTGCGATCCAGACCACTCCACATGCCAAATTCAGTACTCATGGTGCACGCTCCAGCCAGTCCCAAATTGCACTGTATGCGGTACCTGCTCTGGCTGGTCTGAGACGTGATCCACATGAGGTGCCTACTTCAGCCAGTCCAAGGGTCCCAGATTGGCTGGAGTAGGCACGACAGGCAGCACAGTCCCAGACTGGCCAAAGGAGGTGCCATGAGCACTGAATCTAGCATGCGTGCATCCAGTCTGTCCTGTGGAGTCAGCCTTGCTCTGGTCATCTAGCCTATGGACTGGGCCCATACCACTCATCTGGTCCTAGTGGCCAGATGAGTTTTGACACCACTGCTATACTGGGTGTGGGGAAACAGTTTTAAGGGTAAGGGCCAGGGTTTGCTAATAGCTATCATTCCAGTTATGGGGTCCAGGGTAACAAACAAAACTGCACTTTTTAGGGGAGACCAATTCTTTAGATTAAAGGGAAATTAAGTACTGCTTTGACTTGGCCTTAGTCCTATATACACACAAGGCATTTTCAAATATTCTTGATGTCTAATGAAAACTTCTTTTGCTCTCTGTTCCTCATCTGAAGGCTCACACACTTGGTTGTTGTCTAAAAGCTGCTGTAGCCTGTGCCAGCTGCAAACAGTTCCAAGAGGTAGCAACAGCATCTTGTGATTTCTGTCATACAGTGAAATCATCACTGTGAAACTGTTTTGAACCAGCAATTGGAGTATAATAATTCCTATATGATGTTGATGCCACTGGGAATCCTCCTTTATCCAGGAGATCACTTTGGTGCTGGAGAGCAGAGCAAAGGTCACCCCAGAGCTGGGGTCAAAGTGTTCTTGTGCGTTTCAGTTAAGTTCCATTCGTATCCTTCTGACCTGATTTCCAGTCATGTGCTCAGATGTATTCACAAGGAGCCAGTTCAGAAGCAGATTCTGATGCCTTTGTCTGTTCCTAATTGTTGCATTACTTTCAGCAGTTTCAATGTCTGTGTGCCCAAAGGGATCTTTCTAGTATCCTGGAGATTCAGTGGTGCAAATTTTAATTTGCTGTTCATTGAGAGTCAGCCTGTGAGTTTAGAGGCACTTGTGCAATAGAGGAGAGCTGGTGGCAGCACTAACTATGCCATTAATATGAATATGATCTTTCCTACTGCTCTCAGTGCCATGCTTTAAAAGTGTGAGGGAAGGGGAGACATTCAAATTGTGCAGAAAAATATGCACTAGAAATACTGCTGCGACCACTCCTATGAACGAAGCTGGGTGATATGGGGCTGCAAACTAAGCAAGTCCTGCTTAGGAGCAAGATTCTTGAGTTCCTGGGTGCGACAAACACCTTCAGGCTGATGGATCTTTTCTCTGTCAGTCACTATTCTGTATAACCAGCAAGAGCAGGTTTTTTAGAGCCTCTCATGGACGGTTTGCTATACCTCTGTTCCCTTCCTGGTCTCTGAGGCCATCCTCTGAGGCGTTGTACTGATATGGGCTGGAAGTTGATGATTCTCCTGATATTAGACCAGGATCAGAGTAAAATACCTCATCTGTGCCAGCTGCTTATTATTACTATGTGGGTACAGCCAGACAACAGCACATCTTCCCTCTAGGAATCTTGGATCAGAGCAATGTCATTATGGACAGTTTTCATGGAATGAGGAGGCTGGTTTATTTGAAGGAACAAGCTTTATAGACAATGATTTAAACAAAAATCTAAGTGCATGTTATAACTCATGTAACCTAGTGTTTCACTATGACTGAATTAGACTGGCTTCCCACTTGGGCTGGAAGACCAGACATGCCCTGAAGTTCTGGGAGGCAGCCTGGTGTGAATTGGGTTTTTTTTGTCTTGCCCCCCAGCCTGCTCCTCTCTGCTATGGAAACTTCCCTTTTATCAAACCCTGCCCTCTCCTCCCTGTTTATGCTGGAACCAACTCATCACTAGTTTTTGTTATCAGGTCTCTTGCTTTGTCCTCAGAAGGATTTGTTTTTTCCCCGTCAGTCAGTCAGGCTATTTGCAATGCCCTTGTGATTGTTCTACTGTAGACTTCTTAAAAGTGTGTCTATATTTAATTTGCTGAAGTGTTGCAGCACAGTGTAGAAGTGGCCAGACTGCCTGGTAAACAGTCTAGTTCAAGTTCTTGTAGCAGTCTAACTGCAGCAGTGTATAGGAGCTCAGTGCAGTTTACCTGGCTTCTCAGCAGAGTTAATTACCTTGAGCTGAGCATCATGATAATACATCTATACTTTCTGTGATACCCAAGCAAACTTGTTCAGACCTAGCTCATTTACCTCTACGCGGCACTATATTTTTGTTATTCACATATATCCTTCACTTCTGTGTCTACATTGGCACTTGTCTTGTGGCTTTTCAACTGTCTTGCTCTTAACCAGGAGTGTGCTTTTTTCATTTAGTTGACTTAAGGAGCTCAGCCGCATGTCTCAATTCCTTGGGGCTTGATGCATCTTTTTTCTTTTTTTTTTAGTGCAGGCCCAGAAAATTTCTGAGAATATGGTTGCCTATTTTTCAGAGTTGGAACCTGGCAGACAGCTCAGAATTGCTGTACACAAAAGCCTAAAATAAGTGCTGCTTTTAAGAATAGAATAGTGAATTATTGACATTTCTTCAGCAAACGCAGCCTGGAATCATTTACCAAGGCTCAAAGACAAAAGGTTGTAAAATTTTGTTTTCAGATTTCAAAGAATCAATAGATGTGTGTAGGTTGGTGAGGGAGGGGGGTTAAACAGCAGATCTAATGTGGTTTAATGGGGGCGGGGATAACTGTCTTCCATGAATATAAGATTTTAGTGGTTAGAAGTGACTATAGGCAATGCATTTTCTTCCTGTCACTTGGGGAGGGGAGAGAAGCAAGCAGGAATTACTGAGACATTTCATCAGCCCTTGTTTGGAATCTAAATATCATAGATGCAGCTGCTTGTGCATTCTCTTATGATAAGCTCAGTGTAGCAGAAACGGAAAAAATCAGTATCCACATGAGCGAGGCAGTGTCTGATTCTTGGTTGTGTGATCCATTTTAATGAACACCGTACTTCCCATTTGCTCCCCTTTTGCACCGAACAATGGAATTCCCCCTGAAGCACCTGCTGGATAATAAATAGTCTTCCTGCTGCTAACAACAAAGTTCACCAATAGTCCAAAACATTTTTGTCAACAAATTCAGGAAGGCTTGCATGAAGAACATTTTTACATGTTAAACAAATAAGGTAAAAAGAACCGGAAACTGGGTGGTAGTGGTGGATTGTGGCATAGAGAAAGATGTTTATACTAAAAAAGTAATGAGCCATGGCACTGGAATCTGAAGTACTTTTTTCACAGAATAAATGTAGTCCAGTGAGGAGGGACGGGGGTGTCGATACATGTTAGGCCTGTGCGAACAGGGAAGTATTTGATTTGGATTCGGCCAATTCAGAGGACGGTGATTGGATTCAGAGATTCAAATCACTGTCCTGAATTGATTCGGCCAAACCAGCTTTGAAAGATTTGGTGCTGATTCGGAGCGATTCAGTGATTTGGATCATCCAGGGAGAGGCAGGCACAGCGAAGCAGCTCTTCCAGCTGTACCTGCCTCTCCCTGGGTGGGGGGAGCCATGGAAGAAGGCCCACCATGGCTGCCCTGCTCAGCCCTATCAGCTGCCCAACCTCAGCTTAGTCCTGGCACTTAACAAAACAAAACAAAAAAAACCCCCACAGTCATGGGTGCTGGCAGGAGAGCTGGGGCTGAATGGTGCTGAGCTCTAGCTGACTGCTGGAGCCGTCCCAGCTAGCATGCAGCACGCTGCCAAGCCTCAATGCACCTGTGCCATGGGGCAGCTGCCACATGGGTGCCAAGCAGGGGGGCCATCCCTGCTGCCCTGTACTGCGTAGCTCTGCCACAAGTGCCCAGAGGCCCCAATTGCCGTTTGCAGAGCTGGTGAGTGCAGGGCTTTTTTTGTTCTTTCTTTTGTGGGTTTTTTTTTTAAGTGCCAGGTCTGAGATGGGGCCAGGCAGGGCAGCCATGGAGGCTTCTCCGGTGGCTCCCCTGGCTGTACCAGCCTCTGACCTGGCAGGGGGAGCTGTGTTGGCTATGCCCTGCTGCCAGTTGCCAGCCAGCATGAGGAGCACAGGATGCGGATGCAGCAGTGCTGGGAGCACGGGCTGTGCCTTGGTGCTGCTTACCCCCTTTCACATGGAGGGAGCCGCACCTGCATTCGGCCCCCACCCCCACCCTGGCTGGGCAAGCAGCAGCAGGGCAGACCCC
>NW_017728998.1:26071361-26075794 GCF_001723915.1 Gavialis gangeticus | reverse complement strand
AGCACTGCCATACCCGCATCCCCACACTCCCCCACCCCACTCCCCAAGTAATGTACCCCCTGCCCTGGCTGGGCAGCTTGTCCCAGCCCCAATCCTTCCCTCTCCCATGCCCCTTCCTTTCCTCCTACCCCAACCCCAACAGACTTACCAGCTGGAGGCAGCTGTCAGCTGCCTGTTTAGTCTATGGGGGAATCTCTGAATTGGCCAGATCTTTTCTGAATCAATTTGGAGCTTTTACTTGGTCTCCCAATTCAACTGAATTCAGAGATTTGACTCCTGAATCAGGCCAAATCTCTTCCAAATTGAAGCAGCTAGCAAAGCTACGCACATGCAGCTCCCCCACACCCTGCACTGCACTATATTTATTCTATAAAAAGTAGAGAGATGCATACATGCATGCACACACTGCAGGTTTCTACATATCTTTGCTGATTAATGAGCGTGGCCTACCACCTATATATCAACCAACTTTTTTCTGTACGTCCCAAGTAATTCGCACTGTACTACAGTAAGCTTCTAATTTTGTAAAATAAAATGTAATCATTTGATTTTAAAAAACCCCAGAAACTCCAGTGTATTGATCTTACAAAGTGAATTTATTCAAATAGAAGAAAATAGATTTATCTATAAAATCTCTGCCTTTTGTACCAGAAATAAATATGGACATTATCTGAATGTACAAGATGGCTACACTATATATCTTGCCAATATATATTTTTAGTAATAATATTAAATATTGATTATTCCACTGTGTTATTGCCAAGATGGGTATTTTCATACTGGCACACACTTGTAGCAACTACTAAATTATGTTTATGCTGAAGCTTTTTTACCTGGAGGGTTTCATAATTCAGCATTGGTCAATACCAGATCAATTCAGTGCTTTGCAGATAGTAAACAGCCTGTGACTATCAACAAAGGGATACAGAAAAAAGACAACTGTTATTTCTTTTTATCAGTATAAAATATTAGACTCTCAAATGAATGCAACCATATAAACTAGTGGAAAGTATTTGGTTTAATTAATATGAATTCAGTGATTTGCAGTGTTTATTAAAGTAAAATAACAGTGCTGGCTGGAACAAGTTGTAGTGTTAGGCAGAGACTGGCTTCCAGCAAATAAAGCTCTCTTATCTGTCCAGCAGACGGCATCTGTCAAAAGCAGATTCCAAATGGCCCATATACTGAATGTTTCTATCTGGTCCTTTCTGCAGCATTATTAAATGTCCACAAAGTCTAGCTTGAGATGCAATAATTAATTTTGCTTGTAATCTAGCTCCTTTTCAGCACCACCTACATAAGTGGTAGAATAGCAGCATAAGCAATTTCATTACCCAAACTTCCTCGCCTGCTCTTTGAAATAAACTGGTTTGGAATATATATTACCTGGTACATTCAGTTACTAAAGCATGTGAGGAATAGTCATCTCTGAAGACATCACTTTGAAAAGAAGTTGTTTGGTTTGCTTTCTTCTAGCTCCTAACTAGTTCAGAGTGGGTATCTTCTTTTCTTAGGTGTTCTCTGGCATTTCCACTTCCTCTGGCAGATGTCTTATTAGGTCAGTTAAAAATCCTATCTTGCTGTTTTCATCACATGCCAAGATCAGACCAGAGCAGCCTGCATATCAGAAAAGAAGCCTATTTCAGGTCAGATCTGATCCAGGACTGATGCTGGATGGATTGGTCTAGAACTGAGGAGCTGAGTCTATACCGGGCCTTGCTCTCCCAAAAATCACAAGGGCTAAGATTGAAGCTTCCATTTTGACCATCAACACTTAAAAACATTAGCTAATAAATATTTTTGGTGCTGTGATTTAAACCTGTTTTTTTTTTTAGATGGTGGTTCTCTTGTCTTCTGATAACTAGACTGCATAGAGATTTAAGCGTCTGCTGCAGTTTTTTGAGCTACCAGACCTAGCTAATTTGGTATATTAGCTCCATGGTTTTAGAGCCAGAGGTCTTAGGGTTCAGTTGCTGTTTCCAGCAACCCACCCACCATAAATAGTCTCTCCCATGTGTCTTCTGTACACTAGAGGAATGCAGTATGTCAGCCATAATTTATACTCTCTTGACAGGTAGTTAAAACCCTACCTCACTATACACATCTGTTCCCTACAATTTATAGCTGATCACACCAACATCTTCAGAGAGCAGGTCTAAATGATAGCGTTAAAGTGCTTAAGTTCTTTTTACACAACAACTCTAGTGCTCCCTTTAGCACAGATTGTAATTCAACAGAGGGACATTGGCCAAAAGTATTCCAGTGTAGACAAGACAATGGAGCCATGATTTCAGAGACCATCTGTTATATCCTTACATACTTTATAAATTTGTAATGCTGCCTGAAAATGTGATTGTTGCCCCTAGCACTGCATCATATTACAGCATACAAGAGGTTAAGGTGAACACTCAAGGCACACATCTCTTCCTGGAGTGACTAAGTAATCCTTCCTTGTCCCAGTTGAGATGGCATGTAATTCTGTGGACCTATTCCCCACTTACAGTTAATCACTGCAAATGTAACGTGGAGTAAATCCAGACACAGCGAGATTGATCACATAGAATTAAATCCAAGGTCTTTCAAGATTAGGAGTTCCACTGACCATAATTGTCTCAGATTTGATTAGATAACTTTGTTGACAAAATGATCGTTCTGTTGGAATGCTAAGATTTCCAAAATATTTCTGGGCTATGAAGCATTGCTTGATCATAATTAGAAGAGTTGAAAGCAATTCTTTCTTAATATCTTGTCCTTCTTATTACTGATTCAAGAAGAATTGTTGCACTGTCAAATATCAATTTGTCTTGAAAGTATTTTGTTGATTGCACTTATCTGAAGAAAAGTGCAGAAATATTTTAATGTATCAAATTTATATATTTATATTAATCTTCAGGTAAGCAGCTGTATACCACATGCTTACAAAGATTTTTGAAGTGGTTGTGCAATTAACGAATGCAAGTATGTAGAGCATTTCAATATTATGCTGCCTCATAATTCTTGACAGGTCTAATAAACACACAGAGTAAATTAAAAGTCTGAGTAACTACTTATGGACTCCCTTTGATCTGGGTTTAAATAGTGTCTAGCCAAAACAGGTTTGGATGAGGGCTTCCTGGCTGTCTCTCAACAGAAAAAGACTGAGGTAATGTTAGTGTGCAGGAGGAGGTACTGGAACAAATGGTGGAGAGGATAAATGATCTCTGGAGTGTAGAGGAGTTTGCAGAGACAACCTGGGAGTGGAGGGAAGCTGGCCTTACTTGATACACAAAGGGCATGTCTATACATGGAATTAATGTACAGAAAGCTTACTATGCAGGAAGCTTTCTGTGACACCACATGTACACGTACACCTGTCAGGAGCAAATTTGCTCCTGAAAGGAGCACTTCCAGAGCAGTTCAGTGCAGGGAAATGCCTACCCTGCTCTCCTGCCTTATGGTAACCAGGGGCAGCTCTAGGCTCCCTTGGGTGCCAACCCCAGGCTGACAGACACTAGGGTCAGGCCTGGGCTCGAGGGGGCAGGAGTACAGCTGTTTTGCAGCCACAAGCCCAAGGGCTGGGAAAGACTCCCTTCCCCATAGCTATTTCCCAGTCCCCTGCCCCAGTCAGTCAGTGGAGCAACTGGCAGGGAGGCCCCAGGTGGGCAGGGATTCCCCACCAGCAGGAAAGCTGGCAGCCAGCCCCTGGCTGAGCATGGAATCCCCACCCAGCCAGGAGCTCACTGCCAGCTGATCCACCAGTGGGACAACTGGAGTCCAGCCCCTGGCTGAGCAGGGAAGGAAGAGCTCCCCAGTCTTGGAGCTGCTCAGCACCCTTCTGCTGTGGGGAGCTGGGAGCCCCACAGTGCTGGCATGGGGGAAGCAGAGAGGGACCCGGTCCCCATGCTAATTGGCTCCTGGGGGGAGCTGAGCTGTGCCAGGAGCAAATCTGACCAGGAGCAAATTTGTATCTTTTGTGCAGTTAGTTTGGTACATATATTTACAGATACTAGCTAACTGCACAGTAGACTAATTTACAGCACTGTAGCGTATGTGCATAGCTACGTAGTGATACTTTACTGTGCAGTAGACTAGCAGACTGCCCCGTAAAACATCTCATATAGACACCCAGGTTGTAGCAGGGACCAGGCCTTCCATCAGAAGCTTGTAATCCTTTTTTTTTTTTTTTTTTTTTTTTTGGGGGGGGGGAGGGTATTTTTGTTTTCAAATTCAAAGCTTGCCACATGATCCAGACCTTGAGACTGGATTGTTACTATGTGCTTTGTTTGGGGTGGTACTCGTGTTGAGGACTACTGGGAAACTTCAGTTTGAGCTAGGCATAACCTGCTTGTTAAGTGGTAGGTATTACAAGAGTTATACTGCACTTATGCTCTGTAATTTGCACTTCTGCCTCTTTCAATTAGCTTCCAACTGCAATGCAAGGTGTTTCTTTTGGA
>NW_017728998.1:26065138-26066361 GCF_001723915.1 Gavialis gangeticus | reverse complement strand
TTCAATTAGCTTCCAACTGCAATGCAAGGTGTTTCTTTTGGATCATTTAAGCCCCAGTGGGCTACCCTCCTTCCTTGTATAATCCTGCAGGAGCAGTGCTCAGTAGAGAAACATGCACAGTTTTAAATTGGGGGAAGGAGGGGTATCAGTGCATTGCACATGACAACCATGGTTCTTTCATGACTATGGAACTCCTCTGTCATGCTGGGTCATAGGCAACTAGGTCAGCAGGGACTGTGCGGAGTCCAAGCGTAGGGAAGCCAGGACTCCAGAAACCGGAAGATCCGTCTGAGGAACCGAGTCACAGATCCAGAGGGTCAGGAGGCTAGCTAGGTTAGGTATCCAGAAAACCAGAATCTGGTCAGGTATCCAAAGGGTCAGGCAAAACTTGAGGTCTAGGACAAGCCAGGTCAGGTGTCCAGAGAGTCGGTCAGGAAGCCAGTAGCAGCATGAGCTAAGGGCGCAGCAGCCTAAATACAGGATTGAAGCTTGTTGCCCAGACACCTCCTTTTCCAGGTCAGGGCTTTATATTGGAAGGGGTGAAGGGTCAGCCAGTCCAGTGGCAGGGAGTGGGTGTATGGCTAGGCCCAGGTGGAGATTTGCCTGATTGCCTTCTATGATGAGATGACTGGCTCTGATGCAGGGAGAGCAGTGGACATGGTACACCTTGAATTCACCAAGGCTTTTGATATGGCCTCCCATAAGATTCTTGCAAGCAAGGTAAGGAGGTATGCGTTGGATGAATAGCTTGTAAGGTAGATAGAAAATGGGCAGGATTGTCAGGCTCAGAGTAGTAATACATGGTGTGATGTCTAGTTGGCGGCCAGTATCAAGTAGAGTACCCAAGGGGTCAGTCCTGGGGTCTGTTTTTTTCAATATAGTTTCATAGTTTCTAGGATCGGAAGGGACCTGAGCAGATCCTCTAGTCCGACCCCCTGCCATGGCAGGAAAGAGTACTGGGGTCAAACGACCCCAGCAAGGTGTTCATCTAACCTCTTCTTAAAAACCCCCAGGGTAGGAGCCTGCACCACCTCCCTTGGAAGTTGGTTCCAGACCCTAGCCGCCCTGACCGTGAAATAGCGCCTTCTGATGTCTAACCTAAACCTACCCTCTGCCAGCTTGTGATCGTTGTTCCTGGTCACTCCTGGCTGTGCTCAGGGGAACAGTGACTCCCCCAATGCCTTCTGATCTCCCCTGACCAGTTTGTAACAGGCCACAAGATC
>NW_017728998.1:26063473-26064029 GCF_001723915.1 Gavialis gangeticus | reverse complement strand
GGAGATCATCCAGACCGGCTGACTTGAATACGTCCAGCCCCTCCAGAAGCTCCTTAACTAAATCCTCGCTAACCCTTGGCCCAGGTGTGCCTTCCCCAGCTATATGGAAGATGGGATGAATGCACCCTCAGTAAGTTTTCAGAAGACAGCAAGTTGGGGGGAGCAGTAAATGTGCTAAAGGGTAGGGCTAGGATTTAGAGAGACCTCGGCAAATTGGAGGATTGGACCAAAACAAATCTCATGAAGCTCAATAAAAGTAAGTGCAAAGTCCTGCATGTAGGACAGAACAGACCCATGCACTGGTACAGGCTGGGGGCTGAATGGCTAAGCAGCAGCTCTGCAGAAAAGGACCTGGGGGTTATAGTGAACAATAAGTCAAATATGAGCCAAAAGTGTGTCCTTGTTGCCAAGAAGGATAGCAACGTACTGGGCTGCATTAATAGAAGTGTTGCCAGCAGATCGAGGGAAGTGATTCTTTCCCTTGATTTGGCACGGTTGAGGCCACATCTGAAGTACAGTGTCCAGTGTTGCCCCTCCCCCCCCCCCCCCTCCAAAA
>NW_017728998.1:26048508-26058473 GCF_001723915.1 Gavialis gangeticus | reverse complement strand
CCACTACAGAAAGGATATGGACAAATTGGAAAGTCCAGCACAGAGTAATGAAAATGGTTAGGGGGTGGGGCATATTACTTTTATAAGGAGAGGCTGAGGGAACTGGACTTGTTTAATCTGGAGAAGAGATAGAGGGGATTTAATAGCAACCTTCAACTCCCTGAACGGTGGTTCGAAGGAGAATGGTGGCTGACAGAACAAGAAGCAATCATCTCAATTTGCAGCCAGGGAAATTTAGGTTAAATATTAGGAAACACTTTCTAGTAAAGCAATGAAACAGGTTACCCAGAGAGGTTGTGGAATCTCCTTCCTTGGTGGTTTTTAAGACCCGATTAAGACCTTGGCTGGGATGATCTAGCTGGGGATGGTCCTGCTTTGAGCAGGTGGTTGGACTAGATGACCTCCTGTGGTCCCTTCCAACCCCAGGTTCTGTGATTCTGGCCCCAGTGTTCTGTGGGGGAGCTGACAGACCAGAATGGGCAGCTGTGGGAAACAGGTAGGGTCCTGGTTCAAGGCCATAGCCTAACATCTTCTCAAACCAAGGCTCCAACACAGCCTGGATTTACTGAATTTCACGGTAGGTTTCAAAGCCTGTGTTTCATCCCAACCTTTTCCAGTGGAAAGAGGGTATTGAGGAGGGTTGAGGAGAAGGATTTTTCTTTCATCCAGATGGTGGGGTTGGTTCTTGGTTTTTTGTTGATCCAGTAAACTGATGTAAAGAGCTTCTGGACAAGAGTTATGGGCACAGTTGCTTGTGTCATGGAGACCATGCATCTGAGCCTCCCTAAAGCTTTTTAAAAAACAGTATTTAACTCATTAAAGTCAATGGGCCTCCTCCGAGCTGTTACTTTTCCATTTTTCCTGTGGGAGCCATTACAAGGGCAGTAACTGTCTGCCTGATATTTTCACTGTGCATACTAGACTGCATTAAGCAGGAAAAAATGCAGTTCACTGAAACGCTTCTATGCTTGGTGTTTGGGTTTTTTCTTCCTAATGCACTGCTATAAATCACCACTCAGCTGAAGTGGATTTTAGTTACTTTACCCCAGTTCAGGCCTGGTGCCACTTTCTCTGCAAATGGTCACACAATTAACACCGCAAATGGAGGGTTATTGTGAGCCCATATTGCAGCTGCTCATGAAGATGCTGCTCAGACCATACGGATTATTCCCACCAGACACAGCATAGCTTCCTCCTTGGGAATTAAAGACAGGGAATGAACACATGAAAACACTCTTGCCTGCCCTCAAACTTCTGCTGCCTTCTCTATAGAGTCCTGCCACATGGTGGCATGTGAAAGATCCTTCATAAATTCTGCATAATATGATTTAATCCTGAGGCCTTGAGGCAAAATTCAGCACCAACTCCCAAATCAGAGGCATCCTGCAAAGCTGCAACAACATAGAGACTCTATTAAACAAGAGGCTGGGATAGCGGCTCCTTTCCTTTTTACTGAATCTATATAAGACTGTTCTCATGCTAGAAGCCCCGTGCTGCCCTCTGCCTTACCTTACATGGGAGCTATTCAGAAGATGCAAGGTCTCATGCGGGCTTTGGCTACTGTAGTGTCCTACTAAATACCTGCACCAGGTTGTCTGCAGAGGGGCGAATTACAAAATCTGTGGTCTTTGAAGAACAGGCTGCAACACTTGTCTCCTGCTGACCTCCTGGCTGCCTGTCTGATTAGTCACTGCCCAGAGAGTGTGTTTCTCCCCTCCACCCCCCATGCTTTTAGCACTATCTGTGCTTGCAAAACTATTAGGGATGTTGTTCATAACAAGGATCTTGGGCATGTTATATATTATCTTCTTCCCCAGCTAGTTAAATAAATATATTCTACTTTTACTTACAGTGCAGATGTTTTCAGGAGAAAAGTGCCAATTTTCCTAAAATCTTTCATGAACTAACTGCTCTCTTCAACATACACACACATTTCTTACACTAATAAAAAGGGTTATTCAGCTGTACATCTCTGGAATGACAGTCGCATCCAGTTGCTAATTAGGTAAGTGACAGATGTTTGTTCCCTTCTCGTCTATCATAAAATGCATATCTCATTACTTTTTCCTCTGCATAGACCCAAACTTGGAATTCATACAGAGAGGGAATTATAAAATGGAACCTCAAGCACTTTCATCAATGGTCTCAGTCCCATTTGTTGATACCAGGGCTTCAAAGTCATTCTCTTGGAAGGGGAGGATTACACTTTTAATGAGGATGGGTTACAGACCTAGGGCTAATACTACCCTCAGTTCATGCAGTGT
This sequence comes from Gavialis gangeticus, assembly GCF_001723915.1. Classification (NCBI taxonomy): domain Eukaryota; kingdom Metazoa; phylum Chordata; order Crocodylia; family Gavialidae; genus Gavialis; species Gavialis gangeticus. The sequence goes on along the minus strand of NW_017728998.1, from coordinate 26,056,209 downwards.
TTCATGCCATTGCCAGATATCAAGATTAGCATATGGCCTTATTAAAGTAACTGAACACTTAGGACTAGATCACCCTTGATTCTGATATGATCATATAGGATGGTAAGAAAGGCAGATAATGTTGAGCCTGGAACCCACTGAAAGCAAATGGAGCGGCAAAGTGTAAGGGTATATTTTTTTAAGATAAGTCACTGTTTGTATTTGTCACTTTGGAAGAGAAAAGATGTGGGGTACTTTTGCAGATGATTTGTATTTCTGTTCTTTAATTATTTGCATGTTCACTGACTTCATTTCCACCTCCAACTGCAGTCATTCTTTGCATAGATTGTGAACAAAACTCGCTATTGCAGTGGTCAGCAACCTTCTTTTAGGCTGCAGGCCAGCTCATCCTACTTTGGGTCAGAGGCAGGCAGATGACTGGGGGATAAGACCCTGCCTCCACTGCCACTTTTACCTGTGGCAGGACAAGGAGAGCACCAGCAACTGCCATTTTTCCCCATAGCGGCAGAGGGAAGCAACTGTTGCTGCCTGCCCCCTCCAGCCACCTACTGCCAGAGCCCCAAGTCCACAGGCTGGGTCCAATGGCTCTGTTGGCCATAGCTTGCCCACCCCTGCACTATTGAAATGCGGGTGGAAGAGGCAATTAACTCATGATTGAAATGCATTGGGGGCAGTTCACAGCCCTAAGCTGTTGCTTCCAACTGGCACATTGTATATTCATGCTAAGAAAGTTGTCTCTGTAGAGAATTGCTTCCTCTGTTCAAAGGCAAGGCTGTATTCTACAGAATCAGACTGACAATGAGGTTAAAAAAAATGCCTTGGATGGGCAGAGTGCCTTCCCTTGATTCCAAATCCAAACAGTTAAGATAAAGGAGTGAAAAAACTGCATAAATGTTGAGCTGTAAGATGACGTGGATCACTCTGCAGCATGTCTTTCTATCTTGATTCCTTCCCATTTCCAGCACAGAAGCATGAAGAACGTCAGGGTCTGGGGTCACCTGAGGTGAAAAGAGAGGCACGCTAATGCCAGGCTTAGCTTCCAGATGTGCTGTCTTGTGGTCTTGTCACACAAACTATGAGGCCTTGAATTCTCTTTTGAGTTATAGCTTCTGACAAGAGGCTAGTTAGTATCAGCTACTAGTTCCATTACCAATCTAAGTAACAAATAGCAAATCAAATCTCATTTGGGTTTTTTTGTTTTTTTTGAGGAAACAAATGTATACATTTTCCAACTGTGAGACTTAATTGAGTTGGAAGTCACCCCAAAAGCAAACGCACACAATATCCTATGCTTCTGTGACTTGTGCACCCATAAACTTCCTGCTAAAGTGGTTTCAACATTGCCATTCATGTCAAAGCCATCTATTGGACATGCTGCTATATCAAAATGCCCCATACAAATGGCATCCTACTGAAGATCCACAAAATTTCTGCAATCTTTAAAAGAAAGCAATGGTCTTGTAACATGTCAGGTTGGATCCTATGTCCAGATTTGGAGTGGAACCTTCCCACTGCTGTGGATGTGCCAGTTCCAGGTCTTGCCCACTCCTCAGCACATGGCGAATGGCTGTTGTGGAGCTTCATGACACTATGCCTATTTTCCAAGTCTTCCATTCAAGACCTTGCAGCATTGGCCCAATTTAGAGCTGTCCAGAATTCTTGCTAGAGCCAGGGCTTGCTAGCTGTACTATCTCTCTTCTCTCTTGCACCAAGCAGAGTTCAGATAAAGAAGAGAATTAGAAGAGTTGGGACAAACTCCAAGTATTGTCTGTTGTGTTAGAAAATGTTTTTACAGAAAAGTGATAGAGGAACAATTACTTGATATCAGCAGAAAACTGCTTCTTAGTGTAGCCAATATACACTTCTTTCTATACCTGGAATTTACTCAAATAGTTTGTTGGGGTGGTAAGAAGGTCTTCACCTGAGATGGTCTGTTTATTTAACCCACAATAAACTATCCCAGAGATACCCAAGTGGGTTTTGAACTATTTAGCTTGGGTAGCAATAGCAGTTGAACCGTAGCAGCATAAAGCTGAGTTTGGGTTAACTTATCCTACTCCTTGACTGCAGTATGGACATATGCTGTGATAAATGCAGGCAAGCTTGCTTCCCCTTTCATAATACCCTAGCCTCTGTGACAGATGCTGCTGCCACTGATGTCTAACAATGTGGTACTCTGTCTCTCAATTCCACCCCCACTGTACAAAGTAGATGAAAAGTGCTGCTAGATGAAATGGTTGTTTGATGTCTGCCTTTCAGGGATGTAACTGGCTATCTGAGGAATGAAGCACAGGAGAAGCACATCTCATCTTTATCCCTGGTCAGACTCCCACATCATTCTAAATCAAATTTAATCTTTCTGACAGCAGGTATGTTACATGTTAATATATGTACCTATTTGGTAGCCAGCTCCAGGGACATGGTTGTCTCCATCCCCTCTTATAATAGATGATCTCATGGCCCAAAGGAATGATAGGACAAGCAGATACAAACTCCAGTCTGATTGCAGAAATCTCTACGTAAGGCAGACTGGACCGACCCCTTTTCACTCAGTTAGGATGCACAGTTAGATTTTACTTCACTCCTCATATTGTGAATGCTTTGGGCTGTCATCTATATCTATTAGGCACTTCTATTATATATTTAGTAATAGTCATCATCATTATGGGCATACTGACATAAATGATTGGAATTCAGATCTTAGCAGCCGAATTCCATTTATGCATATGTGGGTGTTTTTTTGTCATTTGTGCTGATCAGTAGGCCTCTACGAGTAGGCAGCTATTTGATCCAGCTTCAGATCCACTGCTTCAGATACCAGCGATCTGATCCGGAGCTCTGGACCAGGTTCCCGCTTCAATCGGAGCCGCTTCGGCTGGAAGCTTTGGAGCCGCCTTGGAGATCCGGCCATAGGGTATAATGGGGAATCAATTAAAGATCAATAACTTTGTTGTTTTTTGTCTTATTTTGGTTGAAATCTGCAGCAGTGGTAACCTCTGCTGATAGCATGAAGCCTGCCAAGATTCAAGAAAATGGGTGCAGGGGCTTGGGGGGAACTGCATCTCATATTCTTGAAAGCAAAACTCATGTCACATATGTGTTAAGCCACAGTGGGGTGAAAACTGCAGGGGTGGTGGCCCCTGGTGAGGCCACAAAGCCTGCCAAGTTTCAAGAAGACTTGGTGACATGAGTGACACTGTGTGTGTTAAGGTGCAGCAAAGTGAAAGCTGCAGGGATGGTAGCCCCTGCTGTGACCATGAAGCCTGCCAGCTTTCAAGGATATAGGTGCAGAGGTTCTGGGTTCTGGGGCCCTGCACCTCTAGCTGCTGATGGGCAAAACTCAGGACATGGGTGCTTGTGCAACTGTGTCTGTGTCTTGGGGCAGTTGATTGTCTGTATTGATTATTTCCTCTCCTTAGTTTTTGGTTTTGTAGGTGTTAATCATTGCTCATTAACTCGTTAACACCTACAAGACCACAAACTAAGGAGAGGAAATAGTCAATAAAGACAATCAACTGCCCCAAGACAGAGACAGTCAGTTGCACAAGCACCCGTGTCACAAGTTTTGCCTGTCAACAGCTAGAGGTGCAGGACCCTGGAACCCAGAACCCCTGCACCTATACCCTTGAAAGCTGGCAGGCTTTGTGGCCGCAGCAGGTGCTACCATCCCTGCAGCTTTCACCCTGCTGCACCTTAACACACATAGTTGTGAGAGAGAGAAGGAGCCACCAGGCTCCAAAGCTCCCGGGCTGATCAAAGGCTCAGCGGCCCCAGGTCCGCAGCCCCAAGGAGCCCGGCAGAAATCTCCCTTACCCAGGTGTGTCGGGAAGGGCGGGGCAGAGAACTCCTGCGCCGGTATGAAGAAGAGCCCGGGACAGGAAAGTAGGAGGAGCACAGAACTGGAAAGAGGAGGAGGAGGTGGAGCGAGCTGGGACATGCTGCAGGGAACTCTGAAAGCAACATGGAGTGCTGGTAGGATACTCTGGTGGAGAGTGGAGGCCCCGGCGGGGGGGTTTGGAGCCGGGTCTGCTGGACCCTGCGGGGAGTAGAACTGTTTGTTTACGTGCTAGGAGCTGGCGGAGCCTGGCAGTGAGAATAGTACCGTAATAACCCTAATAGAGGGGCATTATTGACTTTTGTGGTACCGTAATGCATGTAATAGCCAATAAGATGGACTCAAGGTGCTAAAAGAAATTGTGGTGATCTCCACAAGAGGCTCTCAGAGAAAGAGAACGAGCTAACAAAGAGGGACTGACCACACGAAGGTCAATTTTGGTTTAGATAGTGGCTGCAAACAGCAGGAGCAGTGACACAGGCCAGGAGAGCCTTCTCTGTTTTCTTGTTTTCTTTTTGGTCTTTTGTTGATTGCTGGACTGGAACAGAGGACACGTGGCCAGACCAACTGGCTGACCAGCACCCGGTGGAACGGGCGAGGGTGTAGGGGTGGCGGAGCCCTCAGGAACGCGGGACCCCACGGGACGTCGGTGAGACTACTAATTGGACTACACGTGCAGGTACATGAACCAACTCTGTTAACATCAAGTCGTGACAGGCAAAACGCGGGCGTGTAGATCATCAATTAGAACCAATAACACCCTAGTCGAGCGGCAGATGACGCCCTACAGGTCTACAAGGGACAGCAATACGTGACAGTAGTATCACCCATGTCACGAGTTTTGTTTGTCCGCAGCTTGAGGTGCAGTTTCCCCCAAAACCCTTGCACTTACCTCCTTGAAACTTAGCAGGCTTCATGGCCTCATCAGGGCCACCACCCCTGCAGTTTTCATCCTCTTGTGGTGTAACACATACATCACATGAATTTTGCTTTCAAGAATTTTGGGTGCAGTTCCCCCCCAAGCCCCTGCACTGATCTTCTTGAAACTTGACATGCTTCATGCTTTCAACAGCGGCTACCATTGCTGCAAGTTTAATCAAAATCAGACGAAAAAACAAAAAAGTTATAGATATTTAATTGATTTCCCATTATATCCTATGCATTGATTTCCGAGGCAGTTCAGAAGCTCTGAACTGCTTTGGAAAGCCTAAAGAAGCCAGCGCTTCGATCTGGACATGCTGCTTCAGACACCGAACCGTCCAAAGCTTCTGTGGATCTGAAGCACGGTCCAAAGCCTCACACCGCCCTACTGATCAGGGGCTTTTCTGCTGTAGGAATCAGACTGGAAATGATTTTCCATGTAGTCTTCACTTAGAGCAAAAACTGTCATGCTTAGTTTCAAGTTGACTAGGATTCAGGTAGATTTAGTAGCAGGTGAGAGTACTGATTAGAGCCAATTACAACTTGATTGACCCTCATTGGCAATCAGATCGGTCTGGGAAATGTAAAATGCCTACTAGAATTTTCTCTTTCCCCACAAGGTGAGGATTTTGCTGACATATACATATTTGATTTGGGAAGCTTACTGTCTTATGGATTTGTATCTTCAGGGATGAATTGAATGTGACTTAACAGGGGGTGCTCAATTAATCCTTTTACTATAACTGAATTATGCATCTACATCAAACTCACTTTGCTTAAGAGAATATTTAACACTTGCAGGCAGTAAACAAAGGAGATTGATATAAATGTAGAGCCATGAAGGTGTGTGTGTATATATATACACATGCATGTATCCAAAGCCTGATGTGTTGAGTTGTTCATGGGTTAGATCCATGACCCATCTAGCACACGGTGAAGAGATATGGCCATATTTGTCCATTCTACTTCAAAGCTTATGATCATACAGAATGATAATGTAATATTGCTTAATTATGCCTCACCAGTACCTCCAAGACAAAAGTAAGGAATGTAGGGGAACCATCCCATTGCTGAAATGTAGCCAATTCTGAAGTGAAATGCAAGAGCTGGTTAACAATATATGGTGATATTAGCAACACTTTTTTTTTAGGACAAGAATTGAAGAATGTTGTTTGAAATGGTAAGGGGATTTCAAGAATTTCCCAAGGTACAACAGTGCCCTACAGAACATGCCATAGGCTCTTGCATGGGAAGTCCCCAAAGTTCAGGTTGATATCCAAAAGATGTCACTTCAAGTAGCAGAGTGCTCTCCAACAGTATATAAAAATTCCTGTTCCAGATGCAACTCTTCTGAATAGAAGGGTTTGTCTGCTGTGGCCTTCAATGATGAACTCATTCCAATAGATAAATAAAATGTGTTCATGGTGTTGACCTTTTTAAAAATTACTGTTAGGGACAATAATGAGATCTCAAGTCATTGTGTATGAACGCTACAAAATATCCAACACAGACTAGGTATCCCTTGAAAGTCTTCCATGCAAATACCCACCTAGCTTTACCCTTCTTACCTTGGCAAGTTTGACAGGATCACAGCACATGGTTAAATGACTGCATACCTGAGCTAGTATTTAGCTGTTACTCTATATTAAAATTAAGTTGTATTCAACTGATCTGACATTCTAGACCTCATTTTGACCCCCAAAAGAATTCTTACTGAGGTCATAATTGAGATCATGTTGTTATGTTCATTGAACAACATTTAACATACAGGTTTACTCTATAGAGACTCTTCTAGTACACAGAGTTGGCCCTTTGGCTTTGTCTGAAGGCAGAGGGTATGTAATGCCAAAGGCCTATTAACAGTTTAGAATACGCTGATTATTAACAAACTTAATCCCTCAATTTCTGCTGCAAGAAGCAAACTTGTTAGGTGTCATTTGGGCTGATTGCATCCCAAATTACATGGTGTGGATACTTATGCAAAAGAACAATATCCCTCATTTGTGGGAAAAACTATGATGGGGAAAACATAGCATGGAGACAAGAAGTTGAAAAACAACGATAGTAAATTTCACTTAATACACTGAAAAGTTCTGTATAAGGAATGGATTTATTGTCTTTATAACCATTTACCCATCTCTTCTCCCTATGCTGATTTGGGAGTGTGCTTCTCAGGCACCATGCAAACTTTTCCAGACTAGCTTAGTTTATTCTGGAAGTCACTTTCTTTATAAATGAATCTAAAGGGTCACCACTTTGGCATGTAGGGGAAAAATAACACAGCACTCCTGCTAAGTCAGAGACAAATAGTTTTCTGTCTTTGTACACATCTCTGCTAACCAAAAGTGTACTGTAGCAAGGAAATCCATTTTCAGTTTTTCTTTTACATAACAGTTGTAATGCCCTTAAGAGCCCTCAATTTTTTCCATATTCTCTTCTCCAGTTGCACTATAGTACAGCTACAATAAAAAGTCTGTTTACTGAGACCTAGTGCTGTTCTGTGAAGTGCTTCTCAGCAAACATTACAGGTCAAGAGTGTGTATTTTGACAGCATTGACAGTGTTCTCAAATAATAATATGAAGGTTCTTGCATGTTTCATTACAAGAGTTCTTTACCTGAAGTACAGATACCTTTTTATATCAACCTCACAGTACTGTTTTCCTTCTGCAGAAGGAAAACAAATGGAGATGGCTTGGTCTTCTGTTCGCAGTAGTCCTGATTTTGCCCATGATAGCACTCCTGTAGCACAATCATCTGGTATGTGGGCAGGATGCTCTGAGGGACAAGGGGGTGGGGATTGTGACTTAACTTAGCAGAGGATGTAAAAAAAGCACTATGTGACCACTTTCCTCCATGTGGGTTACTCTATAATATCATCCTGGTAGGAACAGAACAGAATATTTCATTTCCAACTGTCCTCTGCCTTGAATGCCTTTTTTTTTTT
>NW_017728998.1:26034994-26043508 GCF_001723915.1 Gavialis gangeticus | reverse complement strand
TGCCCATGATAGCGCTCCTGTAGCACAATCATCTGGTATGTGGGCAGGATGCTCTGAGGGACAAGGGGGTGGGGATTGTGACTTAACTTAGCAGAGGATGTAAAAAAAGCACTATGTGACCACTTTCCTCCATGTGGGTTACTCTATAATATCATCCTGGTAGGAACAGAACAGAATATTTCATTTCCAACTGTCCTCTGCCTTGAATGCCTTTTTTTTTTTTTCCCCATTTTAGGGTCTACTCCTCCAACCCAGACTGATGCCCAGAATCCAGTTCTTCTGTTCCAGATCCCACAATTGTTATGATTTCCTTCAGTTTCCTCTTACAACTTTCCTACTTGCCATTTTTCTAGTCAACACTACCTTTCTTCTCTCAACAGCATACAACAGCCTGCCGCCATTCTTGATTCCCCAAATCTATCCATTTGCTTTCATTTTTCTACTCCATTGACCACCATTTTCTGTAAGGCCTGAGGCATCTTGCATCTGCATGCCATAGCTGCTTTGTTTTTGTTTTTTTTGTTTTTTATCCTGTCACTCATATCTTGCCTCTTAGGCTCCACTAGTGTAACCATTTTTGATCCCTTGGTTACTCTTTCTCTAAACACTGTCATGCTTTCTTTTATGTAGTATCATATTAATGGAATCTCCCAAAAATTAAACTACAGAAGCAATCACTCTATCCTTCTAAGGCTTAGTTTACTATGATGTCTATATATTGACAACATAAAATGCTGAATCAAGTGGCCAACAGAGATAATAGGTCATCAATACTCAAGTTTGCTTATAGCCTGTAAAATTGTTCAACCCGAAAACTGTGCTTGTAGCTAGTCCACATAACTACATTTTCTTGTCATTTCTGTCTTCCTTCTCCCCTTCATGTTGCTATTATTTTCTTGCATCTTGTTTATGAGGCTGAGGCACAGATGTCTTTTGCTGTGTGTGCGTGTATGCACATGCATGCAGGTATGCAGCTTCTAGTACAAAATGCAACATCTACTTGGGGTCTATTAGTTTCTGTACTATTTTCCCCCTCAACTTCATGGAGAAGTGAAATTTTATATATCAAAGTTCTGATCTGACTGTTCAATAATATATAACTATTAATAAGCAAAGAGGTACACTCCTTGCAAAAATAAAACACATCAGATGTTGTTTCTTGGCAAAGCAGATTTGCAAATGGAAGTACTTGTATATCGGGTCTGGAAATTTTAATGTTTGATTATTTCTACATTAGTAAACAAGAGTCTAGATATTACATTTCAAACAACAGGTGAAAGAGAGAGATCAGCAGATTAAAGTAATACCTTATAATATTGCAAAGTCAGCATCAGAGATTGTCTGGTTTGTTTTTTGCAATGCACACGTCTGATAAAATGATTTCTCTATCGCATATTAACGTCTGATTTCTCTAAATATCTGTTTTTAAAAAAAATCCTTAAAACCAAAGTCAAATTTTTTGCTTTCATATTGCTGTTCAATAGCTAATATAATCCATAACTTGATGCCAGTATATTAAAATTGCCTGAACTACATTAGAAACGGATTAAGAAGCAAATGCTCATGCTTACCCGTATTCCTGGTATCAGCTACTGCACACTAATAATGTAACTAGGGGTGAGTGAGAGGGGCATCTGCCCCAGGCATCAAGATGGACACAGTGGTAAAATTGCCCCCCGCCCCTTTAGAGTTCCTGGTATGGGTAACACTGCTGAGCTGCCCCCCATTTCCCTCTCCATTCTTACAACTATTCCACCCCCATTCACCCACAGGATTTGCCTAGGGCATTAACTCTGCATTTTATGCCTCTGCTGTACCATTATTTGTCTGTCGAAGCAGAATGAGTTTGTTATTAATGATTGTAGTGGTATTCCCTATCTTAAGTATAGCAAAAAATACCTCTGAAACTGGAATGAGTTAGTGAAGGTTACCCGTTCTGTTTCCTAATACTTAAACCTGAAGAGCCTGTTGTCTTGGTAGCTCTGTCAATAAATGATCTATGGAATGGGGATTAGAATGATGGAAAAAATTACCTCAATTTTTCTTATGCAACAGAAATTATTAAAGGAAAAATTATACTGTCCTCTCATTGTTTAATATAATTTTTTAAGAACCAGAATTAAAAATAAATCCCAGTTGCATGTGTCATCAGGAGGCATCACATATTGTTCCATGAGTCACAGTGCAAACTTCAGAGTTATATAATGAGAAGTTTTCAATCTCAGTTCAAAGCCCCACTTAAGGCATAGAGGAATTTCAGAACTTCCAACCCTCTCTTTACCTTGGGAATGGAGCATGAGCAGACAATTAGGAATCAAGCAATATCCATCACAGCTTCATCAGAATCTAAGTATACTTCAACTTTATCCATGGATAAATTAAAATAACAAATCAGAATAACAAATTAAGTAAAATAAACTCATTCCTATGAAAGTGGTGAAGTTAGTAGCTATTTATTGTTCAGACAAATTTGTTCCCATTGTTCAGTGCTAGTGTTCCAGTTGTGTCCTACCATAGGCTGTTATTCCTTGTACACAGAAAAATTTGGATTCCTGTCGTTTTCTTCAGTAAGGTGTGGCCAATATAGGTGCCACCTTCCAACACGTACCTTCTGTAGATCCATAGTGCACAGGTTCAAGGCTGTCAATCTGGTACTTTCAGATTCTCAAATTAACTTTGACATACCCCTTCCTCTTTTTTTATAGGGAAACTAATGAAAACACACTGGTGTAAATCAGCAGTGAGTGCAGAATCAGACATATAGGCATTTCTTTCTTTGTTTGCTTTTAATTCACATAATAAAAAAACCCTGTGTTTGAACAGTACACACATTAGGCCGATATTTGCCCTTGTACATGCTACTCCAATTCAAGTCAATATATTAAAGTAAAATTTGTTTTGGAAAGCACCAGTCTTGCTGAGTGACAACAAATTTAGATGGAAAAAAAATTCCAGTAAGCAGTAAGGTTGCAGAATCAATAAATCTTCTCTAATGGCCAATTTCATTTCCATATATGTTGTATGTGGTGTGCTGGGAGTGAACAATAAGCTAAATCTGTAAGTGCTTAGCTCCTTGTGGGAGTCAGGAAAAGAAGTCTATTAAATTGAGCTTTGATGGGTTATATCAATTGAGGGTCTGCTCTCAGTACCACAAACTGTGTGGTGGGCATTTCATGAACTGAGACACGGAGAGATTGTGTTGATGATGATCCAAAAAATCTGATAGGCTTGCAAAAAGAGAAGGTGATATTCATAGACTTTTAAGGTAAGAAGATGCTTGCTATCTAATCATCTGACTGACTCAATAGCAGAAGCATCAGTATTGGGAGCAAAACCATTGCCTTAATAAGGGCATAAAAACTGTCCATTATTTTCAAAATCAAATATATATAAAAACTCCATAACTAAAAGCACTTGATCTAAAGCCAGTCTAACATGCATTAGAAACATGTATAATAGTATTAGTAATAATAATAACTTCCTTAAGTCCATTTTCTGGGAGTTCTTTATGGTTAAAGCTATACTGGTTCCCTCAGGAAGCTATCACTTTTTTCCTTTGCAAGTAGACTTTTATCAGTGAATGTGTTTCCCAAGGTCTTTGGGGAGTCTGAGAAATGCTGTGGGGGGTTTTAAGAACTGAATCTTGTAGCAATCTTTAAATGTGGTAAAACCCACTAAAAGAATTAAATAAACAGGTATATTCTCCAGCAAAACTGTCTCATCCTTGAGTTAGTACAACTTTTATTTTATAGATTTCATAGGTTTATAGGGTTGGAAGGGGACCTGGTAGATCATCAGGTCCAACCCCCTGCTCCAGGCAGGAAAAAGCTCTGGGGTAAGTCACCCCAGCCAGATGCCTGTCTAATCTCTTCTTGAGCACCTCCAAGGTAGGAGGAAGCACCACCTCCCTTGGAAGCACATTCCATATTTTGGCAATGCTTACCATAAAGAATTTCTTCTTTGTGTCCAATTTGATTAATTTAATCTATTTTGAACCGCATTAAAAATATATATAGGTTTGCCTTACCATACATATTCCCAGAATTGTTTCTAGCATTTCAGAAAATATTGATAGGCTTTTATGAATGCAAAACTGTTTTGTGTAGTTAACATCAAACATCTGTTTCACCTGCAGATCAGGGATATTTTTAGCTTTGTTGATAATGTATTTTGAGATTCTTCAGATGATGCAGACTCACTGTAGTGAACCCAGGAGAAAGCTATTGAAATGGGGACTGCTGATGGCTACAGAACAAGAAAGCAATTTTGAAGAGAGCGATACAATCACAATTAATTAAGAAAAGATGCAGTTAAAAGCTTTCTAAGATGGAACACCACTACTGTTTTTTGCCAGTCTATCTGTATGTCTGTGGTCCACTATCTAATGTTTGAATTGTAAACCCTTTGGAATGGACTGTCCTTTCATTTGCTGTTTTTACAGAACCTATTCCACTGGGGTCCCTGTCCATGACTTTGCTCCAGCAAAATAATATTAATAGCGGTCATAATAATGATGCTTACAGCCCTAATGTAGCAATGTACATATGCTCAGTCACCTGTAAGACTATGCTGTCTGTGTCTGTTAAGTAAAACATTTAAATCCTTTAGCCGTCCCATTGATGGACTTCTGCATGTGCATAAGTTCCATTGAGGACTTCTGCAAGGGCAAGGAATTTTTGTGTTATTTTTTACTGAACCAGATGTATAGTTCAGAGAGCTGTTAGACAAGCTTTTGGGCATCTGGTGCCCTTCCTCAAACTTGATGCCCAAAAGCTTATCTGACCACACTTTGAAGTGTACAGTTGGTCCACTAAAAGTTATCACTAAAAATCCTTGCCTCCTGTACATTTCCTGGACCAGCACCCTACAACATTCCAAGCCTAGTACAACACATGCGTTGCTGAATATGGATCTAATGTAAGACAAAATGTACTGCTTCCACAAAATCCAGTCTCCTCCAAAACAGTGCTACATAGCACATATGGGAAGGTTCTAATCCTGACTTTGACTCTGCATGCATGTCAGAGTCTGTGGTCGTCTCTACATGTTCAATAATGTGCCGTAATTACGGCGCATTAAGTTTAGTACTTGTGATTGGCACTACTGTGCATTAGTGCAGCTGAATGCTTTCTGTGTGATACTTAATGCGCATTGGATGACTGCGTTAGCTACTGTGTGTTAACTCTACTGTGAATTATCGCACTAGCATGCTGTTTGCCAGCTGCTCTAATGTGTAGCAGAATTAGTTCAATGAGCAGTTACTGTGTGTTAGCGTATTAGCGCAGTTTTTGCCAGCCACACTAATGTGCAGTAGAATTAGTCCAATCGGCATTAAGTGTCCTGTGTGGACATGCCCAGTGTATACAGGATTCATTGCAGGATCAGGGCCTAAATCCCGATCTGGTGTGAGAGACTGGTGAGAATAAGCTGCTTTCTCAGCTATCAGTAATTCATAGTTTGCTTTTACAGTTTAACAATGGTTGGTGATTAGAGAGGAAATAAATACAGGAGGGAGCTCCCTTTCAGGAATTGTTCCTGTAATGCATAAGCCCTTTAAGCATAGGTAAGATTTGAGACTAGCAGCTTTGTACTATTACAGCTGAGATGTGAATGTTGGAAACTGTGAGCCATTACAGTGGCTTGCAATAAGATGTATAAAAACAGAATTAGATTGAAAAGGTATATCTAATGAAAATGTATGAGTACAGCGTGATCCCAAATTCATCGCTCACTGGTGAACTAACTTGAAAGTTGCTATTGAAAAATTTAGGACGGACTGGAAATTAGGAGCAGATTTCTTATTACCAGACGAGTGAAATTTTGGAATAGTTTTCCAACCAAAGTAGTGGGGCAAGAAACCTGCATTTCTTAAGCTGACCTGGATAAGTTTGTGGAAGAATGATATAACAGGGCAGGGAGTTCTGGCACAGCAGTCAGTGCCTGAATTGTGGAGTTGTGTTTGTGGTCCCCAGGTTGTAGTGTGGAAGGTGTCTGGTAATCCCATGTTTTGGGATTTTTTTCTGGTTATCACCTGAGGCCAGGCAACTTTTTTTTTCCTGTCATGGATCCTAGTGGCTTCTGGGTTTTAATTTTTTTACACCTTCCTCTTGAGGCATAGGGAGATTAGCCACAGCTAAGGCTGGGGATTTTGATTGGGTGTCCTGATGCTTCTGCCAGTACTAGAAAACTCAGAGTTTCCTGACTAGAAGGTCTTGCTCTTTCTCTCAGTTATACCAATTTCTGACTTTGGGGTCAGGAAGGAATGTTTCTTCTAGGTCAGGCTGGCTTGAACTGAGGAAGCTTTTGTCTTCCTCAATGGCAGGGATCATGATCCTTTTCCAGAATGCTTTCAGCACATAATACCCAAATATTTCCCTGTCATAGTGGTGGGTTACTAGCAGCCAGGTCTTCTTCTCCCCTGCTTTTATGTATGGTATAGAGTGATTCATAAATTGTTCTGTGCCGTTGTGGGTGAGGGTTCAAACTGGTGACTTGGGGGACTCCCTTGGTTAAAGACAGCCTGCAAGCTCATCCTAAGCAACCCAGAAGGGCCCTTTCCAGGAGTCCAGAAGAAAAATGATTCTGGGTTATGTGAGAATTGCCTATGCCATATCTGAGAGGAATTAGCAACCATGAGATTAATTTCAGTGCAGGTACAACAGGCAGCAGTGGACTACAGTTGAAGAAAATAAAAATTTAGGCTAACTAGAGGGAAATGTTTTATAGGAGTGAAGACCATTACACAATGTGATAATGTGCCAAGGGAGGTGGTGAAATTATCACTAGTGTTGTACAAGGCAAGATTAGACTGGAATTAATAAGGTTTCTGCAAAGAACAATGAACACTATCCTGAAGCTGAAACTAGATCTCATCTCCTATACCATCGGTGGATGTATTAGATGATCAAAGAGTCTCTTCCCCACCCTAATATTTATGAAACCAGACAGAGTCAAGACTGCGCATCAGGCATCCCTACTGACTACTGAAGTTAAAATGTGATGTTTTGTGACTGCTTGAAACCGGGACTAAGGGCAAAACTGCATAATAAAGATGGCTTTTCTAACTCAAGACACATTATTGGTTTGCATCGCCCAATACAAATCATTTTGTTTTATTACAGACTCTTTTATCGGCTGTGGGGGATAGAAAAGCAGCAGTTTGCTCTACCTAGTGAGAGAATATATTGATATTTCATAAAGAGAGGCCAGATAAGTTGCCATTATGCAGTCTGCCTGTCACATTACTTACCAAGTTGCAATTTAAATCCCTTTCCTAATACTCCTCTGATAGTTAGCTAGGTGGTTCTTAACAAAGCATCAGGCAGCACTGAAGTATCTGTGAAAGTTTAAGACAATGCTAGTGGGCAATTTTATTGATATATGGAAACAATAAATAATGCTGTGCTTAGTAGAAATAATACATAACATGGAAAGCCTGAGTGTTTACCTTATTAACTAGCTGTCACACAGCTGTAGTTTATCCTGATACAATAGCTCAATTATAATATGTTACATGGAATCGCCTGCCTTTGAAAAAAAAAAAAGACCCAGCCATAAATTATCAGAGAAAGGAACTTCATGAAAGTTATTAAGAACTAGGACAAAACACTGCAGCATATGCAATAGGGACCAGCCTATAGACAGAGTTGATTAAATTGTTGTTGCTCTGCATTGTGCTGAGTTCCAGAGGCTGTACTCAGTATTGAACCCTGTTGTGCTGGTGCTGTAAAGATGCAGATAAACACAGTCCCTGCTATATTATGATTCTTATTTGACTGTATAAGCGTCATCCAGCTCAATCCTTTTTGATTGTCAAACCCTGCTCCTGCAACAAGGTTTGCACATACATAGCTCACTACAAGATCACAACCTCAGGTTTGCCATGCTGCACTCAAGATTGCTGAGTGGGTGCATGTGCTGCTCGTTAGTACCACCTCAGGTGCCCCTGTGCTGTTAAACCCCCTGAAGTGGAAGAAGGCTACTGTTTAAGACACCACTTTTTCATAGTTCCTGTTGCAGGGTTGTTTAGTTTGCTGTGAATGTGAAGCACTAGGATGTAATGCTCTACTTTTGGAAGAAGAGAGCAGGGAAGTTGAGACTATATGCGGTCCGACAGACAACTGAAACAAGTAAATGCCCCGTGGGTAAGTTGGACTGAATACTCTGAAGAATTTGAACACTCTTTCTACAGATTTTCCCTTGACTTCAGGGCACCAGCGCTGATGCAAATCAGACCCATTTTCCACCAATCCAGCTCTAGTTATGTTAGCACTTGTGCATGTGTTATAGAAAAAGGGCTTTCCCAGCAAAGCTAAAAATATGGTAAAAATTCTTGCACTAACTCTTCCACTGGTGCAGAGCCCTTGGGTCCGGGTCAGCTCATTGCATCTTGAAGTCTATTGGTCTGCGTTGTCCCTCACGGAACAGAATGAGAGTTTTTTTGCAATCGGGTTTCCTTTGAACAGGAAGAAGCCATATATTTTCTTCTTTCTTTTTTTCACTGACTTGTATTGG
>NW_017728998.1:26027042-26029994 GCF_001723915.1 Gavialis gangeticus | reverse complement strand
GAGAGTTTTCTTGCAATCGGGTTTCCTTTGAACAGGAAGAAGCCATATATTTTCTTCTTTCTTTTTTTCACTGACTTGTATTGGAAAGAGATCCTGATGTAACTTAATATTTTACTGTATTTGTTTAGAGGGTGTCACAAAAAGATTTGTGTTCCCTGCAGTCCGTTAGGGATTGGGAACTTCCCCGTGAGAGCATGACACTGTTAATGCAGTATGCCACGCTTCTGCTTAGCTGGGAGTAGGGAGTCTGGTCGACTTTTTCTGTTACTCTAATCAATAGAAGGCATTGCTTGGCAAACGTCTGTACTTCTTGTTCTGCTGAAATGGGAGCAGGGTTATATTGCCTGCTTGTACAGGTAAGTTGAACATTTCAAGTTAAAGTTTTGGTTTGGCTTGCTTTTTAAAATCCTGTTGAGAGAACTGTTATTCAACAGTTCATCCTACTCAAGGCACTGGAGCAGGTGTAGCAAGAGATGATGCGTGATCTTAAACTGGATTGTGACGCCATGTTTCTATTTGGAGGTGTGCAGAACTTTATTTCATGCCTTCCCCAGATCATGGCCTAGATTCCAGAAGTGTCTTTTCCCTCAGTTCACCAAATATCTCTCCTTCTAGTCTTGATTTTTATCAGCTATATGAGTTCACTGGTTGCTTTCACAGTTGCTTACAACAGCCAAGAGAAATGGTGCTTCCTAATTTTCTCATTCCTGGGTCATTAAGATGCATTAAGATTAAGATGCATGCAATGGGTTATTAACTATAAAGATTCTGTAATGTGAAGACCTACTACAAGTACTATTACCATAGGACAAGCTTCTGAACTTAATTTTGTGGCACTTGTCTCTAGCACTTAGCATTCTTTTCCAAAGCTTATTCTGCCCTATGCTAGAGTCTGTTCTCCTATTACTAACGTGGAAATTAGTGTGAGCTGTCAGTTGCTGCTTTCTATGTTCTCCAGTCCTTTTTCCTTAGTAAGTTATCTTTTAACTAGATTTTACTGTAGGTTCTGTAGTTACACACTTTCCCCTCCCTGCTCCTTTTCTCTCAGCTAGTCTCTTAGCTATGTGCATCCTAATTATACTGGGATAAAATTGTTTAGTGGTCATTAGCCCAAATCGGAGGAGAAGCTGATTCATTTATTTAAGTGCCAGTAGACATGATTTAAGGTAATGATTACCCAGAGCCTATTTCTTCACTCAGCACTACTGAATTATTTTATCCTCCTAGCCAAAGCCTTTCAAGATGGAGCGGAAGAGTAGAATATAATTTATATGTTGTCCTGAGGTAAAATCAGATGTTTCTGTCAATTCTTGCTTCCAAGACTTTACAAGCTCTGTAAATTAAGTGCAATAGATGCTGTTAGTGCCTGCCTGCTTTTGACAAGGAAGTCGGAGTTGATGGACATCAATATGCCACTGGGACCTGAAACCATTAATTGAAGCTCCGGTGACTAATCAATTATTTTGCCCTGTTTTATGGATCCTGACTTTACCATTGTCCCTACAATCAAAAATTCATTCATGCAAATGTGCAAAAGCCCCTGCTAAGATAAAAGTAATCGAATATTTCTTTCTTGACCCGCTATGTTCACTGCAGGTGCAGGGTTACTGTAAGTTAACACATGTATTACTGAATTTGCCTATATAAGTTGACAATGATCTGAGAAATAAAATAATGAGCGTACAAGATGGTGCCAATTCAGAAATGGCCACTAACAATACTCTGCTTAACTTATCCTAAAAAATGAACATTTTGAGGGAAAGGGAGGGGAGGGGTGCTGTCTGTCAGTTTGCTTGCCTGTTGATGACCAGTTGAAGTAGAATACCAAAAAACCCACGGTACAAGCTCAAGAAGCATTTTTTTGTCTAGGTTTTTTTTGTTTGTGGGGGGTTTTTTAAGTACAAGCTCCAACCAGTATCCCTAGGGAGACTATCTGCCTTTTTGTCTTGCAGTGTAAAATTTATATATTTTCTCCAAAAAGGTATGGTGATTGACTTGTAATCTGATTCATGTAAATTGTGCAGAGATACTATGGTAATAGAAACCACATAAATGCTCAAGTTTCTAATAAATTGCATCTGAGTGATCTGATCAGTCCTAGAGTAAATTGCTTAGTCACTGAGTGATGATCTTGCATTGGTGTAAATCAGAAGCTACTGCATTGGCAGATATATATATTGGCCTAATTAAGATCAGCAAATAGCCTCACACTTCCTGCAGAATTTTTTTTTTTTTTTGGGAGGGACAGAGGGATCTGCACAGATACAGTTCTTAAATGTATTTCTGCCCTTTTTATTGCTTTCAGGCTACTAAGATGTTATTCTAAAGACTCCAGACCAGCAGGTCCTGACGATCTCCACCCCAGACTGCTGAGGGAATTAGCAGAGGTCACTGTGGGACCTCTGGTGCAGCTTTACGAGCACTCATGGTGCTCTGGTGTGGTGCCAGAGGACTGGAAAAGGGCCAATGTGGTCCGCATTTTCAAAAAAGGGAGGAACAAGGACCCAGGAAATCATAGAACTGTTAGTCTTACCTCGGTCATGGGGAAGCTCTTTGAGAGAATTTATCTAGGTGTACATCTGCGAGGGGCAAGCAAGGGAGTGTATGCTTCGTGGCAACCAACATGGGTTCATTAGAGGCAGGTCCTGTCAGAGCAACCTGGTGGCCTTCTATGACCAGGTCACAAAATCCTTGGACACAGGTGTCACAGTGGACGTAGTCTTTCTGGACTTTAGGAAGGCCTTCGACGCTGTCTCTCACCCCATTCTCAGCAAAAAATTAGGAGATTGTGGTGTTGATGCCTACACAGTCAGATGTGTCGCCAATTGGCTGGAGGGCCGCACCCAGAGAGTGGTGGTGGATGGGTCATTTTTGACCTGGAGGGCTGTGGGCAGTGGGGTTCCCCAGGGCTCGGTTCTCGGGCCCACACTGTTCAACCTCCTCATCAGCAAC
>NW_017728998.1:26026285-26027031 GCF_001723915.1 Gavialis gangeticus | reverse complement strand
ATATATATACAAAGGACATAGGAACAGCAGGCAGTATATGTACAGTTCTATACAAATACTCTATATACACAGGTTAAGGTTCAGGTAGAAAAGGTAGTCACAATAAATGTTATGCAGCTGTACACTAATAGGGCACAGAGTTTACAAAGCTTGAGGTGCAGAGGGCAAAGGAAGGAAAAGTAAGCTATAATACAGCTGTATCAATGTCCCAAGAAAGGGGAGCCCCATATGAAAGGAGGGGAGTAGGAATTCCCAGTTATCCCAGCTGCCCCTTTAATCAATTTAAATACCCAGCCACTCCCCAGAGGGAAGCAACCCACCTCCCCTGTGGAAATCCCTTTCCAGGCAACTCATGACTCTGCCGGAGACTAAGGCTGCACCCGTCTACCGGGACAAGCAGTCTCCTCCTCCTGCCAAGGGCCCTCAGCTGCTTCAGAGCTCTCCCAGCAGTTGACCTGCTCTTGGCCCTGTGCACCATCCCATGCACCATAGGCCTCTCTCATCCCTCCATGTACTGACCTGTACATCATGTGCCTAGCCTCATGCCAGGGTGGGAGACCTGAGCTGCCACACAGCTCTAGGGTCTTAGTCCACTCCCGGCCCCTCTGTGTACTGACCTACACACTGCTTGCCCTGCCTCATGCAGGGGGGCGAGTGTGGGTGGGGGTTAAGACCCGAGCCACCTCATGTGGCTCCAAGGTCTCGGTCCACTCCCAGACCCTCCATGCACTGATCTGTGCATCGGG
>NW_017728998.1:26018532-26021285 GCF_001723915.1 Gavialis gangeticus | reverse complement strand
GTGTGGGTGGGGGTTAAGACCCGAGCCACCTCATGTGGCTCCAAGGTCTCGGTCCACTCCCAGACCCTCCATGCACTGATCTGTGCATCGGGCACCCTGCCCCTTATAGGGGGTTGGAGGCCTGGGCTGCCATCTGCAGCTCCGGGGCTTCAGTCTGCTCCTGGACCCTCCGTGCACCAGCTGTGCACCAATGCCATGCTCTCTCATGGCAGGGTTGGGGGATGCAGTCACTTGCTGCTCCCCATCCGACGATCCTCTTCTGGGCTCTTCTGGGTCAACCGCTCTGCCCCACTGGCCAGCTCTGCCAGCAATTCTTCAGCCTCTTCTCCATCCCTCACTGCAGCCACCTGTGTGCTGGGCACACTGCCTTTTTATCCTCTCTGGAGGCTCCACCCCCAAATTGAAAATGGACAAATGAGAGAGAGGTAAGGTTAGTCCCCCTCTGTGGTCCATCTTTTCACATTGCCCCTGGGTAGAGGTGGGGTAAGCCTCTCCCCTGGCCCTGCCAATCATTTAAAGCCTTTTCAAGCCGGTGAGCTAGGCTGCTCCCAGCAAACCTGTCATATAATTATCAGCTCAAGTGTACTAAAGCCGCACCTTCTCCATCAAGTGACTTGCGTGGTATCATGCAGCAAGTTTTGATGAAGGGAGAAATATTTTGGTGTTATCACTTTCCAGAGATCTTAAGGTTTACAAGAGAATGAATTGGTATTCATCCCAAGGACAATAATGCATTTCTTAAAATAGTCACAATTAAAGATAAGATTTTTCTGAGGCACCTGGGAGTTAGCACCCAGCTCCCCTTGACTTTTAAATGAGGGTCAGACTGCTAGCGCACATCCATTTCATGGCATGATGGGATCTGGTCCCTAATCCAACAATCAAATTTCTGCCATGTCACACATGCATTACAGAATGAGTGATTTTTTTGGGATGAAGGATCAGATCCCAGTGGTGCTGTTACTACCTGCTAGGTTCCCAGGCTTCTCCCACACCGATGAGTTGAAAGTCAGGCGCCGGCAGTGCAACAATCCAAGTGGTTCTGGGGCCTGGACTGACAATCAGCTGATTGTCAGTCTCAGCCCCAGAAATGTACTGGAATTGGGTCCAGAATCCCACTTGGTCCCAGGGCTGGGACTAACAGTCAACTGACTGTCCGTCTCAACCCTGGGACTGTACTAGAGACCTGGTGCTGTCTTAGGACTGGGACCATATATCAGTTGATTGTTGGACTGAGGCCTGAGACTGCACTGGGGCCAGCTGAAAACTGCTGTGGGGTTCCAGGGTTAGGACTGTACTCGAGCCAGCTCTGATGACCCTCCATACCTTCAATTTAAGGTGCAGTGGAAGTAAGCTACAAAAATGTTACTTATCTTTTATGGAATATTTTGTCTCGCCATTAATTCCTTGAATGTGTGACAGGATTGCTAGCCATGTTTCACTTTAACAGGGTAATCTCATCTTAATTGTAATAGCTTCAGATTCCTAACAAATTTAGCCATCTTTGAAAGCCTAGTCTGGGTGTGTATCTGCACTGAAGAGTTAATTTGGAGATTGTCAGCTAAATTAATCTCAGCCAGGTAGGAGTGGCAACACAGGAATTCTCTGTCCTTAAGGTGCTCTTGCTTCCATGTGGCAGTAGGACATCTAGGAGCATATCACATGCTTCCTGGGCTTTTGTGAACTGAGCCAACTAGTGATTCTTTTCCAATGAATCATGGGAAATCCTGTTTGCCCCTATGAGCACATAGGATGAGAGAGGAGGAGGGATGATTATAGGAAAGTACTGGAAAATTAAGAGCTTGTGGCTTGTTTTTCTACGGCAAGGGTGAGCAGGCTGCCAGCCTGAATTAAAGTTTCACTTCCTGAAAAAAAACCCAACTAATCCAGTTCAAAGCATTTCTGAACTTTGGTGAGAGGGTTTTGCATGTGAATAGGAGGTAATTCAAAGCAACACTCAAAAAAAAAAAGGCTCGAGTGAACTCCACTTTGAAGATATAAACCAAGACACTCTAAGCATGTCAAACTTTACTCATTCCTGTCCTGAGTAAGGGTCAGTTAGCACAGGATCGTCTGATCGTCTATAATATTAGGGATAGGAAAAAATGCCATACAAAACCTAGGTTGTAGAGAAGCATATGAACATATCCGTCAGATTTATTCTAGTTTTAGGGTGCAATTCAGGCCCCATTAAAAGCAAAATACTGGTGTGAACTAAGCCCCCAGACTGATATTTAAATTGGTTCAAAATTGGGCAAATCCCGTTCACATTAGTTGCGTGTAACAGTCATGCTACATAGTTTGGTGATGATAGCAATATGGGGTGCCTATACATGTGCCAGGAGGCTGTAATTACAGTGCATCAGAGCAGACTTAATTAATTAAGTCTGCTGGAACATGCTAATTGGCGCACTGCAGCCAGCCTCTATGTTGTGTGTATCAGCATTCCCATGCTTCAAAATGATGGTGGGGGCGCTTTAACTTAAGCTTGTTCAACGAGCTTTAGATAAGGCACTCCTGCTGCCATTTCGAAGTGTGGGAATGTTGATACATAGGACACTGCAGGTGCTCTAATTAGAGTGGCTCTCAGAGGCATTTTAATTAAATTGCCCCACTGCCCCTCACCCCCAGAGCATGTATAAAAAAACGCCGTGTACCTTTTTTTTCAAACGCTCCTTAAGCAGCCTTAATCCTTTTAATCACCTTATTAATTAGCAAACTATATTGCTCAGGTGAGCTAGAATCACAACCTT
>NW_017728998.1:26014882-26018521 GCF_001723915.1 Gavialis gangeticus | reverse complement strand
CCTCACCCCCAGAGCATGTATAAAAAAACGCTGTGTACCTTTTTTTCAAATGCTCCTTAAGCAGCCTTAATCCTTTTAATCACCTTGTTAATTAGCAAACTATATTGCTCAGGTGAGCTAGAATCACAACCTTTATTTAATAGTTTGAACCCTTTCATCCTTCAGGCTTTGCTCATATACACCATGAAGCTGTGTCAAGATGCATTTGTTCATTTTAATGCACCAGAATTGTAACTTGGTTCAGATTAGCTGCAGAGGACTCTGCCTTTTCTTTTGTTGTTTTATGATGGGCAAAAAGAGTTCTTTTGCTGTAAGCTATGGCTTTTTTCCGCCTTAGAAATATCAGAACTGTCAAATTTTTTCTTGTTTCCAGGATGACATCTTAGAGCATGTATTGTTGGGACTCACACTTTTTAACTGAAGTTTCAGAAGAGTTGCCTTTGCACAAAGATTCATAGATTCATAGACATTAAGGCTGGAAGGGACCTCAGAAGATCTTTGAGTCCAGCCCCCTGCCCCAGGAGCAGGAAGTCAGCAGGGGTCATAGGATCCCAGCAAGATAAACATCCAAATGTCTCTTGAAGGCATTCAGAGTAGGTGCTTGAACCACCTCTGGCGGCAGTCTATTCCAAACCTTGGGGGCTCAGACAGTAAAGAAGTTCTTCTTTATGTCCAGCCTGAAATGGTCATGAAGGAGTTTGTGACCATTCAACCTTGTCATCTCTTGGGGGGCTTTGGTGAACAATTGTTTCCCCCAGATCCTGGTGAACACCCTTGATAAACGTACAGGCAGCCACCAGATTACACCTGAGCCTGCACTTTTCCAGGCTGAAGAGTCCCATGGCTCTTAGCCTGTCATCGTAAGGTCTGTTTTCCTGACCTCTGATCATGCTCATTGCTCTCTTCTGGACTCCCTCGAGCTTCTCCACATCCTTTTTGAATTGTGGAGCCCAAAACTGGACGCAGTACTCCAGCTGCAGCCTCACCAAGGCCGAGTACAAGGGGCGAATGATGTCCTGGGATTTGCTTGAGAAGCATCTATGGATGCAAGCCAGCATTTTGCTTGCTTTACTAGTCTCAGTATCACATTGAAGACTCATGTTCATCTTGTGGTCAATCATGACCCCCGAGTCCCTTTTGTCCGTAGTGCTAGCTAGCGTAGCAGTGCCGAGCCTATAAGCATGCTGTGGGTTTTTCTTCCCAAGATGGTGTTTAACACCCAAATGCAAGGTTCTCCATCAGCCTGGATCACCATCCTGTCCTCAGGTGTGGATGCTTTACCGCAAAGTTTGGTATCATCGGTGAACTTGGCCAGTCCACTTCTGATGCCAATGTCCACATCATCAATGATGATGTTGAATAATATAGGGCCAAAGACAGAGCCTTGAGGACCCCACTGGTCACAGCGCACCACGACAATTGACTTGTGTCAACTACCATATTCTGGGTCCGACCACGGAGCCAATTCCCCAGCTAGTGGACCATGGTGAAGCCGAGGTGGCAGTTTACCAGTTCTGCTAAAAGGTGATCATGGGATACCAGATCAAAGGCTGTTTTCAAGTCAAGATATATGACCTCAATGTCTTCCCCCTTGTTCAGGTGATATGACCAGGTGTCATAAAAGGAAATAAGATTGGTCAAGCAAGACCTACCCATGACAAACCCATGCTGGCTATCCCTCAGGATTTTGCCATCGGCCAGTCTGTTGAGAATGGTCTCTTTAATCTTTTCCAAGACCTTCCCCAGGGTAGAGGTCAGGCTGATGGTCCTGTAGTTTGCCGGATCCACTTTCCTCCCTTTCTTGGAGATGGGCACCACATTGGCCTTCTTCCAATCTTTGGGCACTTTGCCTGAGTGTCACAAGTTCTTGAAAATCTATGCCAGGGGCTGAGCTATGATGCTTGCCAACTCCTTGAGTACCCTGGTGTGTAAGCTGACAGGGCTGGATGACTTGAAGGTATCCAGCCTCTCAAGGTGTTCCTTTACAAGGTCAGCATCGATGGAGGGTAACGAATCTCCCTCACCCAGGCCTTCCCATCCCGTAATGGGCAGGGGCATCCCTTGGGACTGGTGAAAGACTGACACGCAATACCCATTTAGCAAGTTGGCTTTTTCCTAGGTGTCAGTTGTTAACAGTCCCTTCTGGTTCAGCAGGGGTCCAAGGTTGCCCTTGCTTTTCTTCCGGCTCCCCACATATCTAAAAAAGGACTTTTTATTGTCCTTGATACTTATAGCCAGTTGGGGTTCAGTCGCAGCCTTGGCTTTTCTGGTTTGCTCTCTGCAGGTCCAGCCCAGTGCAGAATATTCCTCCTTGGAGGTGGATCCTGTCTTCCATCCTTTGTAGGCCTTTCTTTTCAGACACAGGAGGTCTGCTAGTTCCCTGCAGAGCCACGGGGACTGCTGTGCCCTTTTGTTGCCTTTCCTCTGAGATGGGATAGACTTTGCTTGTGCATCCAGGATTGCTCCCTTAAGGAGCAACCACCTTCCTGAACTCCGCTCCTTTTTGGGTTGTGGTCCCTTAGGGCCTCACTGACAAGCTTCCTGAGCTTGTCAAAGTTGGCTTTCCTGAAGTTGAGGACTTCTTCTGTATTGCTGACTGACTTGCCAGCTTTATGGTGGATAGTAAAGTTGATCAGCTTGTGGTTACTGTCACCCAGCTTCCCTTCGATTGTTAAATCACTGATAAGGTTGTCCCCTGTTGCCAGTACCAGGTTGAGCAGTACTTTTGCCTCTCTCATGTGCATGGATGAGCTCTGTCTGACTTCTTGCATCAGATAGAGCTCATCCATGCACATGAGAGAGGTTTGTGACCATTCAGATTTGTCTGAGTGCTCTTCACATGAGATGTCTGGGTAGTTGAAGTCTCCCATGACAACCATGGACTGGGAGTGTGTGGCCTTGGCCAATCCCCTGGTGAACTCCTGGTCAAGATCCTGGGTCGAAGGTCTGTAGTAGACTCCCACCATTATGTCCCCTGTGCTGTGTTCCCCACGGATTTTCACCCAGAGGGTCTCCAGTTGTCCACCCTGGTTGCTAATATCAGCTTGCAGGGGCGTGTAGCTTTCATTAACAGAGAGCTTCACACCTGCCTCTTCATCTACTCGATCTCTCCTGTACAAAGTATAGCCGTCTATACCTGTGGCCCAGTGATGGGTGGAGTCTGTTATCCCTATGACATCATAATTGTTTGTGTTGAGCAGGAGGACAAGTTCCTCCTGTTTATTCCCCAAGCTCCTGGCATTTGTGTACAGGCAGGCAAGCATCCCTTTGGGGGCCTTTGCCTTGCCCACAGTTCATTCCAGGCCTGTGGCAGGGGTGGGCTCCCTTAGGTGCCATGGCCTGCTGGCTTTGCTCAGTGGGCCAGCAGTGGCAGTAGTCCCCCCATCCCCCAGTGGGCTTAGTTTAAAGCCCGGTGGAGTAGGTCAGCTAGTCTGGCTGAGAAGAGCCTCCTTCCCACTGGAGAGAGGTGGAGGCCGTCTCTTCCCAGCAACTCGCTGCCTCTCTCACCAAAGAGCATACTGAAGTCATGGAAGCCAAAGCCTTCCCAATGACACCAGTGCCGCAGTCTTTTTTGTTCACTACTGGGATCTTCCTCTCCTTCCTCAGCCCATAGCTCAAGACTGGGAGGATTGAAGAGAG
>NW_017728998.1:26007945-26009882 GCF_001723915.1 Gavialis gangeticus | reverse complement strand
AGAGCACCACCTGCGCCCCTCCCCCCCCCCAACCCCTTAAGCCCTGCTCCCAAATCCCTGTAGCGCAGGGGCGGGCAATTATTTTGGGCAGAGGGCCACTTACTGAGTTTTGACAAGCCATCGAGGGCCGCATGACAGGCAGCCCAGGGCAGATAAATATTAATTTTCTAAATTATTTTAGGGG
Organism: Gavialis gangeticus; assembly: GCF_001723915.1. Lineage (NCBI taxonomy): Eukaryota > Metazoa > Chordata > Crocodylia > Gavialidae > Gavialis > Gavialis gangeticus. Next base: position 26,009,698 of record NW_017728998.1, on the reverse strand, counting down.
CCTCACAGGCCAGATAGAATGGCCTGGCGGGCTGCATCTGGCCCCAGGCCACATTTTGCCCACCCCTGCTGTAGCGATTCATGACCTGGCTGGGAGTGCTCCTAGCCATGTCATTTGTGCCAACATGGATAAGGAGCATAGGGTAGTGGTCAGTGGGCCGGAGGAGTTCAGGGATCTTCTCTACAATGTCTCGGATATGGGCTCCCGGAAAGCAGCAGACTTCCTGGGCTAAGGGGTCGGGGCGGCAGACTGCTCCCTCAGTCCAGTCAGGATGGACACTTTTTGCGTTTTGTCTTGGGGAAAGCGGGGACGGTAGCTACAGCTGAGCCTGTGTTGCCTGCGGGAGCTAGCAGCTTAGCAGGCTCTGCTGGGGCTACAAGAGGTTCATACCTGTTGCAAAGCTCCAGCAGGGTGGGGACCTTGGTGTGGCGGACCATGGGGCCCTTGACTACCTTGGTCCGACCCTTTGGCTGGATAGCACAGGAGGTCTCCAAGTCCTCCCTTGTCCTGGAGGGTGACTGTGGTTTACCCTCCACCTCCCAGGGGAGAAGGGCATGGTAGTAGGAGTCTATCTTCCGCTCACCATCCCTGATGGCACGCAGTCTCTGGACTGCGGCCTAGAGCTCCTCCAGCTGGTGCACCAGAGACCCCAAAAGGGAGCAGACCTCACAGGGGGAGGTGGCCATGCTCCCGGACCCCAGAGCCTGAAAAAGTGACAGGCAGCCCCCATAGCTGAGAGCCAGAGGCTTCATCTGCTTGGAGCACGGAACTGCGGGCTCTGTCTAGATGGAGGCCTCTGAGGAGCCAGAGTGGGGGACCACAGACCCCGAGGAGACCCTTGGGTTGCGGTGCATGCCCATCTGCATGGTGCCGCTGGAAGGCTGGCTGCAACTGGGACTGCCTTCCTTAGAGCGCACAGGCAGGGCCTTGGGACCTCCCGCTCACCCTCCTATGCAAACTCCATGCTAACTCATGTGCCGGGAAGACAAGCGCACGCCTGTTTGCATGGCCTGTTCATGATGCTCCGGTTGCATGGCTCCCTGTGGGGCTGGGCGAAGTAGGAGCCAGGACAGGGCAAGACCCTCCTCGGCTCTGAATCGGCTGCCTGCCCGCAACTGAGCTGGGCTAGTCCCTTCCCACCACGGGCCCCGCTTGCCTCTGGCTATGCTGGGGGTGGGCAGGGGGCACTCCGGGTGTTGGGGGGCTTCAGGGTGTCGGGGCATGATGGGCTTTCACTCATGCATCTTGCGCCGCTCCCTAAGCCTATCTGGGGCTTTTTTCCTTTGGCGGGCCCTTTTAAACTACACTCACCTGTAACTTCCTATGTGGGGACTCATTCAGCTGTGTAGCTTTCAGTCTGGCACTTGCAACATGGGTATTTTACTAGCTCTCCAGTCTTCTGGAACAAGGTTTAAATGTAGAAAAGCAAGCATATGGTTTTTATAAACTCTTCAGGTCTCCTTTGTACATCACAGAGAAGCAAAGAAGAATGCAATCATTTGCTTTAGAGCATCATTTTACCCTGCTGATTCTAGAGTAGAGGCCTGTCACTAATACACTAGATAGTTACTCAGTTATTTTGTACAGCAAGATTCAAGAGCTCTAGAAAGTGGAGTTGCCCTCTGTGGCAGTACTGCGATGTGTGCAAAAATGATATGAAGTCATTCCACATCAATTGCAGAAAGCTAGGAGGAAAGTGCAGAATCCCGTCCAATCTGGAGGGAACATCTGGTACTGGGTGCAGCTCAACATG
>NW_017728998.1:26005081-26007934 GCF_001723915.1 Gavialis gangeticus | reverse complement strand
CTGGAGGGAACATCTGGTACTGGGTGCAGCTCAACATGAAGCAGATTTGAGCCAGGGGATAGAAGCAAAGTGAGAAAGAAGGGAACAGTATGCTACGAACTTGGACTCCAACTCAGACACCACATGGATCTGTGAAACTTATAGCAAGCTGTTCTCGAACTGAGCATGTCAGCCACAAGTGGATTCATCAGGCATCTGACTAGACCTATTATGCATACACCATGATCCAGAAGATCAACGGTTCCTTTATTGTTATTCAGTGCTATGTAATTTAGAATGAGCTTTAATTTAAAAACATTGATTATTTTCTTTTTACCCATTTTCATGGTAAATAAATATACAGACATCTGGTAGTCTACATGGTGCCTTGTGGTCCCAGCCCTATACTTGGGTTAAAATTATTTCCCCTCAGGTCACTGGAGACGTCTTATTTCAGTGAGGCAGAATGCACTGGAAGCCTTGAGAATCAACACTTTACCCCCTCTAAGGAGTGTGACATTTCTCTTTTCCTCATCCAACATAGCAGGACAGGTCTCTTACCAGAGCCACAGCTACACCTTGTGTCCATTCCTCAGCTGACCCTTGGAGGAACAGTGAGTGCAAGAATTGCAATTCTGCCTGGACCCAATGTAGAAAGTAAATCTTCCTCCCCCTTCTACTACATGCCTATGTCAGAGCTAGACACAAGCTAGTGTAAAGGATTTTACATGTGCAGTTAGGCCTCTACATGTTAGTTTTAGCTGTCGGATACAGGTGAATAAGTTGGTGCAGGGGTTGTTTTTTTTCCCCCCCTAAGCTGCAAATTTATACATATGGAGGAAAAGAAAGGCTTTTTAAATCTCTGGCTGGCACAAAGAGCTTATTGTCTTGAAGGGAATTTTTATTAACCTGAAGCTTTTTGGTGACTTTTTACATCAGGCTGAATTTTCTGTTGATTATTTTAGGGCTAGATCATTGTTAAATGCAAATGAGGCAATTAAGCTTAGCTTAAAAAATCAGCTCTGACATTCTCCTTCAAAGGCAGGTTTCCTGTGGTCCATTCAGGAAAGTTGAAAGGAATGAGAAGATTCCCTGTGACACACTGAAGCCTCAGATGATAATGAATTCTTTATGGCGAATGCAAGAGCCTTACCTCTGCCCTATTTAGGAATTCACTTATACCCTGAAGTCTAGTATTGTGTTTTGTTTGAGGCATTATCTTTCATACCAAAAGTAACAAATGGACTCTGGCAGAATTGAGTAATTTTCTAATGTGGCAAAATGCTTCTGTCAAAAAGTGCTCTTTTCAGGTGAGAGATCAGGTCATTGTTAGCTCAACTTGAGGGAAAAGTGTGATTGTAGTTATATCTACAAATATTTTTTCATCTAAAATTATACTGTAATGGGTATAAAAAGCACGCAGGTGAGAGGGTAATAGATCAGACAAGCATTAGTGTGAAGGAGTGCCAGGACTGTTCTTGGAAGCTAGCACAGCTGAGCAACATCCACAGTGCAAATCAATAGCCATAACATTTACAAACCCACATGTCCTCTTCTAGGCATATGCATGCTGATCATGTGGTACTGTGCATGAACGCTCACTGTTCTTAACCTAAAATAGCAGCCTTTTGAACTCTGGCTTTTAATAAGAGGAGAGCCTGCTTTATTTCCCAGTGATTTGATTTTTAAACTTAATTAAATACCAGGCCAAATGTGCCCTCTAATTTTATGTCAAGAGCAGGAAGACTGCTTTAAATATTACAGCACGTGGCTAGATCTCACCCTTGTAATAAATACGTGCATTGGGGTCTTTCTGTGGGGGAACTACAGCTGTGAGGTCAAGTCTGAATAACTTCACAAGACTGTACTTGGTTTGCAAATACTCCAGCTTGTCCCAGTATTGCTAATATACCCAATCCTCCTGTTAAAGCCTGACTGAAAGAGTGTGAGGGTGGTATGTGGCGTCTTAAGAGGTTTTAGGGGCAAATCCAGACTGGTACAGTTAGTACCCGATTCAGAGCAGCAGGGTAACTTTTGCAGTAACACATCAATCCTTTCTTCATACCATGTCATTGACTTCTCAGGTTCTTGGGTATTCTGGATTTTTTTTTTTCTTTCAATGGCACTGAGAGGCATATCCTAATGGCACAATCTCATGCATGCCACCAACTCAAACTGAGGTAGTGGAAGTTGAGGGCATAAAGCTGTCTGCAGTTCTTAGGACTTCTTGGAAACTTTGAGATATTAAAATATTCCCCTTAAAAGTATCATCCTTTGCCTTCAGAATAATTGTTCATGGGGAGAAACAAAGCTTATCAAAGCTTTCCTTAGTCCTTTACAGTTGAAATAAACTCATGCTTGGTATGGGGCAATATACTAAGCTTCAGTAACATTAAAAATCTCAAATGTGATGGTATTACAAGTATTCTTAGGCATTACCAAAGTGTGTTAACTGCTGGGATGAAGAAGTGTTTCTCCATGTTGCTTTTACTTAAAAGGCAGCTCGCAGAACTCTGGGTCCTGATGTTCCCAAAATAAACTGTACACCGTATCTGTGAGAAGAGCATGCCAACAGTGTTGTAGACATCTGTGCAGCCTCATGAGGCCAACGTGAAGGGTCCTCAGGTTTGTGCTGAGGGTGGATGATCTACAGCCAACCCAAGAATTTCCTGAGGTTCATTAAATTTTATTCAGTGATCAATATTTTTTTTTAAATTTGGGTTCATATTGGATCCAGAGAAATTTTCACATAATCTACTTTTTTCCATTATGAAAAGGATCATTTCTAAGAGAAGTTCCATAACTGATTTATGCACCACGTTCTCTTTCGCATTAATTCAGTGTGTGTGTGTGTGTGTGTGTGTGTGTGTGTGT
>NW_017728998.1:25993158-26003223 GCF_001723915.1 Gavialis gangeticus | reverse complement strand
GTGTGTGTGTGTGTGTGTGTGTGTGTGTGTGTGTGATAGGTTCTACTTAGACTGAAGTTCTTGGAAACTACTGGCCTGCTTCCAACTTGCCTTTCTTAGCCAATGCTCTGGAACAGTTAGTAACTGCACAAGTGATTACAGAAATTCTCATTATGCGTGAAACTTAGCTCAGGTTCTACTTATAACACAAAGAACTCCTTTCATCAACATTTTAAACAAATTGCTCACTTATGCTCTTCTTCCGTATTCATTTTATTTTCTTTCAGGACATAAAATGACCTGCCAACCATGTAATTCTTCTGTAGGACTGAGGGACTTCCCTTTTCTGTTTGTTTGGCATAGTCCTAAATTGGCTCAGCTTACATTTTTTCGGTATAGAGCACTATGTCTAATGGGATGGTTTTAGTTTTTCTCCGGAGAATATTAGTATTTCCGAATACTGGTTTGGGCCTGGGGGTTTCAAACCAGATAACTGCAAGGTTGTCAAACTTGTTTGCCCCTCCCACCTCTCCCAACTCCTCCCGGATGGCTTCAGATTACAGGGCTCCTTGTGGGCTGGATCCAGGCCCAACTCCAGCAAGTGGAGAGAGTGGCATTAGGGAGCTGTGGGGTTTAATTATACCTGCTTCTTGCCTGACCTTTGCTGAAATGCATCCTTAATGGGGATCTGTGCCCCAGAGTAGTGATGAGCCATAGGGCTGTGTGAAACACCATCATTTCGTTTCAATGCCCATTTCACCATTTCAAAGGAACAGTGTTTCGTTTTGTCATTTCATTTAATTTTGAAGCACTGTCACATTGTTTCATCAAAGCTTTTGCTATTTCAACTTGTTTCAATGTTTTGCCCATAGGCTATAATGGGAAATCATGAAAATGACTGAAGTGTTGTCGTTTGTTGCCTGATTCAGATGCAAATTGCAGAAATGGTAGCCCCTTCTGAGGGCATAAAGCCTGCCAAGTTTCAAGGAGATAGGTGCAGAGACTTCTCAAACTGCACCTCACAGACTTGAAAGCAATATTTGCTGGCAGCAGCAGCCTCCTGTCATCTTGCACACAGATCCAGGGGCTCACACCCCTGGGAGGGCTGCGGGGCTGCGTCAGACTCCTCCCAGGGGTGCGGGCCCCCAGATCTGTGCCGGATGACAGGAGGTTGACGCTGCCACCTGGGGCCAGCGCTGGGCATAGCCCATGCCCATCACTAGGCTCCATGGAACTCAGCCCGGCAGTGGGAGATGGCTGGTGCCGCGCTCCTTGCCCGCCTCCCACCCCCAGGCTGCACTCCCAGTTGGATCCGCCAGCCCCATGGAGCGCAGCACCAGCTCTGCTCACCTCCTGCCACTGGGCTGTGCTTTGTGGGGCTGGTGGAGCCCACCGAAGACGGCCCGTTGGTGGGAGGCAGGCAGAGCCAGCACTGCGCTCTGATGGGCTCTGCCAGCCCCATGGAGCACAGCCTGGCAGTGGGAGGTGGGGAGAGCCAGGGCTGTGCCGCTTGGGGCTGTGGAGCTGCTTAGAGCGCAGCCCTGGCACTCGCCTGGCTCCCGTCACCGGGCTGCTTCAACATTTAAAATGTTTCAAGTAGCCTCATTTAATTTTCGAAACTGTTTTGATGCTTTTTGTTTAGTTTTGATTTTCCTGTTTCAAACTTGAAACGTGTGGAAACAGCTTCAAAATGAAACACTTGGAAACATTTTGCACAGCCTTAATGAGCCACACACCCAAATTCCCAACCTCTCTGTGAGCTCCATTGGCCAGATCCAGCCTGAAGGCATGTTTTTGATGCCATTGAAGTATTTGATATAACATTGATTCTCTTTGCCTTGACTACATGGACCCGTTTGTCACCAAAGACAGCAGTTTGACCTCACTGGCAAATTACTGGTAGACTGGAAAGCATTTTAGGTTGTTTTTTTTTCCTAGTAAAAGTCAAGCAAAATACTGGTGCATACAACTAGATCTCCCTATTGATACAAAGAAATTAAATTTTCTCTTTATCTTTTGTAGAGTACATTAAAAACTAGTTATGCCTCTTCTCTTTTTTTCTTTTCAGTGAACTATCTTTTGAACATCACTGTTTGACAGAACATTGTGACCACTTATTAATCACATTTAAAATAAAATCACTAAACTTTTTCTTTCGGTGCCGCAAGCTCATTCAGGCTTTCATATCTTCATGCTAGTTAACATGTCAAGCAGACAGTCAGGCCTCAACTCCTGGAAAAACTCTGGCTGGCCTATTGCATTAACATAGTTGGTCATTTCAGTGAAGTTATGTTGTTGACTCACAAATTGATTGCAGGATTTTGTTGCCAGCCTCTTCATAGTCAGGATTTGGACATAGGTTTAAGATACTTTACAGGGGTTTTTTCTTCTTCAAATTCAAATAATAAAACTGCAAGATCTCAATGACGGAGTAGTCTTAATCGAGACTGTTTGTTTTTTTTCATTTCGTTAAATAAATTGTAGAGTACTTTGTTGGCTCTGTGAAGTGAGGCCTTATACTCTAGTCAGTGATATCTGCCTGTAATTCAGTAACTTTTGAATGTTGCATCCAATCAATTCCAAAATACCTGGGAATGTTCTAAGCATTGCTTTGATTTTTTTTCCTTCATGATAACCTACTTCTCCAGTCACTGCAATAAGGAAAAGCACCTGATAGCAGGCTTCCTCTCCTGGTGCTACCTCACTGATTTGAACTCTTCACTCAAGCTAGGCACAGACATTCAAGAAACCTGAGAGAGAATTGATCTACCCTATATGGGTTTGTCTAAGCTGCAAAGATTGGAACAGGAGCAACCAGAATCCAAGTTTTTCTCTTGGGTGCCCTTGGGTACACAAATACCTGCACAGGCCAAGGCCAGAAGGTGGGGGGCACTCCTGCATACCTCCCAGCAGTTTCTCTCCCCAGCCCTACCCCCAGCACCAGTGGCAGCAGGGGTGGTGCTCCCCCCAGCTGTGCTTGGTTGGCTCAGGTATGGGCTAAATCCAGGCTGTGGGGCAGGGGGCCTGCACTGCCCCCATCCCTCCTGCCCCCAGTGCTTCCTGGCTCAGCTGACAGCCTCACATGGCTCTTAGCCCTGGATCCTGGCTTCCTGTGTCAATGCTCCCTCCCAGGATGTGCTTGCTTGGGTCTGGATGGGCTGGGCCCAAAGGGGAGGGCCTCTACTGCCCCCGCCACTGCTGGTGTGTGGCATGGCTAACATGGGAAGCCAGGAGCCAGGGCTGAGAGCTGCATAGCACCAGGGGGAGCACAGGTCCCCATCCAGCCATGCCCACCTCCCCCAGACCCAAGCAAGTACAGTGTGGGTGGGGGGGTGATGGCTTGAAAATGGTATTTAAAGGCTTGCTTTTTGGGAAGCAGACAGGCTGTCTAACAAACAAGGACATATAGCCTGGGAAACTGGGGACACATACCACACTGTTCCATAACATGAAATAAGGTGGCACCAGCTCACAAGACCAAAGAGGGGGCCTGAAATTTCTGTTTTGGAAAGGGTGTGCATGTGATGGATTTGGAATATGCTGACAGAGCAGAATGTGGACACAGTGACAAGCATAGAGAGACCAATCAGTGACAGCCACAGATAGTCATCAGGAGTGGAAAGAATACAAAAGCAGAGATTTGAGAGTAACAAAATGTCCTCCTCCTCTGTCCCTGTCCTCCTTCCTGGGAGGGGTCCCCAAGGCCACCATGGACAGGCAGCCCATCTCCTCCATCCCACTGTGGGGGGTGTGGGCCTTGGCATCCCACCTCCAGGCTGCTGATATCTGACACCTAAGAGAGCCTTCAGAGTGAAGGCTGATAACAGCCCTAGGATTGATAGATATATAGAATTGTTTAATTGCTTGCATTGTTTCTTTTTTATTATCACTGTGTATCAATACATGTGCCTATGATTGAATAGAAAGGTCACAGTTGGTCGTGGGTGCCCCCTTCCCCCCCCCATAACAAGGCATCTGGGTCCTAAATCCAGAGCCAATGGCCTATGCTCCCTCCTGCTTCCTCAATGCTGCCTGGCTCAGCTGACACAGGCAGCCAGGAGCCAGGGCTGGTGGTTGTTGACCAAGCTGTGCAGTGCTGGGGGCATGGAGGAAAGTGCAGGCTCCAGCCCCACACCAGACCAGAATAAGCACAGCTGGGGGGGGGGGTACACAGTGCAGGGCCTCCATTCCCCACCTCCCACTGGTGCTGCTGCTGGCAGGAGCAGGCAGGATGCAGGGCTGGGGAGCAGAGGTTTTGCTGACTCTGCTCTGTAAGTCTCTCAGCCAGAGCTGCCCAGCTGAGTCCCCCACCTCTGATGCAAGAAGGGGTGGCAGGGAAGCCCACAAAGGCCACTGGGATGCTGGCAGACAGTGGCCCAACATGAATCAATAGGGGATCTGGTACAGAAGTTAAACAGACCAGCATAACCTAAACCAATCAAGTCTGATGCTACGTCCATCCAGGTCTATCTTAGACTGGGCTCCACCATTTTTAAACCAATCTATGTGCCCTGAATGTCTGTTCGGTTACAAGTTTAGACCAGTTTTCTGTCACATACATTTTGTTTATGTTTAATGTCTGTACCTGGCCTCATGCTATAACTTGCTTATTCATACCTTACATGTTGGAGTACCCTGCATGAGAATCCTCTCTCTGTCTGTGCAGTTCTGGTCATTTTTTGGCTACCTCAACACTTCCTTTCCTCTCCTTCCACATCCCTCTTAAACTTTTTAAGATATCATAACTTCTCCAGACCAGCATTGCAAATACTTTGCTTCCTTCAGTCTTCTCATCTGGTTATCTCTTAATATAACAATATTGCTCCAGTCTCCCAGGACTGCCACTCAACCCTTCAATTTTTTTGCCATTGTGATTCTTTCATCTCTTCAGTGTAGCTCTGGTCATTCCATACCTCCCCGATTCAGAAATAGATACAACAATGATTGGGTCATATATAGATACCAAAAATTCATCTGTGGTCTCTCTGTTTCTTGTTCTATCATACTCACTCAACATCCATGTGCTATCTGATGCTTCTCTCAGCTGCTTTCCTCTCCGTGTTGCCTCAAGGGCTCCTCTGATTTTCTAACCCTAATGACAGTTTCTTACACTCTTCCTACGTTCTCACAAATGGGCCTTTGTTGAAACAAACTTTTTGAAAACAAAATTTCCCTCAACAGTGATAACTCTTTTCTTTTCCACTAGCTTGCTCTTAAGTCTGAACCCAGGTTTGTTTCAGAAGAACCTAGCCAGCATCTTAGCTTTTGTTTTTAAGAATATAGTTTTACAACATTTTTATTTCACTTCATATACTTTTCTATACACATTCAAGCTGTGAAAGACAGCAATCAGAAAGGACTCAGACTACAGACTAGTGGAGAAAAGCAGTTAGAAAATGTACTTTTTTTTTTAATATTCACTGCCCAACTCTTTCCCTATAGAATCAGCTGAGAACACAGACTAAAGATGCCTGTTTATAGGTTACCTTAACAAATTCAGATTTGAAGGGCTACTTTTAATCCACTGATTAGTTGCAGAGATTCTGAAGTTAAAGCAGGTTTCTGAAAGCCAAAAATGTAGGGAACTTAGACCATATGCTCAATTTTTTTTAATACAAAAAATAGCTGAGACCAACTTAACTAGATTTTTTTGTTTGTTTGTTTTTGCAGTGCAAAATCACTTCACTTAAATGTCAAACTTTGACATGCAAATTATAAGTTGGCTAAGACATCAACCTTATAAATGAAGCTTATAATAGAAATTCTGAGCAACAGACCCTTAATTACCATATTTAAATATATATAAACACCAGGCTTGTAGGAGAAAGCTATTGTCCGGCTGGGCAAAATAATGAACAGGGTGAAATAAATCCTTAGAGTTCAATGGACAATCACTCAGTAGAGAGAGACACACTTAATGAACTTCTATTACATAATGTATATTTTGAGCATAGCCTGTAAATACAAAAAGAGGAATTGTAATATAATAAGGAAGATTAATGATACACACTTTTTAGCTACTCAAGTGTAGCTAAAGAAAGAGAGGACAAAAATGGAAATTAATTTTATGTTTCAAGAGATATTGGGTTGATAAGTAAATGTTTATTCAAGTATAGGTGGCCTACAATATGGCTAAAACACTGACCATGGATTTTTTTAGCTTGACATTGACTGAAAAACAAATGCAGAGTGATGAAGACACTATGTGTTACAGCAATGTAACATAGCTTCTTTCTGCATCTTGTAAGTAAGTGTTAAGACTAGGGAATTTTCCATCCTTTGAATTTGAGGGATAGGGAAGATTTTCTGGTCAACATAGGAATGTAGGGACCTTCTAAGCCTCTGAGTCTGGTTCCCATGGCAGAATTTTTTTTCTTCTAGAGCTCATGCAAGTTCATTTGAAAATCATTGACTTTTTTGCAATAAACAGCAGCTTCCCATGGATAACACACTTACTGATTTGATGATACCTCACTTTTCTTCAGAAGACTATCTTCAAATAATGGTGATGATATAGATGCAGAAAAAGCTTTCTAGTTATTTTCACTATAAATCTGTGTAGAATTTTCTTATGCAAAAGCCTGTGGACAAGCAGGGGTAGATGCAGGGCAGGGGGTGCGGTGGCATGGCCACATCCCCCTTGGCTGTGCGCTGCATATGCAGTGAGCTCTTGGAGCTCACCAACACTTGAGCACAACTTCTGCTGGGACCTGCATGTGCTGTGAGCGTTGTGAGCTCACTGCTGGGCGGTGCAGGTTGAAATCATTACTTTCAAGCAGCTCCAGAGGCTGCTGCTGTTTGCTCTTCTTCCCTCTCCCTCCCCACCTGCCTGCTTTCAGCACCAGTGGAAAAGAGAAGAGTGGCCATAGATCTGCAGCCCCTGCTTTCACACAGCTCTGGAGATCCCACGGTGCTATTCTTTGGTCTCCTCCTTTCCCTCCTGCAGAATTCAGGGGGAGGGTGGGGGAGGAGAGAAGGAAAAAGTGAAGAACAGCAGGCTCTAGAGCTGCTTGAAAGCAGGGACTCAGGGCACAGCCTTTGCTGGACAAGTAAACAAATCCAATGGGGGCAAAAAGTCAGGAATGATAAACAAACTGAGGTCAGTGCCAGGGCCAGACTAGCAAGTCAGTTGACATTTGGACACCAAGCCTAAGACATTTCTTAAGACTGATGCTTACGTTCTAGATGCCCAAGGCACTAAGCATTTACGTGGCTGTTGCGATAACTGAATATGACAGTCACCTTGGAACTTTTGTAGGTGTTGTCTTTACTGCAGGGCAAACTGGTTTGGATTCCTTTCTCCAGCGTATGAGGGTAGCACATCTTATTCCAACAAACCTAAAAGGAAATAAAATGAAAGTGGAGTGGCTGCTGCAGGGAAAGCCAGTGCTCGATTTTTTTATTTGAATTTCACTTCATCCCAAACAACCTCTGACAGGACGGTGTCTTGCACATGTTGGAGAATGGTCTGTGGCAGAAGGAGGCAGTCTTCCCAAAGTAGGGTGCCCCCGAGTAATTGGTTTGCTACCTTGCTACAGAACTCTGGTGGAGTGAACCCTGGAATGCTTTAGGGGTTTTTTTATTTAATTTTCACGGTAGGTTGCATGTAGAGCAACACAGGCACAAATTCCTTTAGTTCCTTTCTTCCATGCTCATCTTTGTCTCGGCATATAATGTGCTCAGGCCTCTCCAGTCTGCATTCACAAAGGTCTAGGGGCCATATCTGTTTTCCAGCCTCTTTGTCTCCAGGCTCAGTCCTACAAATGGATCCACGCACGCACATCTCGGTATCCTCACACAGCCCAATAAAACTCAGTGGGGTATCCTGCTGTCTTTAACTGCCTGTATGGTTAGCATGCAGGATGAAGTTCTGCAGTCTGCATTGTTTTAACTTTTTGTAGTGTTCCTTCGTTGTTCAACTCGTACAGGTCTTCTAAAAGGCACAGAGTTAGGATCTTGTCAGGTTCCTCTGTGCCATCTTTTCAGTCTTGATTCTGCCCCCATGCCCATGCTGCCTTCTCAGCTTCAGCCATTTTTGCTGCCCTTTGAAAATGTGCTTGCATACTTTATACTTGCATCCAAGATATTAAAAAAACAAACAAACAAACAAAAAAAAACACACACACAACAACAACCTGAAATGGTTCTCACCTTGCTCAATATGTACTGAAGCCAGACAGCAGACATTTCCAAACTCTTTTGTTTGTCATAGGAGAAACCTCATAGCATCATCTATAATTGAGTTATCAACCTTTCCCATTATCATAAGTGTTTGTTAGTATACTGCTTCAAAGGAACAGCCCTCACTTTTGTGCCAGGGGCTGTACAAACAGAAGAGGAGCAGCAGCAAAAGTTCCTGTTTTGGGTAAACTGTGCAATGAGCAACTGAACTTGAACTGCTTAAGTTGAAACCTTCCCTTTTGGGCATCTGCCTTGGGGAGATTTTGTGGTGGGGAGGTTTCAGCAAAAGTGATTTAGTTCTGAAGACAGGATTAAGGGAAAATATTGCTTTAGCCAAGCAAAAAACTTCTTACTTTTTGTTTTGTTTGGAAACTCTAACACCTCTGTGAGCTGGAGCAGAAACTCAAAATCTTGTAACAATGTTGCAGTGGTGCCAAGCCATGTGCCTTTTTTTTACTAGAGGAAAAAAAAAAAGAGCCAGTTCAGACCAGCTTGCAAGCTGTTGAAAATATCACTTTGCATGTGCTCAGTAGAAATTTCTGAGAGCTTAGCAGGGACTCAGCCGAATTTTCTCTATGACGGCTGCTCCCAAGGACCATGCCGCATCCCCCGTGCTCTTGGGGAGGGATGGTTCTGCTTGCATGTGCCAAACCAGAAATGCAGCAGCACAGGTACTCTGGGTGTTTCCCTGCAGGTATACCAGACACTTTAGGAAGTGGCACTAGTGAGCCACTTATTTTGGAAGAGGAGATTGCCTTTTGCCTTTCTGTTCTGGGATTTGTGCACGTGCATGAATAAGGGAAGCCCCACTTAGAATTCTCCCCCCAGAAGAGGGAGTACATAAGGAATGGTCATCTCTCCAAAACATAATCCTTGAAGCACAGGAAAAGCCATACCATGTCACAAGAAATGCAGTCAACGGGCAAGGAAGACCCCATAGCTGAATAAGGAACTGCTGGACCTCATTAAGCTCAAAAGAGTAGCCTACACCAGCTGGAAAACAGGAAGCGTTACCAAAGACGATTACTCTGCACTCACCCACACCTGTAGAGAGAGGCCGAGAAAAGCCAAGGCACAAACCAAACTTGGGCTAGCTACAGGAATTGAGGACAACAAAAAGTTCTTCTTCAGATATGTGGGAAGTCAGAAAAAGAACAAGGATAGCACTGGGCTCCTGAGAGATCCAACCGGGCAACTGACATCTGATGCCCAAGAAAGGGCCAATCTCCTAAATGACTTTTTTTGCATTACTTTTTCACCCTCCCAGGAAGATCTCACTGCCAGAAATGGCACAAACCAATCCAGGAGTGGGTGATGGGCCCAAAATTGATGTGGATCAGGTGAAGGAACACCTTGAGAAACTGGACAGTCACAAGTGCGCTGACCCAGATGGAATGCACCCGAGAGTCTTGAAAGAGCTGGCAGACATCACTGCATCCCCCTAACAGAGAGATTTGAAAAATCGTGGCACTCAAGCAATTTCCCAGATGACTGGAAAAGAGCCAATGTGGTCCCTATCTATGAGGGGAGATGACCTGGGGAACTATAGACCAATCAATCTGACGTTCAGCCCTGGAAAAATCCTGCAGAAAATTGACAAGGGATCCATCAATGCCAGACTAACGGAAGGTAAGCTTCTGAATGCCAGCCAACGTGGCTTTGTGACTGGCAGGTCTTGCCTGACCAACCTCATCTCCTTCTATGACCAGGTAACATGTGCCCTGGACAAGGGAGATGATGTGGACGTCATATATCTGGACTTCAAGAAGACCTTTGACCTAGTTCCCCATGATGCCCTCATGGCTAAGCTGGGGAACTGTGGTCTTGATCATCATATGGTCCAACGGGTCGGACCCAAAGAGTACTAGTTGAAGGGAGCAAATCAATGTGGCACAGGGCTACTAG
>NW_017728998.1:25983938-25988158 GCF_001723915.1 Gavialis gangeticus | reverse complement strand
TTCTGATGGCTAGGCAACTCACTATGGGGTCAGACCCAAAGAGTACTAGATGAAGGGAGCAAATCAGCATTGCACAAGGTTACCAGTAGAGTCCTTCAAGGCTTGGTACTTGGGCCAGTACTCTTTAACATCTTCAGCGATGATCTGGATTTGGGAGTCAAATGTGAACTGGCCAAGTTCATGGAGAATACCAAATTATGGGGGAGGACAGTCACACTGCAGGACAGGCTAGGGATACAGGCCAACTTGGACACACTCTCAAGGCGAGCTAACCAAAACGTGTGATGGTCTTCAATGCAGAGAAGTGCAAGGTGCTGCACCTCTGTAGGAAGAACCCCCAGCATACTTACAGGCTCGGGAGTGCTAAGCTCGCTAGCACCACAACCGAAAAGGGCTTGCGGGTCTTGGTTCACCACAAGATGAATATGAGCCACCAATGTGATGCTGTGGCTGGCGAAGCTAACCAAACTCTGGTGTGCGTCCATCGATGCATCTCGAGCAAAACCAGGGAAGTCATCTTCCTGCTTTACTCGGCCCTGGTGAGACTACAGCTGAAGTACTGCATCCAGTATTGGGTCCCCCACTTCAGGAAGGATGTGGAGAAGCTTAAGAGTCCAGAGGAGACCCACTTGTATGATCCAAGACCTGGAGGGCAGGCTATATGAGGAGAGGCTGAGGGACATGGGACTCTTCAGTCTGGAGAAGAGAAGGCTCAGGGGGGACTTGGTGGCAACCTACAACTACATAAGAGGGGTACATCAGGACCTGGGAGAACAGCTATTCAACAGAGCTCCCCAGGGGATAACTATGGCCATTAGATCTTAACTCCAGGAAGGCCAATTTTTAGACTAGCCATAAGAAAAATGTTCTTTACAGTGCACGTGTCTGGAACAAACTCCCCCCAGAGGTGATGCAAGCACCTACTCTGGACTCCTTCAAAAAACAGGTGGATATATTTCTTGCTGAGGTCACTTGATCCCAGCTGACTTCCAACCTATGTCAGGGGGGGCCTGGACTTGATGATCCCATGGGGTCCCTTCCAGCTCCTAACATCTATGAAATCTATGAAATTGAATGGGGTTGATTACTTCTAGCTAGATCTGGACAGCTGCTACCACTCAAGCAACCGGTATCAGCAGTGGACCAGTAGTGTCAGAAGACATGGCCAGAATACAAAATTGACTGATGTCAGTGTGAGGATTGGACCAGCAAGCCATTGAATTGGTGTAATAGTAGCTGTTTGAAAATCCTTTTATCACTTTCTAATCATCAGCACATCTTGCAACACCAATACGCGCGTGCGCACACACACGCACTTTAATTCAGTGCATCACTACTGTTTCATTCTTATGATTTGTGTTCTAATAGCATCCGGAATGTGTATGTGATGTCCACAAATGTAAGATGGCATGGCACTTATTGCAGTTCACTTAGTCATGTGCCAGACCTGGAATCCATACTTATTCAAAACCCCACTGACTTCAGCAGGACTATATTAAGTGAAAAGGATCTGAGATGTATACAACAATAAATGTTTGGTTTGTTCTGTGTTGCTGTGTATGTTTTTCAAATACATTTTCTGATTCATGAAGAAGAGAGAATTTTCAGAAAACGGCATCTAATTAATATAAGTGCATTTGGATGCCTATTAAAATTCACCTGTCCTGAATTGTACATTTATCATGATTATGACTGAACAACCTAACTGAGTAGGTGCTGCTTCTTCATTTAATACAAAATGATGATTTATTACCCTGAATGTTTTTAGTAATGGTTTAAATCTAATGGACATTTCTGCATGACAAATCATTCATCCTCAAAGTAAAATTAGACATGTTGTTCTTTCATGTAGAACATTTCACAGTAATTCATGGGATGCAGAAATCTTGTATCATTAAGTAATTGCCCACAGCAGTTTACTGCATACAGCAATTTAAAGAACAGATGTAAATATTAATATTTTAATGTGATATAGTTTGGAATGCTGCCTTCCTGTTGACCAAGTTATGTAAATATAGAGTTAAGCCTAATCAGCTTTCAAACTATATTTTTCTCTGTGATTATGAAGTCATAGTCACAAACATAAATATATTTGTAATGTATATGCCTACTCCTCTCCCATTCATGGTATACACATACAGAATTATCATAAATGTGAAGTAAAAGGCATTAAATCAAAGGGAGAATAGCACTAGAAAATTTACTCTAGGACACTTATTGCATTGTTGAGGGTGAATTTTGTATTTTTTTTTTTTTTAATTCAACCTCTAATTATTGAATCCTTCTATTAGCCTTAGTACTTTTATAGAAATGAAAAGGTCTGATACAGTAAGCCAATCTGAAATGCACAGCATTCATAAATCCATATTTTGACATCTCTAATACAGTATTCAGCTCTTGCCAAAGAAAAGACATTTTAGTTTCCAGGCTCTGTCCAGCAGCCCATCTCTAATCTTTCAGTATAGTCAGTGATCAGATTGAGATCCTAATCCTACTCTCATTTAAGTCGAAGAAAAAAAATCCCATCAGCTTCAGTGGGATAGGATCCAGCTCTTGAAGTGATATCTTTTCATTAAAGTTGGGTCCTAGTATTCTAATTAATCCATTTGCAATATACTGAGACAACTAATCCTCAAGATGCAGTATTAAAATTTTGTGGAATCCAAAGCTTCATTCTTTATACCCTGTTCTGTCACTCTGCATTGCAAATTGTTATTAGAAGCAGCAGTAGTAAACATTTATGTTACGGTAGCATCCTAAGGCTCACTGCACTGAATGCTGCACAACTAAAGAACTAACAGTGTAAAGACAGATGCATGAAGGTCAGGAGATGGGGATCTAACATGCAAGCAAAAAAATTTGGTATAAAATTGTTCCAACTTTCACCTGTATGGATTACATGGTCAAAATTGAAGGGCAGGGGTTAGGGGAAATGAAATGGGGAAAGGGAAAATAAATATTTGCAGCTAGTTACCTATCTAACCCCATTTTGTAGCAAAAGTAGGGCTGGTAAAATGAACCTGGAGATTGGGTCTGAAAAGAATGAGGAGGAGGGAAAAGAGAGACAAAAAGATACAAAAGAGAGGAGCCAGACAAGGAGCCAAGGGGGAGCTCAACAGGAAGGTGTAGTATTCCCAAATCCAAATAACAGACTGTGGTTTCCATAATGGCCAAGAGGATCCGAACCTTAAGGACAAGTTCAGACATAACACTTTTACAGAACAGGCATTCAGCACAGACAGACTGGTTTTAAAAATGGCAGAACCTAGTCAAAGATTCCCCTCCACCACCAAAGGGCAAATGTGTGTTCTGTTTGCTACCAATCTAAACTATGCTGCTTACAGAGAACCATATCACTTAGAGGCTAGAGACAGAAGTTATACATAAACTGGTATAAGTGATCAAAAACTGGTTTAAACCTGTAACAGAACATAAGTTCTGCGCACATTAACCAGTTTCAAAATGGCCGAAACTTGTTTAAGATAAACCTTGTTGAATGTAGCATTAAACTTAACTGATTTGGGTCAAACTGGTTTATGGAACTTCTGTCCCAGACCCCTTCCTTGTTTAAGTTAAATCAGAGTACCCTAGCATCTCAGCATGCTTTTCAGCCCTGAACTGGGCTAAGCTGTCTGCTCCAGAAATCGGGGCTGGGCCTGTCTCTCTCCTTCATAGCTGGAGCTCTGACTGGCTGAGAAGGGGCTGGATACTGCAGCATTTGCCTCTGCTCCTCGCTACTTGCTGCTCAAGCAGGGATCCCTTCCTCCCACATCGCAGACCCCAGCTGGCATCTGGTCATGGGCGCACCACCTCTATGCTAGCTAATGCTGAGAGGTGTCTATGTGTGTCTCTCTAATTTCACTGGAACAAAGGCAGATGGAACAGTGTCTGCCTAGAGCTTTTTGGAGCTAATCAACAGGTCAGTTGGTAATGACCCCCTGTTCTTCCTTAAAGATGCTTTGCAAAAAGCTGTTTAGGAAGAGCTTGAACAAATGAGAAAGAGGCTTTGTTTTCTTTATGGGCTGATAAGCTTTATGTTCTGCTAGCTCGCTGTTGGCTTGCTGTCAGTGTTCAACGCAGGGCAGAGAGAGGTGTGAGAAATGACCTAGTTTGCAATGAATGCAGTGCCTGTCAGTTTGCTGGAGACAGAATAAAGAAGCAGGGAGAAGGAGATTGAAAATCTCAGTATCATCAACAGATGCATGCAGTATTCCCCCCCA
>NW_017728998.1:25983651-25983927 GCF_001723915.1 Gavialis gangeticus | reverse complement strand
CACCCCCACACCCTTTGCCTCAGAGTGCTGGCTGGGGGCTGGCAACACTTTCTACCCCTTGAGCAGCGAGTGGAGGGGGGAAGCCTGTTGAGAGCTGCTTCCCCCTCCCCCTCCAGACATACTCTGGGTGGGGACTGTGTATGCCAGGTAGGGGTTTAAACCCCTCTCTAATCATAGCATCCTGCTGGGGCCTGGCCATGCCCCCCCTTGACTCAGCACTGTAGAAGGGAAGGGAGGGCTGCTCTAGCGCCCCCCAAACTTCTAGCCTGAGCTACT
>NW_017728998.1:25971961-25978651 GCF_001723915.1 Gavialis gangeticus | reverse complement strand
TGGGGGCTGGCAACACTTTCTACCCCTTGAGCAGCGAGTGGAGGGGGGAAGCCTGTTGAGAGCTGCTTCCCCCTCCCCCTCCAGACATACTCTGGGTGGGGACTGTGTATGCCAGGTAGGGGTTTAAACCCCTCTCTAATCATAGCATCCTGCTGGGGCCTGGCCATGCCCCCCCTTGACTCAGCACTGTAGAAGGGAAGGGAGGGCTGCTCTAGCGCCCCCCAAACTTCTAGCCTGAGCTACTGCAGGCATGTGCCTGTATTTCCTGAATCAAAAGTGAATGTCTATTCATTTGTAAATCCGTTCAATATCTGCAGGTTAAACTAACCTAAAATGATTGAATCAATTCAGGCTCTGGCTTTTTGAATGTCTGTCCCTAGTCAGATAGATTCTGCCTCGGGCTTTTTTTGAATGGTTGTTTCTAGCCTAAAAGCTTGATTCTCCTCTTCATGAGCTCAGGAAACAATGCCTTACCTAGAAATTGTAGAATTCTTATTTGATGTGTGCACCAGCCCCTTGAGGGGATAAAGGTCAGGGACAGATTAAGATTTCTTAGGCCCTGTGTCCAAAGACCATAAGGTCCAAAGACGATTCCCATGACCAGGTCCCACAATAGAAAATCACAACTATTAACCATGTAATTAAACATGAAAAAGGCACAAATATAAGAAAAATCCTGCTTTTGCACCCCTCTCTCTATGGCAATGGTGGCACAAGTCCTCTGGTTGCTGATGCTTTCTGCTCGCACAGAGCTGTTCGTGCATAAAAATAACATAGTAGTAGCCTCCAAGATGGTGGGATCTTCTGCTTTGGCAGCTCTGGAGCCCATCTGTTAATCTGTCATTAATAAAGACTGCACTGTTATGGTATGGATTAACATTTGTGCCAATGTATATTAGATCTGTATATTACAATAAAATACCTTTTCACTCCCTAAATTACGCTGCCCTAAATCAGCTGATTTCAAGTGTCTAGATGGATAAGTCTGGCTGGCCTCACATGAAAATCTATTCATACCTAGACAAAGGGACTCCCAGAACTCTTATTTAGTAAGGTCACAGCACTAAAATAATGATTTTATAATTGTGCTCACTTTAATAATTATGCTCATTTTAACTGTTCTTCCCTTGTCCAACCACCACTACACACACATGTGTAACTGTCTCCATCTTTGTAGATTTCATAGATATAGATTTCATCTTGGTATCTAATGGTTTTGTACTCTAAAGGTTTTGTTTTGTTGGGCTTTTCTCAAATGCCTTTTTATCATGTAGCAGGCTTACCTTTTGGAGCTTGGGTTGTCCCAGGTTCAAAAGTCTGCTGTTTGATTGGTGGAGCCCATCCACCAATCAGGAGGCAGCAAGAGGAGTGAATCCACACCCCTTTCCTGAGCAGAGGGGGAGAGGAGATTCATTGACCTGATTATAGACTGTAACACTGTTGGGTCCGGAAGACTTCAGGGGCAAAACCCTGAAAAGTATATAAAGGAGAGCACGCTCTGCATGTTAGGGGGGGAAAAGACACTACAAGGGACAGCAAGGAGAGAGGAGTTCTGGAGATGACTGTCCTCAGGCCCCCGCCTGAGCCTCAATGGCACACGAAGAGCCAGCCCTGGGAGCAGCTCGAGGCTGCTAAAGTTAGCCCCAGCTCTAGGCTGAGCAACCAGAGCCCCACAGTGTGGCTCTGCATTAAACTAAAAGAGCCCCAGTGCCCAGAGCAGGGCCAGGGAAAGGGAAGAACACCCAGCATGAGGCTGGGGAACCAGAGGCAGTAAGGGCTCGGCTCCCATGGGAGTGCCCTGGGTGCCCAGTGTAGGGCACTGAGCTATCAAGAGAAGCCAGAGGCACCGCTGGAGAGAGGCCCTCACAGGACTGGCCACCAGGGGACCCGCCTTGGCTGCTTCAGAGTGGAAGTGGGAGTTGCTGGGGAAGCAGGCCCTGCAGGGGAGGCGGGTTTGGGGGAGGAAGGTCTGCAGCCTCCACTCTCCTCCATTGTGGAAGGGGATGTGTCCACATCCCAGGGCCCTAAAGGGGAGGGACTCCAGGGAACACCCTGGGAGGTGTTGAGTGCACTCTTTATTTTGTGATTGTTGTTTTGTATTGAAGACGTTAATATAGTTATGGGTACTCCCTTAAGAAAACTTATATAGGTTTATCTGTCTTTATTGTCTATGTGTTTATTGCCTATTGGAATATGCCTGTATTGTTGCCTGTGTATGTTTATGGTATTGCTATCTCAACATACCTGGGTTATTTAAGTTGATCCCCATATGTGTTTATTGTGTCAATGCCTTGGCTTACCTTTTTCAATGTGTTAATGCCTGTTTTGTGCAGGGGGTGTTAATTATTGAATATGCTCCAAGTCACCTGATTTATGCTTTTGTAATCCCTGGAAGTGGTGTTATATGCTGATTTGCAGGTTATTATATGTGGTGTCGCATGTTAATTTTACTGCACATATTTAATGTTCCTTATTTTATATTTATTTATTGTAGCAATACATTTGAATATAGTTAAGCGCTTGGTCTCGGCCTGGCTCTGTAGAGAGGAGAGGGAACTGCTCCCAGGTGGCAGGCCTGTCTCTCAGCACCCTGCCTGACCACCATCCTTTTCACTGGAGGACAGGGTACACCCCCTGGGTGTACTTGGGCTACAATCAAAATGAGACTATTTATAAATAGAAAATGGAGTGTGACACTGTTATTGGTATCTGGTTAAATTGCAGTTTTTGTATTTAGCTCATGTGGTTGCCTGTATAAGGCACTAATTGTTATCGCAGTAGGTTTTTACTTAAACAATTACAATATCCTAGCAATGGGTGTATTATGAGTGCCCAACACTTCCGGCAGTAATACACTTAAGATCATTTGGGTGTCAGTTGGTCATAAAAGATGTTTGTGTATGTTTTGATTTTCCGTAGTATATAAACCCAGCTCAGCCTTCTAGAAGTTCAGGTTTGTTTTGCATACAAGACAGAGGGGTCTTTCCACACTCATATCTATGTGAAGATTATCAGGTCCAGACTCATTTTCCGTCCCTTCCTCCCATTAGTAAGTGCTGTGTAATGTTCCACATTGGCATAAACTCGGACTCATTTCACACTGTGATCAGTCCTACCACATTGTAGTTTTTCAACACCCTCCTTCCAGCTTATTGGGTATTTCTTCTTTTTTTTGGGTGTGTTTCCCTTCTCTCCTTTCATAGCCTACTGATCTCCCCTCACTCACGTTTTGACTCCTGGTGGACCAGTCTCTTTTTTCTTCAGGATTACAGGCCATCATTCACTAGTGCACCTCCCTGACTATCCAGGCAGTATGGTCAAAGAACAGGTTGCCTTAGCATTTTCCTGCTAACCCTGATCTTCCCTGGGCCAGAGTGATGCGATTTGTCTGTGAACAGAAGACATCTTGTTTGTTTTACTTTAGTATTATCTGCATATGCGGGGTCTCAGTTTTAAGTGTTTTGTTCCTTGCTTTCAATTCTAGTATTCTCAATAGTAGACACTCAGAATCATGAGATTTGCTTTTAAAAAAATCACTTTCAATAAAAAAAAAAAATAAGGATAAACTTGGGGTTAACTTACTTGCCTTGTGCGCCTTTAGAGCCCATAAAGACGGCAGCCATAAAAGCTTCTTCAAAGCTGAGATATTCATGCCTTCCCTTGTTGGTGCTTTTAAGAAAAACACCAAGTATTGCACTGTTTGTAATAAAATTGGGAGAGTTGGGAGCTGTAGTTCCAGTTCTGAGCCCCAAGCAATGTAAAACTGCTCAATGACGGTAGGTAAAATTTGAAGCCATAGCAACTCTCTACTCAATAGATTGCTATGGGAAAAGTACATTTCAGGAAAACTGTTATTTATTACTAACCAAACAGTACTGCATAATCCAGGGAAGGCAGAACTAAATGATAGCCTTGTCCACTAGTATGGATGTTAGCCATCCTTGATTACCTGGATGAAGATTATCTGGATTTAGTCACCTGATCCTTATATGCTGCCCATAGATCAAAGCTATCAATTCAGGAAGTCAACTAATTGACTTACCATTACAGAAATGAGCAACGAGTAAAAGACAACACCTTCATCCTACTTCCGCTAAAGTGGGTTTATTCACATTGTTGAGTGTGGACACACGATACAGCTATATTTCTTACCTAGCCAATTGCCTGTGACTCTACTACACAGTAAAAGTATAGTGAATCACAAAACTACTTGACTCACGTTCAGAATAAATTTACCCCTTTCAAATGTGCAGTAACTTTGCCTAGCAAACAGATGGCAGGTCTACCTGGTAATTTCATCTTCATATATCATCTGCTCTGAGTGAAATAATGGCTTCTTTACCACTTACTGAGGAATTTAGCTTCAGAGAGACCATAGTAAAGCCACTCCTTACCACAGTGTTAGCACAAGACTTTGTCTGTCCAACTACTCAAATCGGTCAACCCAAGAGTGCCAAACTGTTGCCTGCAGAACCCCAATTCAAATGAACAAAGTCACTTGCCAACTAGTAGTTCAATGGGCAGGAGATGTGAGGAGCCCAGCCCAAGCCCAGCATCTGTCAATTAGATGCTAAAACTGGTCTTATGAGGAACCAGATATTTCAAACAATGTACTACTCAATGCAGGTTTAATGAATGAATTAATTAAATGAATTAAATGGTTTATTGAACAATGCAACAAGTAACAACAAGTGAACAGCAAATCTATTACTGTTTTAAAACAACTTACTGTACTACAAATATATAAAGTTCCTACTGTATACACTTATACATCTGTATCTGTCTGTATGTATCCCTGTAAATAATACAAAGGGAAGAATGGGTGATATTTACCTAGGAGAGGATGAGGTAGTACAACTGGGGATGGAATAGAATAGACCAGGACTACACTCAAATATTCTCCTGACATGACGCCAAGATCCAATAGCATTAACTACTGTTCTATCAGTGCTGGGAAACATTTGACTCGCAGCCTCTCTCCACCCCTCGGGTACCACCCGGACTCATACTCTCAGATGCACACACCACCCACCGACCCTCACTGTCTACCTCACAGGTACAAACCAATCAAATCGGCTTCCTCCGGCACTCTTCCAGTCTCGCTCTCAACCACCTCCCAGGCGCGCACACACTGACTTGGAGGAGAAAAATGCCTTTTATACTCATCCTGCACACCACACTCTAGCTTTTCCACATGGCACGTATACAGGTATTTTCACACAACCCACTACATTCTCCACACGGCACATGGGTATCTCCTCACCACGTGCTGTTTTTGCCGCACAGCCCTCTACTCTCCTGTACTTGCAGGCCACTGAAAGCTCAGGCTAGTTACAACAGAGCAAATTTACTATAAAGTAAAATCCAGGGTAAGTTATTCTGTAGTAATCATGTTGCATGTGTGCTCCCTGCATCTGGGAAGAGGTCACTGTATTATATCACCTGCGAGACTCCCGGATATTTCTCTACCCACCTCAGCTCCAGAAAGCAGGAAAGGAAAAACAGCCTACCCTTATGAAAGCTATTACTTGAGTAGTGGGACAAATGCCTGGCTCTCAGAGAGGCAAGAAGAGCTATCTGTTTGGTTACTCACTCAAGTTCCTGAATTAGTTTGGGCCATATGAGGGGAAGCTAGGAGCCTGGGTGGAGATTTCATGTAAGTGGAGAGCTCATGAGGTCTTTTAAAGGCAGGCAGCCTGGACACAGGCTTTTTGGCAGACTTAATATCAGACAGGCGATCAGCCTGTGGTATTTTTTGCCCATTACTGTTGTGCAGTATGATGCACAGGAAAGAAACATACCAAGGAGGAAATTGTTTCCCAGACAGACACGTATCTGACTCATCTAAAGCCTAGATCTCTATCGTGAGAGTAATCTCAACACTCCTGAATATTATTTTGATCTGTTTCTTGTGAATGCTCGTATTTGATAACTTCAAAATCATAACCACAATGTTCTTGAATGAACTTTTGTATTTCAAAGCACTGTTTGTTTGTTTTCGTAATAACCCTTCCTTCCATCCCCTGGGAGTAACAAAAGAATCGCTGATGCCATTTAAAAAGTACTTCGTGTTTGCCATCTAATCGAACAACACTTGAGAAATATTTTGTTACTTCACCAGGGATTCTGTAACCCATGACATCGTATTGAATTTACTGGCAGGATGTGAAAGGTAGGAAAGAATCTATACCTGGTGACAGATCATTGAACAAGCATGCTGCTCAGAAGAGATTTGAAAACCTCTTCTGCCATCCCTGTGGCAACAATCAAGTGTATGTACTCATTCTTTTTTGCTTTGGATGAGTGGTTAAAAATTTCATTTTTCCTTGCAGGTTAGTGCCTCCATGGGCACTTTGTGATTTCCTGTGTACGGGGGGTTTCTTATCACATATAGTAATACAAGTCTGTTTGCTTTAAATAAACAATCTTTGTCCTTTTAACTGAAACTAACTTCTGTTTACGTATCTAATATATTTTCTATTTGGGTGCATGCATGCTTCAGAATTGCTTGTTTTTGTGCCAAGCCCTGACTGAGTGCCTGTTGTATAAAACATAAATCATTGAAGTAAATGAAGTTCACACCATTGGCTTCAGTGGTGTTCTGGCAGATGTCATAATGCACAGGAGTAAAGTTGGGCCTTGGTGTCCCTGCTACTGAAATCTGCCTGCCCTGCAGGAAAAAAAAACATG
>NW_017728998.1:25943560-25966961 GCF_001723915.1 Gavialis gangeticus | reverse complement strand
ATTAAAATTAATGTTTATTTGTTCTCTTGGCTTAATTATACTATTGTGAATTAGCTCAGTGAGTTTGACAATGTGATCTAAACAAAAAGGTCTAAATATATACCCATTGAATTCATTATGGGCAGAAGGCAACAGGATTCATCTAAATGGGTTTCTGGATGAAACATTTCGGAAGCCAAAAAAGCAGAACAAAAACATGTTTTCAGGAGCTTAGTGAATCACATGTGCATCTCAGGCAGAAGTGGGGAAACAATGCAAAGTATATGTCACAAATATTCAATATGTGAATCTGTTCAGGCACTCCTTAGCTGCTACGTGGTATGAGGACTTATGTTTGAAAAGGCTAAAATTTGGTTTCTGCAAAACTTGCTCAAGCAATATTTTGCAATGTACATAAAGAACAACTGTATGATCACCAAATTATGAGCAGATCTAATACCACGGGGAGGTTCTGGTTCCAAAGAACCTCTTACCTCAGCCAGGAGCAGAATTAGATTTTATTCCAAAAGTTTTCAGGGATATAGCTACACATTAAATTCCCAGCTTGCAAAAGCATTCCAGATGTATATGTAGGTTTATAAACTCTTCAGGGCAAGGAAATTCTCTCTCATCTGTAAAACACTGTATTATGTAAATGACTAGTCATGGGGAAGGCTAGCTAGGTAATGCTTTCTCTGCCCCTGGGGAGTCATGACAGCTTCCAGAATTTCTGAAGGACTATAGCATTATTTTTTTCTGTTATGCCACCCATTTAAAAGGTGGCTGTACCAGCCTACCTTTAGTATTGGCTGTGCAAGTTTGGAGGGTCCATTTTAAAATGTGGACTCCTCACACTTCTTTCATTTAATACATAATATTCTATATCAGTGATATGCAACCAAAGTGGTACGAGATCCTTTTAAGGATGCTGTGGGGCACTGCAGTGTTAGCACTTTGTGACGGGGGCAGCTCGGGGCTGAGTCTTGAGTCAGCCCGCCCACCGGTCTCTATGGGGCAGTCTGCCCAGTCTCACCTGCCATGACTTTGCTGTTCCCATAATTGGTGGAAAATGCAGGAGACTACCCATTACGTGCCCTGAGGCCAGGGGGTGCTATCCACCACTCCAAACCTCCCCTGCATGGTGGCCCATGCCTTCGCAGATGGCATCATAAGTTTTTAACTTCTGCGGCCCCATACTGGGCCCTGTAACACTCTAGTCAAGACCCCAGCTAGATCCCTCCTAATCAGGCAGTCTACTCTGCTTTCATCAGGCAGCCACTCTCCCTGCCTCCTTCCCCCTCTCGGATGTGGCCCGTACAGGACCTTTCGCCACACAGGCTCTGGCCTCCCCTCCAAGGCCAGTCAGAACTGCAGGCCCCCAGCTTTGGGTATCCTGCACAGTGAGCACCTGGCCCTTCAACCATCCTGGTCCTCGCCCCAGCATGGACCAGTTGAGAGTACCTTGGGTCAACCCCCTCTGTCCTACGGATCCGCCTTCTCAGGTCCAACTATGGGGTTACCCACCTGGTTGTGGGGGCTGGTGGGGGTCTTAAAGCACCCCTCCTCACCTTTCACCGGAGTGGTAACTGGCCTGCCATTTCTTGGGGGCTGTCCCACCATGAACAGCCTCACCAGGCCACCCATTCCTGGCAGGGTACAGTTTCAAGTCATGCCCAGGACCAAGAGCCACCTGTTCTTACCTGCCAGATCTTTTATACAGCAGTTCAGCCAAGCAATGTCTCTGCCTAGCTGCCAGCAGCAAACTGCTGTGTTTATACAGCTGGCTGCCTGACTGAGCCCTTAAAGTGCTGTTAAGGGCTGTTACAACTGTACTGGGTTGCTTCAGTAATTTTCACGCACTTTTAAGTGTGCAAATCCCTACAGGTGATTCACAGAAGAAACCCAGACTTTTCAAATGGTATTCCGTAGTTTCCAAAGACATTCTGACCTGTTGTGGTCTTTCGGAGCTTTTGAAAAAGAAGAATTTCTCTATTATTTTACTGTAGTTAAAAAAAAAAATGAGTGAAAGCTAAAAGCTAGCATTTTCTGGGGTGGGGGAGGTGCTTTGAGTGTAACAACCTTGAGAACCACTGTCTTCTAAAAGGCAAATGCCAGTATTCTTGGATATGGGGGAATATAAAAATTGACCAGCAAAATAGAATAGGTGTATGGTCGAGGCTCCCTCTTCAGTGATATAATCTTCCAGAACCCTTCATCTTTGGACCCATCATACCAAGTGTGTAAAATGGATCCCTCATAATTAGAGGGCTTTAAAAATATATATATACTTACTAGCCGATTACCTGTCAGGAAAGACAGGGAGGGGGCAGGCAGAGACGGAGTGCCGCTGCCCAGCACCCCACGCCACTGCCACCTCCCAGGAAGGGGCGAGGGAAGGCTTGCCTTGCCATTCCCTCTGTCCCCTTCAGCCAGCACCCTGCCCCCGCCACCGTCTCCAGGGAATGGGGGGGAGGCGGCGCACAAGGCCAGCAGTGCTAGTCTCGCCCCCACCTCTCCGTCCCCTCCATCCCTGCTGTCATGGCAACGCACCACTGCCTCCTGTCCGGAAAGCTCTTGGAGCGCTCTGATTGGTTGTTTTAGTAACCAGTCGGAGTGCTCCAAGAGCATTACAGATAGATAGACAGATGCACTTAGCCCTTTATTATATTAGAATAATAAACATTTAAGCATTACCTCCTTTTCATTTTGAATAGCATTCATGTGCCACCCTTTAGTAGCTTGGCAAGTTTCACAGATCACTTGATGCCTTAAAGGAATACAAATCCTCGTCTTTTATATGTATTTCCTGGAAAGCTATTAAAGGAAACACAGCTAAAGCTGTTGGTTTTGGATCTGCTTTAACACTGGTTTAAACTACTGTAGAAGTAATTCTGCTGAAATCAGTGATATGACAAAAATCCGAAGTGGTCTACAATGGTACTGAGATTTTCCTTTTCAAGAGAAAACTTTAGCTTAGTTGTGCTCAAGATTTGGAGACATACATGTTTTACTCCATGGAAGAGGTGGTGAAAAAGGTCCTGTGTCTTACACAGCATTAAGTTAAAATTACCATACCATAATCCACTCCAACTTGTTGTAGAGCAATTTATCCAAAAGGATTTGTGAGTTGCTATTCGGGCCACTCAAAATGCTTGTTCATCATAGATGGATAGAGTTTGTGTGTGCGTGTGTGTGTGTAGTTATATTTCTGCAGGTAATCAGTTAAGGTTTGCAGATGCAGGAGCTCTTGTTACTCTCATTGCAGTACCATAACCAGGGAATAGGGGGTTGGGGGGAGGGGAGGGGAGAGGGAAGCTGGGCACCAGCTCTGGGCACTGACCTGGGGGGGGCTCTGGAATGTGGTCCCCTGGGGAATCTGCCATGGCAGGAGCAACCCCATGCTTCAGCAATTGAGGCAGCCAGTGCAGACAGCAGTGAAGCAGTAGCCAGGGTCTTTTTGTCCTTGAGCCCCCATCCTAATAAACACCCACTGCTTTCCAGCAGGGTTTGCCCCAGGGCATGAATAGGTCTCGCTTGGCACCTATACACATGCCTGATGCCTACTCCAATGCATTCTAATTAAATCAATCGAGTCTGCTGGCCAGCAGCCTCAGCATCACATGTATTCAGCAACCCTGTGTTTCAAAATGGCAGCAGGGGTGCTTTAACTAAAGCTCATCAAACAAGCTGTAGGTAAAGTGCCCCCGCTGTTGTTTTGAAGCACAGGATGCTGAATACATGAGATGCTCTGGGGGTTTCAATTAGAGCAACTCTTGGGAAACTCTCTAATTAAAACACTCCCCCCACACACACACCCTCCAGAGCATGTGTAAAGACACCTACAGTTCTTATTGATTAAAACAGTGCGTTTCGCACTTTTTTTTATTTGTGAACCCCTAAAATGTCAACGGAAGGTGCAGATCTCCTTGAACTGTAAGTGGAAGTATTCACCTACTTTTGATTGATCATAGTGATCTTTTGTGGACCCATTAAACATAGTCTGTGAACCTCCAGGGATCCACACACCACAGGTTGAATACCATTGGCTTAAAATATTGTAGCAAAACTTCAGAATAATTTAGTAGTGTGTTGATAGTTGGATGATGCTTTCTCAAAATTAAAATATGCTGTGTATAATTAATTAAAAGTATATGCACTTGTATATTCACTGTTCACTTAACACTCAGATTAAATTCAGTCTTATTCATTTAATAAATTTAGCTCAGACTTTTATGGCCTGATTTTTTTTTCTCCAGATATTGCCAAATGCTAAAATTCTCCCAAATCCATTTAACAAATTTCTAGTTTAGAAAATAAGTGCATTGATTTCTGATCCTGAGGCACTGTTGAAGATTTGATAAGCTGTCATTTTAAAAACATTATTCTTGATTTACATGGTTACTGGCCACACATGCTTTAAAATGAATTTGCAGGTATTTATTCAATAAGTTTTTTAGCATGTAAACAAGATTTCAGTGAAACTGCCAAGAAGATCATAGAGAGGAAAGAAGGCAGGAGCGGAAAGTGGCTGAAGGAGGATGAGGGAGAAAGACAGATTTGTTTTATTTGGTTGCATTCAACTGTATGTATCAAGGTTTGGGATCAGAGGAATGATCATCAGTAGCTGATCTTGTCCTATGATATTAGCATGGACCAGGGTACTGGATTTTCCGGAAGAGAAAAAAAGGGAAAAAAAGTGCGTGTATCATATGCCGGTACTCCTTTGTAGTATACGTACCATCCAGCTGGTTTTTATAACATGCTTTACTTACTGAGCAAAAAGGCTGGTTCCCAAATAAACACACATGCATGTTTGTTTACTTTGGGTAGATGTCATGTTGGTCTAAGATGCTGATTGATCATACTCCTCTGTGTGCGCTCTTCCTGAGTCTGGCAGCTGAGAATACAGAACACCTAATCTGAACAAGCAGTCTGGAACCATGGCCACATTTTAAATTCATCTTTTTGAACAAGTGCAGACAGCTTAATGAAGCAATATTTATGATACTGATATCATTTGGGAGGTGCTGCTTCTTTCTCTGTATTCTATTTTTTTTCAGTATTTTATCTGGCAGACACGTTATTAAAGGAATATTTCAAATTTGATTACTCTTCTATTTGACTGCCCACCTAATTCATGCATGCAACATGCCTGGGGAAATTATACATAGGAGTTTAGTAGCTTTATGTCGCTGTCTGAAAATATTATTTTTACTCGGAGTATAATTATTCATATATAAAGCTGCAAGCATTTAAACTAATCTATGCCATCTTCCCTATTTAATTAAGTAGCTTATTTTTTCCCTTAATTTATTCTTCTCGTTCCCAACTGTTTTTATTATTATTATTAGCTATTTTATTTTAGTTGGATTAAAAATGAAATAATATGTGGCAGGTCGTTTGCAAAGAATTCCTTGCAATCAAGAGGCTCAGCGATATTAGAAAGGAGGTTATAACTGGAAATGTGTATAAGGCACTTGATTAAAGGCACTGCCTTATTTTTTCACCTTTGAATTATTAAACAGATTTGGTTGATTTTTATGACAAGGGTGGCTTAGAAACATGCAGACAACTAAACTTACAATTGAAAGCTTCACAGCATGGTGCAGAAATTTAATCCATGTCAATGGAGCTCTACTTTGTCAAAATCCATTTCAAATGTAAGTACTTCATGTGATTGAATCCTGTTTGCTTCGGCAAAGAGTTTAGGCGAAAGATTCTCACATCTACACTAAAATTATAGTGCTTTCAGTGCCTCGGGATGTGGCAGTTCCAGCTGGGTACAATGCCCCAAGGATTCTTTAAGAGCACTGATAAAATCTAGTATTCACTGTAAGTCAGTGAACTTTTACCTAATCAGTTTTTAAAGGGTAGAGAGATTATGGTGCTCCTCTTCTCTTCTTTCCTTCACTAGCTCCCTACTCCCAGCCCATAGGATGCCCTGACATATTCTTCCAAGCGTCTTCAGCTTTTGGTTTTCACTCACGTAAAAACATCAAGACTGAATAGCCTTATAACCAAATGTTGTAGTTAAGTAAAACACCTGCTTTAGATATGCCTAACTGGTCTTACAAAATACTCAAGTGACTGAGCCAATGTTGCATAGTCCTGCTAGCAGAGCTAGGAATTCTAAGTCCCTCCTGGTCCACTTGTATTACCATTAGACAAAACTTCTCAATCTTATGCTCTTCCATTAACTCAGGCTCTTCAATGATAGGTTGGAGTCTTGTATAGTTTGTAATACATGGATGGAAGACTCTTACAGACTCCTAGGAAATTGCCTGCCCTGTCTTGCAGGAAAAATGATACATTTGAATAAGCAGATGCTATTGGAATTGGAAAGGACTAGGGAGCTAAGTAGTATGTTGAAAATGCCTATCAACTGACTCTTATTTCTGAATCATTGGCTAAGAAAAAGAAGAGCCCCCTTGATACTGTATTTGAGGAATCCTGAACAACTATGAAGAGCCCCATGCTGAGTGGTACTTCAAGCTTTCTACCTCTGAAATAGAAATTATATCTATATAGTAGTTAACTGTCTCTGGTTTGCTCTCTGTCCTGATCTCCTTCAGAGCTGAAGTTGTTTTCCAATTCATAAGATCAGAGTAATGTTTCTGAAATGTGTCATGCAGCATATGTCTGACGGCTGGATAATCCATTATCTGACTCAGTGCAGGTAGGCCTAATGAAACGCTCATTGCAAATTAAGCTGGTGGTTGGTTTGTAAGAAGTCAATATTAACTTGCATTCATCCTGTGCTGTAATGGCTGTGAGATTTGTGCAAATCTGCAAAGCCACAGATCTTTCAGGTCCTGTGTTGTTTTCATTGCACCAGAATTCAATTCTAGCCAGACACCCCACGAAACCAGATGTTCTTGCAAAGCAGATAACTGAAGCAAGGGAAATGCTTCAGGAGCTAGACTTAGTACAGTATGTTTCTAATGTAAATGTCTGGAGGCTTTTCTTTAAAAGTGTTTGATTTCTAGTTCTCTTCCAACTAAAGCTGAATGCTACATCAATGCATCAGCCTTCATGATTAAAATGAGAGCTGTAGATATTTCCTTTAGCAATGTAGGAGTTCTTTTTGTGGTAGAAAGTGTTTTTGACTTTGACAATGGTTTTATCAAGACCACTGCATAGGGAAGAACATTTTTCATATTAGCTTTGTGTTATTGGGCCAAATTTACAAAAGGGCCTCCACCTGGACTCTTACTTTACATCAAAGACTTGCAAAAATGTTCAGTAATGGGCACAAGTGGTTTTCTGTAGACAGTTACCTCATTAGTGGACCTGGACATTTTAGGCGCTCACAGAACTAGACAGTGGCTTTCATTATTTTTTCCTGTTCCCAGTCTGAAACTTTGCAGGCACAAAATCAGAAGTCACTGTTCAAATCAGAGCAGTAAGTGAAAACAAATTTGTAGCATCTCACAATCTCTGACGCTACTGAATAATGAGCCTGCTGAGTGCAGCAAAGGGGTAAACGTTTTAATACGTACTTGGCATGTGATTTCTGCCTTATAATTACAACTGGGCAAACAATAAATGTACTAGTTCCAGTGAACAAGTGCAGTTTCTGTTGTCCTAAACTATTCACAAAAGCCAAAGAGTTTCATCTGGACAAAACACTTCAGGGCTACATTCAGGGAGGAGGAGGAGTTCACGTCCTTCTTATCCAGTGGTCCAGCAGCTAGGGTACTCAATGTAGAGAAACTCAGCTTTAATTACTGCTTTTAATTTGAACACACATCTTCCTCACCCCAACCCTAATCACCAGGCTTTCTGGGGTGTTAGCAAGGTACTCTTCCATTTTGTATAACTTGCCAATTAATTGTTTGTAGAATGGGGACTAAATCCCAGATGTCCCACTTCCTTGTTGAGTACCCCTTCCACTTGCTTAAGGAGTTGTGCCTGCTCTCTGCTTGGCATACTTCATTATGTGGTAAAGGAGAACATCATTGTGGCAAAGTGGAACAACTGTAACTAGAGGCATTGATTGAGACCAGTCGGCTGGGGGTGGGGGAGAGGACGTGACCCAAGCCCAAATCCTTTTCTTTTCCTTTTTGATGAACTCTCTAACCATCTTGAAATAGGACATTCTGGAGTACATCTTGTTCAATTCTTCCTGTCAAAATATTCAGATATTCAATCAGCAAGACAGTAAGACTGATTCTCTGTCCTGGTGAGATAATACTCACTTCTCTGGCATAAAAAGATGGACACCACTCCTAATTGTAGCTCTTCACTTCCTTTGCTTTCATTGCAGGCGCCCTAACACAAAACTTCATATTTCATGTTCAAGAAATTGAACTTTTTCAGCTTTTAGTTTTGCCAAGAAGAACACAAATATTTTATGTTTGGTTCAGTTTGAATCTTTTCCTTCCTGTTAAACGTAAATATCAATTGTTCCGAGAGAGAAAGAGAGAGAGCGAGCGCGAGCATAGGACAGCATGTGCTATTCCTCATGTACTGCAGTTATTTTGGAGCTTTGAATGATACTAGAAGCCTTAAATCAATGAGGCAGTTGAGCACATTTCTCAATTTAGGTTTTTGAGTAATCTCATTAATTTTTTAAGACTACTCATCTGCTGAAGTAGCTCGCAGGTCTGGGGACTAATGTTAGCCAATTTTACCTGAAGAACTCCATTTTCAATGGGGAAATGTTGGCAAATACCCCAGAAGAGATCATTCACTCTGCAGTGTGCACATCATCGTCAGCTGTTTGGCTTAACAGAAATCATTTGATGGGTTGAAATGAATAAATGAATTAATGGCCAAATGAAGCCAAAGCCTGTACAAAATGAATACAACATTGGCCTATTTAAGATGTAAGGGCTCTGCCCTGCGCTCATTCCCTGTCATCTGGTGGTTCAATTTAAATGAATTAAGGGCCATTACAGTGTCGTCTTCTTCACATGACACCCGTTTTTATTTTAACATTTTCTGTGCATCTTGAGGCTTGCCAAGTTCAAAATGGTGAACAGCAGTCCAAGAGCTGCTTAAGATGTGGGGTGAGGGGGGGGGACATCAACCACTTGAAAATAATAAGATAAAATGTGTTCTTAATCTTCAAGAAACCTGAACGCATCCAAGTTGAGAGAGACATATTGGCTTCGCAGGTCAGCCAAGTTCTCACTGACCTTGGCAGGACTAAAGGTCATGAGGTTTCATTGCATGCATGAAATATTTTTGAACAATTTCTCCAATGTGTCAGGCCCAAGCAAGCTTTCCATTAATTTCAGCAGGCATGTCTTCCCTTCCCACCTGCTGTTTGTTTTTCCTCCAGAGCAAACCCATTTAGATGTAGCTTTTGAAGGGGGGAAACAAATCTCATTTTTCATTAAGATCCAAATTTTCTTACGCATCTTTTGTAATAGGTCACCTCAGTAATGCAGTACAGGGAGCTAAAGCTTTTTTACACCTTTATAAATTATTTGCAAATACTGTCATTTCTGTTTCCAATCTAACAGCCTTTTGAATAAGTTTGTATGTTGTGTACATATTGCACTTTGCCTTTAATTGATTGTGACTTGATTTATTAATTTTAGCCGAGGGCTTGAAACTATTGGTTATTTCAAACTGGAGTCTCTACAGAAAGTTTTTTGGAGAGAGACATTCGCCTACCCAAATACATTACCCTCAGTAGCATTTGCATAGCATATGGCAGAGGAAAATGGAGACAGGGCTTGATCCTGGCTTTCCTATACCCCTAACGACTATATCCCCCCCGTGCCCTAACCACTAGGTTATTGGCTATTGGGTTGGGCAAAAGGCTTCTGCAGTGTTTTAGGCACTTCATCTTGGATCCTGCTGAAAGTTCATTGAAACTGGCTTGTTTCCACA
The DNA here is from genome assembly GCF_001723915.1 of Gavialis gangeticus. Taxonomy (NCBI): domain Eukaryota; kingdom Metazoa; phylum Chordata; order Crocodylia; family Gavialidae; genus Gavialis; species Gavialis gangeticus. Next base: position 25,957,139 of record NW_017728998.1, on the reverse strand, counting down.
GAAACTTGGAATGCCAATGAATAACAATTTTTCTGATGAAAAACCATTTCTTTGAAAAATTCCTAACAGATTTCATAAAATATATAGAATGCATTAACTTTAAAAGAATATTTCCACTAATACTTATTGTGGTATTCACATTTGGATGCTATTCAAAGGTAAATCTTTTCATGTATGCATCATGGGTTTATGACATTCACTTGGTTTGGTTTGGTTTCCATGTTCCCTTAAAGTAGAGTGAGTGTAAGTAAAGACAACTAATCTTTGGTGTCCCAAAATAGGGTAGGTGGGGAACAACACAGAGTGGGTGCCATAATAAATACATAATTATTTGCAATTATATCATTTTATCAATCTTGATGTCTTCCAAAGACTAGTAAATAATATTTCCATTTTATAGACTGAGGAAAATGTTGTGTGATGGTTTTTGAGCCTACCTAGAGCTCATGATAAGGAACGGCAGAAACTGCAACAGATTCCTGATGACCTGAACCATAGTAATCTCTTCAGGCTTCTAAATGATCCTGCACAAATTGCAAAATTCTCATCCAAGAGACTTGTTTATTCTATGTGAGTGAGTGAGTATACCCTCATCACCTAAAATATGTTTTATATTATTAAAAAATTACACCTCTGATCTCAGCAGGAGCTACAAAATATTAATAAAAGAACTGGGCAACTCTAAGGTGCTTAATAAATAAATGAAATAAAGAGGACAGTTCTTTATTGCAGTGCATTGCAGTTTAGCCTGCTCCAATGGGCTGCTGCCAATGCTAGCAGATGTATGCTCCACATCGCAAGATTTCTTTGTTAGTGGCTGGTGATGGATGATCTTGATTGTGAGGGAAGACAGCCAGGTGAACAATTAGGCCAAGAAGGCGTAATTCTCTGAGAGGCAAGGATTTCTTAGTTGTTCCAATAGAAGATATCACCCTATGTCGGTGAGATAACGTTAGACATGTTTTTGAATGCAAGATATTCTTCCTCAAGGTCTCTGATCACGTTGTTCTCTAGCAGTCCAAAAAGGCCTCACCTTGCTGCGTGTTAATGGACAGCTTGGCACTGCGGGGAAGGACAAACCATTTGCTGTCTGTGCCATAGGCAAAACATGTTGCAGGGATCTAGTGATGTTTCATCAGTCTTAGCTCTTCATCAGGAAAGCTCTGCAATTCATGGATGAACAGCTCTAATTTAGAATGTGTATTTTTTTAAGAATTGTACTAAATAAATATGTAAGAATTGGCCCAAAATCAGCAGTTGCAGTTTTAAGTTTTAAACTGCTTCATGACTATTTCTTCTTAAACTTTATATTTTTTAATATATATATTTACACTTCCTTGTCATTCATTTTCTTCAGTGGATTCAACTGTATGAATTAAATTATATTATCTGTAATTATATATTCAATAACCATTGAAGGGAATGAATAGTGAAGAAGGAAACGTTTTAACAATGTATGACGTTCCTGGCAAGATCAAGACAGTGTTGTTTACTTGTAGAAATTAGTTTATTGACACTGTTAATAGTGTTTACCGTAAGTAGTTAGAGATGTTAGTGTTAAAGTATAAATGTTTTATAATTAATCTGAAGTATGCTTGAGAGAAGCTAAGCCGATAGGATCATAACCACGAGGGTGGTTTGTTTTACTGATTGGCATATTGTGTCTCTAATTGTTTGTGGATCTTAAGTGGCTCACAGATGCATTTAATGATTCCCTCTTGGATTGCCTTGGTTTGCATTGATCATCCCACACGTATAAGAAGACATGGAAGGGATGTGGTTTAATTAGGCTATGGCTTTATTAACCAAACTCATCTGGGAACTGTGCAACAATAACTCGTGCAGCACAGGTCAAGATGCCTACATTGTTTTCAGCTGGTGGAAAGCAGCTGTCTGCATCCTGTCCATTGTTGGAGAGCCCCATAGCCTCCCATCCAGATGCTAGAGGTGGGGATAATCTCACTGCTGTAGCAGATATTAGGAGCAGGGCTGAAGTTTTTTCTTTTCTAAATTCAGTTTATCATGGAATTGAACACCCTTGGAAATAAGGACCTACTGTGTTATACAGTTATCTGTATGTATATTTTTATTTATGTAGATAGATATAGATATGCTTCAGTGTTTGTAGTTTCCTTGGGTGCTAAATATAAGCGCACCCTATTGGAAGCACCCACTTGACCCATCCCCATGAGAGGGAATGTGTTTCTCTGGGGACAAACAGTAGTGAATAACATGTGTGCCACTTCTACTTGTCCCCGGTGGACACCTGTGCCATGCGTGCTCTGGCACACAGCATATTGCCCCAGGTCCTGGGGGCCTCCGGGAGCTGCAGCTATGGCGATCCTGCAGCAAGGAGCCTGGCCAGCTGCTGGAGTGAGGCTCTGGCCAGCCAGGCTCCTGTTTTATGCAGCACACGCTGCTGCCACGTGCACCACTCCACTTCTTTTTAGGTTCAGGGGTTTTTTGACCCTGTAAACCCCCCTTCCTCTGCTCCCCATGCTGCAAATAAGCAGTGCAGGGAACACTTGCATGTGCCGGGTGCGACCCCGCAGATAGGTCTGCAGTACCACATACCACATGTCTGCTCTTGTCTGGACATGCCCTCTGACTCCATTGGGCAGGATATCCTTCGCGTCCTGTTCTAAACTGCTACTGATTGTAGCGGTACAGTGCTGACCATAATGGACCCAGCCTGGTTGTAGACTTCAGATGGTTTTGACACAGAAATATTTGACAACAGTAAAACTTGGATTGCATAATTATAGAATGGATTTAAATGCACTTTCTATTTTGTTTTATTTTTATTTAAATGTGCTTCCAACACCTATCCTGTTTGTTCCAGTGTTTTTGCTTGATAGAACAACGCTTTAATTTGTGAATTTGTTTCTTGTAATACAGTACTGGCCCTTTTTACTGTACAGATGCTATTTTTGTTTATTTGGGGAATAACCCTCTGCGTAGAAACAGCTTGGCTACTTCTAGGCAAGCAGCTCAATACTTTAATTTTCATTCCATTGGTTTATACAACAGTTTTAAGCACACCCTGGGTTGCTGCACCTTCAGGCCTGAGTGCATTCGTGGAAACTTTCGAGTCACAAGAGATAAATTTACTGTTGTAATTTTACAAAAACCCATTTGTAACCCAAGAGCTTGGAGACAGCCGTGCTTGTATGGTTCCTGAGAATTATGATTCTTTTGACTTGGAGGTCTGTGGGATGGTGTTCTTGGAAGCTTACTTGTACAGATAGCTGGGAGAAATATTCAGCTGTTGGAGGAAGTGAGGGAAGAGATCTTGGGCTGTCCTATGTTAAAAATGTAGGTAAGATCCCTGCCTGCGTGTTTTCAGGGATTTAGCTGCCACACAGATAGCCCCTTAGAGTGGCTTTAAGTTAGAGTCCTTAGGCATTTTTACACATGCTCCGGGAGTAGGAGGCACTGCTTTAATTAGAGCAGTTCTGAGAGCCTCGGTAATTAAAGTGCCCACAGCATCTCGTGTATCTGCATCCCTGTTTTTCAAAATGGCAGCAGGGGTGTTTTAACTAAAGCTCATCAAACAAGCTATAGTTAAAGCACCCCCGCCACCCTTTTGAAGCACAGGGATGCTGATATACGAGAGACAGAGGCTGCTGGAGCGTGCTAATTAGTATGCGTCAGCAGGCTTGATTAATTGAGCCTGCTCCACTTGCTGTAATTACAGCACATCAAAGCAGCCTCCCCGTGCATCTACAGGCACCTCTTGCTTTGCTCAGTATAAGTTAAAATTACCCAATAAAATACATTAAGCTACCTTTACAGGAATTAGTTATAATATAGGAAATGTTATGAATTGTGAGCAAGGACAGGGATAACTATAAGTACAGTGGTATTTGGCAAGCAGATCCTACAGCTAAATTTAGGCAAAAGTAGAGCCTTAAAGGCAATAGGGGGCTATAAAAAGACTGGGCACTTAAGACATTCTGCTGTATTACCTAAGTGTTGCTCAAGTAGAATCCCAGAAGAAGGAGATGATATAATCATTTTATTTTGGAATATATAGATTACATCGAATGTATGGTACCACTCTTAAATCATATTACTGTTTAAGTGCAGAGATTCTGTCATGTCTCACCTTGAACTAATGCCTTAAAATTATTAACAGATTTTCCTGTTATCCTAATATTCAGTAAAAGTCAAGATATTATAAAAGGCGCATAAGGTGCCAGTAAAACAATTCTCTTGACTAGCCTGCATTATCCTACTCAGCAAACATCTGGCTGCTGTAAATATTTATTTGGTTTAGTTATAAGAAAATAAAAGTTGAGACTCATAAATGAATGTTTAACTGTAAACACTGACATCATGTCTAGAGTCCTGACTAGGGAAATTGAGGTGTTTCTATTTTAGTAAAGAACCCCAAACTTACTAAGAAACTACATTGCCGTGCAGCTGTAAACAGCTGGAATCTCAGATCTTCCCTATTAGAAATAGATTGACTATTAGAAACAGTGTTCAATATGTTTGGATTGCAGCATTTCCTAAAGCACCTAAAGGTACCAGTCTTATATGAACTGCTCCTAGTGAAATCTGATGGGAGTTGGGTACCCAAGTGCTTTACACAGATTGATTAATCTCCATTTCCCTCCAATCCTTCCACAGCCTCCTGTGGTGCTGTACCATTCTGTTTGTTTAAATAAGCCCGTAACAAACTTATCCAGCAATTTTCACCTCTCTGCTCCCAGGCTGAATAAAAACGACAATACTCTCCAGTGTATTCATTATTTCAAATTCTATTGCTTAAACGCATTTGGTCACATCAGGCACATGATGCTGTTGTTTCCAGACCAGGTTTCTGATATAAATGTTCATGGGCAGAGAAGTTACAATTTGCTTTCTCAGCTATTCAAGTAGAGAAGATTTACGTCAGCTTTGTGCAAATTTCTGTGCTAGTAAAACTCAATTGCAAGAATATTTGCAGACAGTGAACATATAAGGGTACAGACAAAAGAAATATGAATTTGTTTAAAATTTTGGAGTATTATGGGAGCTGTGTGTGTTAAGTACCCTTGAAACTGGGGCAATTTAGTTCTCTAAGTGCTCTGGTTGCTGCTGAACTCCTTTTATTGCAGTAGTCATTCTCCACTTTTCTTCATTTGCTCAGTAAACTCAGTGAAGCATCCAAATAGTTGACTATATTCTATCTCCTCATTCAGCAGGTTAACTACAGAACACAATTCATTGCTGTGCAGAAGGCCAGCCCAGGAAGGAGGCACCCGTCGCCCGGGGGTAAATGATGGTGGTTTGAAGCAGTGCTGTCCAACTTCTGGGCAGCCAAGGGCCATACGCCGAAGGGCTTGACAATCCCCAGCACTCTGCTCCTTGCCACAGCTCAACTCAGCAACCCTGGGATATGGCATATGTGGCTGGGATGGGGGCTGTGGGCACCACAATAGGAAAGTGGAGCTTGCCTGCACAGACCCCCTTTCCCTCTCCCTATTCCAGCTTTGCAGGCAACCCACTCTGCAGCCCAAGGGGCTCAGCTCCTCCCATGCACCATAAGCAGCCCCAGCAGCTTGGCCCCCTTTTTTGCACTGTCCCACCCCTCCACCAGCAGGAACCAGAAGCCAAAGGGGAGAGGGAGATGGCGTTGCAGTTGTTGCAAAAACAATGGACAGAGTAGCAGCTGGTTGGGAGCCTGCAGGGTGGACCCCTGTTGGACCTTGGTGGAGGATCCAAATATTCAAACAGTAGGTAAATAGCATTGTGGACTGTTTTCTTAAGATTGAATTTTGCATCTTTTAAAAATGTTGCATGATTAGATAGCAGAGATTTAAGGTGTGATTTAAGGTTTTTTTAATTCTTGGTGCTCTGTGTGCATGTGTGTGTAGTGATCATCTTGTTCTGCAAAACTAACCTTGAAGTTGGCAAATGGAATAGCCAAAAAGTTACCCTACATATCATCCCATAAGCATGCCAAAGCATTTATGCAAGTGGAATATGCTCTTATGTTAGGTGTTAGCTTGGCGCTGAAAGAGGCAGTTACACATAAATATCTACACACTGAAAGCGTAGACACTGATTTATTTATGCATTTATTTTTTGCCATTAGATTCTTGTGGCCCTAACATTACCTGTACACAGTCCAAAAGAAATCATGAGGCTCCAAGCAAGCACAGATGTTAGCATGCATGGATCAGATTGTAGAATATGGGCTCCTAATCTTTAATAATCTGGAGAGCAAGAACTACATTCTTCATTGACTCAAACCTGTATAATCCCACTGAAGTTTTAGCAAACCACAGAATAAATTGCGTACAAAGAGAGGGGGAAAGAATGGTTAGATGAAACTGGGGATGGGATTGACAAAAAGACCCATGAGGTTATTCTTAAAATAAGCTTGAGAAACTGAAACAGGCAGTGTTCAGTTCTCCAGCTGTACTGATGTCTACCTGACTGAGCATTTAATTATGACATGGTGTCTTTTAAAATGTTTAGTGTAGAACAGAATATAGTGCAACCTAACAAGCTGCAAGACAGTTGGCTGGAGCAGGAGATTGAGGATGTGTATTAAAATCTAAATGTTGTAGGGAAGCATATTTTAAGCCAGCTGTATTTGTTATTTTTCATAAAATAGACCAGTCATTCATTTCTTACATATAAGACTTTTAGAGTGTTTGACATGATCTGTTTTCATGCTCTGAAATGCATCTAACCCTGGGTTTAAGCTTCTTGAAACATAGCAAAACTAGTGTAGCAGCGATACTTTGGTCACACTGTACAACTGCTCTCAAATATACTAATCTTCAGGTAAGCAGACTGAAAATTTAGAATTGATCCTAACCTGCATAATTTGGTTACTAGTCCACATTTTCAGTCATTGAAAAGCTTCAGATACTGGGTTACAAGCTGAATTTTGGCCCATGTAAAAGCCCTACATCATAAAGTCAGATTCAGGCTTTCAAAGATAGGGTGTGAAATCAAATTCAAACCCAACTCCACCGAAAACTTTTTGTAAAACTTTCATGGCTGCTAGAAGCAATTCTGAGAACAGGGTTGGCAATGAAGTAATGTCACAAAAATGTGAGTAATAAACCCCCCCTAAATGTCATAGTGTGGCAATAATGTTTTACAGTAGTAATTAAAATTGTCAACGGTGATTGCATGTTATAGAGCTCCAAAAGCCACACAGCTGTATTAAATGATACAAGGTTTTTACTTCAGCAGGATTTGTAGGAGGAAGTACTTCAATTATTAAAACCAGCTCAGAGGAATTATTCCAAGATTTATTTAGTAATTAAATGTGGGAACCTGGATTAAAGTTTCAAGTCGCACCTACAGAGGTTATTGGTAACCCACAAATAGAAGTGTTTGACAGCTCTTCATTTTTGTCATCTGTGCAACATCCAATAGCAAAGTGTCTCCATGCTTCAGAATGTAGTTTTTTATAGTACTGCCTGAGGAATGTGGATACTATGCATTAGTGCTATTCTGTTTGTGATATTCTGGGTTAATTAAAAATTAGGTTTACAGATTGCTTAGACACATCACCAATAAAAAGGCTATGCATACCAAAAATCTGTGTAGGGGGAAAAAAATATTACATTTTTTCCTACTAAGCTATTGCTGTCATAATTTATATGGTCGTTACTAACAGAATGCATAGAAAGATGCGCTTGTACTGCATAGCGTAGTATAGCTGCAGTGGTGCATAATGCTGTGTCACTGTAGTTACACTAAGGACTAAACCTCAGTTTAGACAAATCTGAGATCCATAATAGACAGTTATTTATATTGAGGGCTGAAGTCTCAGAGAGCACCATAAAACTGTATATTAGTCTGCCTTATCCTGAAGACCAGGGGAAAAGCAAACTGCAGGTACTCTACAGCTGAGATCCCGAATTATGGGAGTGGAGGGCTGAGCAAAACTTGTCTTTTCCCACTTTGTGGGACATTCTTGTTTCTAATTGAAATTCTAAAAATGTGAAATTTCTAGCAATGTAAAATTTCAAAAATAAAACCTGTTAGAAGTCAATCTAACTTTTCATGTTGATGAAATTGGAAGAATCTGTTCCTAGTAGGCACTGTATTTAAAAATCAGTTCCAAATAAAAATAGAAAGGTTGAATTCTGGACTTCCTTACTTCCAAATTTTTAAATAATATTTCATCAATTAGTTCACTTTTTGAAAACGTTCAGTTCTGACATGCAGCACTTTTCATCAAAAAGGTTTATAATGAAAAAATTCCAGCCTGCTTTAATAGCTAAACCTAGAATCATAGAAAATGAGGGTTGGAAGGGATCTCAGGATGTCATCTAATCCAATCCCCTCCTCAAAGCAAGACCAGCCCCGACTAGATCATCCCAGCCAAGGCTTTGTCTAACCAGATCTTAAAAACCTCCAAGGATGGAGAGTCCATAACCTCTCTGGGTAACCTGTTCCAGTGCTTTACTACCCTGCTAGTAAGAAAATTCATTCTAATATCTAACCTAAACTTAATTTGCTGCAACCATTGCTCCTTGTTCTGGCATTGGCCACCACTGAGAACAGTCTAGCTCCATCCTCTTTTGAACTACCCTTCAAGTAGTTGAAGGCTGCTATTAAATCCCCTCTGTCTTCTCTTCTCTAGACTAAATAAGCCCAGTTCCCTCAGCCTCTTCTCATAAGTCATGTCCCCCAGCCCTCTCACCATTTTCATTGCTCTCTGCTGGACTCTCTCCAATTTGTCCATATCATTTCTGCAGTGGGAGGCTCAAAATTGGACACAGTACTCCACATGTGACCTCACCAGAGCTGAATATAAGGGAATAATCACTTCCCTTACCCCACTGGCAACCCACCTACCAACACAGCCCACTATGCCATTAGCCTTCTTGGCAACAAGGACGAGCTGTTGGCTTATATTCAGCTTATTGTCCACTGTAACGCCCAGGTTCATTTTTGCAGAGTTGAATTAGCCCCCAGCCTGTAGCAGTGCATGGGATTCTTCCACCCTAACAGCAGGACTTTGCACTTGTCCTAACTGAAGCTCAGCTAAACCTTCATGCATCTGAGGCAATAATTCATCCCTAGTTCTTTTGTAACCACTACCTGCACAGGTCAAGGAGGAAGTGACTGGGAAAAAGATAATACAGGAAACTAGAGCATAGAGACTTAGACTCAATCATTAAATAATGATAAATGAAGCTTTACTTTTGGGTAGCAGGTACCTTTTTTTTATTATTATTTGCCTTTCAGAAGGTAGGCCAGGTTGGCACCCCTGGATGTGTATACATGTGCTAACTCTGATACCTAAGCTGACTTAACTTTTTAAAGTCAACTTCACTGTTAGGATCTACACACACGGAGCAAAGTTGGCTTAAATGCAGCACAAGATAATATACTTCCCAGGTATATTAACTTGAGTTGCAGTAGAGTCACCTTTGCTCACACGCCCTTAGAGACTAACTGGGTCAGCAAGCCATTTATCTTTGTGTGTAAGTTCTGTTTTCTCAAGATGAGTTCCACTTTGTATTTTCCTACAAAGAGACAGTTGTCTTAGTTGGTCTCTAAGGGCACTTGTACAGGGTTTTTTTTTCCCCTGAATTGAAATGGTGGGGTTTTTTATTGTGATGATTAAAAACCCACCATTTCAGTTTAAGGGTTTTCATCACCTTTACAGCAAGGGGCCCAATCCTTTTTCCACAGAGGCTACCTGCATCTCCCATGGCCAGGGAGCAAGCTGCTGGCAGGCCAAGTGGCCCCTGAGCTGCAGAGGCGGCCAGTCCTTCCATCCAGGGTGGTAGCACCCTCTGGGCCGCCTGGGTGGGTGACTAGTGGGAGGGTGCTGCCCCAGCTCAGGGAACAGTGTGATTGGGCTGGGTGCTGGCTCCAAGCTGGGGCAGCTGCTGCCCACAAGCTGCCCACCTAGGGCAGCCTCAGGGGGGCACCACCACTGCAGAGGGAAGGAACCGGGGGCCCCTGTAGCTTATGGCCTGCCGGCAGCTCAGCCCCTGGCTGCAGGAGGTGCAGGCAGGCTCCCCAAGAAATAATGAATCAGATCCCTTGCTGCTTTTTTTCTTTTCATTTTTTTTTGGCACAGCCTGCCCGCATGAGGTGTGGCCAGGCTGTGCAGCCTCTGAGCTGTGGGGGACCCAGTCCTTCCCTCTGTGGCAGTGCCCCCCCACCCAGGGCCACCTAGGCAGGGTGCTAGCTATGTGGGTGCTGCCACAGCTTAGAGGCAGCACCTGCCGGGCTTCCAGGGAGAGGGCTCGGGCTTGGGGAAGAGTTGGATTGGACTGTGTGCTGCCTTCGACCCGGGGCAGCACCCATTGCAGCTAGCACCTTGCCCAGGTTGCCCCAGGGGGAGGAAAGAACCAAGGGCCCCCAGAGCTCAGGGGTTGCTGAATTGGATCTCTCTAGATAGTCTGTTCTTCTATTAGCAAGGTTTACTATACCGAGTACTTGAAGTTCCATAGCAAGGCTGAAAACAAATTAACTTCCAGTGAACTAGAACAGCTCATGAACGAGGTGTGTACATCCTAAAATATTTGCATTAGCAGTGCACTGATGTCATTAACCTAAACTTTGATCCTGCTTTGTAAAAGCTGTTTTAAGAACCTAACATATTCTGTTTTATCTGTTCTTTATTAAAATGCAATCAGATATTGATTTGCCTAACACTTAATAAGTGCTAGAAGCAGGTACATATGTAATTTAGTGACAGATTAAACATCATCTTTCATTTGAATTACTATCTTAAGCCTTGTATATAATGAATATAGAGACAAATTATGTCATTTAACATTCATAATTTGCTTTGAAACTTTTGGTCACCCAGCCACCAAAGGATAGGAGACTTGTTTCAGGAAAATGGAAAGCCTAGGATAATAACCCAGAGATTGTAACAAGATTCAAAACAATGATAGATCAGGTATGTGAAGCTGCGGTTTGTGGGAAGACACTGCCGCTCTGGAATGGTTTGCTCAGCATCTGGAAATGGTAACATTGGTTACTCTCTCCTGGGTTTTCAATCCGCTTCAGTGCTTTGTTTATCCTACCTTAAAATATTCTGTCAAAGATTTTTCTTCCATCAAATAGGGCGACAAGTATTTTGTCTCTGAAAATGTAGAAAAGCTATAATGAAGAAAAGAATGGCACGTAGATTGAATTACTTATATAATGCATTAATCAGTGTAGAGAAAGAAATGGTTTAAGAATCATCAGTTTCCCCAAGTACACCACCGTGTTCTTAATTTATTTTGTCAGACAGTCAGGATTCAGGATGCTGAAACTGTTTTTAAATAATAAAGCTGTATTTTTTTTTCTAATGCTGAATCAACACTGCAGGGAACACTACTATGCTACCTATAGCAATTCCTACAGCAGTTATTGGTATAGTAGCCAAATGCATTGTAGTTGAACTAGAATGAATTGTATACACTAGAATTCAAATTACCAAATAATTTTTTCCTTTGCTATTTTAAATGCAGGAAATTCGTTGAAGTATCATTGAGGGATGTAAATGCTGCACATAAATCTAAAATTGTAAAGTAAACAGTTTTAAGAATTACTGAATACTTTTAAATATCATTTAATATTAAGGCTGGTTTTTTTTCTCTTTTTCCACCAGTTTTACAGTGCTTTAATGCCACTGACTTCAAAGGTGAAAGCCAGACCCTATTGAAGTCAATGTCAAATCCCCCATAGGTGTTCATGCTGCCAAGGTTTCACTTTGGACTCTTTCATATAAGCAATTGGTTTAGTTTCTCACTTGAGCTGAAGAAAGAATTCATGAGACTATCTAAAATGTAAAGTTAGAAGAGTGTATTTTATTATTTACTTGAGAGCTTTTATTTGCATGAGACACTTAAGGGGCCATTCTACAAAACAGCTCTGCAACACTTCGAAGAATACTGCCTGTCCTCAATCCTGGCAGACCAAGATAAGGTATTACAGTGGATGGTAAATCAGGTAAAGGAAAGTGTGACGGGAAAGGCTCACAATAAATCTGAAGATATGCTCCCTGGGTAGAGTTTCTTAGTCCTTGGTGTAGGGGGCAGATCTTCCTTGTATTAATGACCTTTGCACAAAAGTAGAAGTGTGCTAATGAAATTGGTGACACTACTGAGACAACGGCAGCCTCATCAGCATGGAGAAAGTTTGAAATATATATGCAGAATAGGATGACCTTGAGGATGGCAGTTACAGCTACAGGGAGAAGAAAGACCTAGGAGTATAGTCAAGCACAGGATGGCTTCAAGCCACCCATACAATGAGGCTGCGTTAGCGGCAAAAGCAATTATGGGTGTATCAGGGAAGATATTTCCAGCAGGGAGAGAGACAGGAAGGGTTGATTTCACTCTTGATATTTTCAGATCTAATTTCTATAGGCCTCAGTCAGAGATGGTTTAAATCCAGAGTTAACACCACTGAAGTCAATGGCATAATTAAAGAACTGTAGCAAGCAGTGGCAAGGCTTCCTTTGGTATATTGTATACAGATCTGGCCATCCATGTTCCAGAAGGACGGATACAAATAACAAGAGGTTTCAGAAAAATACTAGTAGAATTAATAGGGGCATGAAAAACCTATGTTATGAGAGAAAACTGAGGGCAAGTCTGCAACGTAGTAAAGTTTACTGTGTAGTGTGGCATCCTTTCATACACTGCTACTTCAGACAAGCTGCCTCTGAAACCAGACGCAGTGCAGACACATCTGTGCAGTCTCCTGGGCTGTCTTCTAGCATAAAGATGAAATAACTGGCACTGTCATTCTGCTTCATATTTAAGAGGCAGCCCAACCAGAGTAGTGCTGTATATTTGAGGATGCCTCTCTGGAGTTTGCCATGTCAGTGCAGTCTAAAGGATTTGGGCTTGTTTAGCCTTGGAAAATGAAAGAGAGCTGATTGCGTTCTGTAAATGCATCTGGGAGGTAGGGACTAAGTACCAGGGAAGGAAACAGCTATTTCAGCCAGGTTTGGCAAAGTTTCCTGGTAGCAGTCTGGAATGACAGCCCTGGTACCAGGACACTGCCACTGCTTCTCCCTGTGGCATGGGCAAAGCCCTCCCTTCCACCAAAGCCCCAGCTGTTCAGCTGCAGGACAGTGCGGGCAAAGGCCCCCAGCCTCCAAACCATTGAAGCCATCACTCTCTAAGCCATAAATTGCCAATCCCTGATTTAAGCTAAAGGATAGTGTTGGAGAAAACAAATTGCTATAAACTGGCCATGAATTAATGAGACATAAATTAGAAGGAGGTTTCTAACAAGTGAGGTTTTGCACAGCTCCTTAACAGCAGTAATGGGAGCAAGAGAATTCACTGGTTTTAAAATGGAGTTCAATAAGATATGACTGAGTTGCCTTTGACAGCAGGCAACAAGAATTAGTGATGCAAGGGGTCCCTTCCAGTCCCTTTTCCTGCTAATTTCAAAAATTCTCTTTTGATGAATGGATCAAGCAATTGAGATGGGGGTGGGGTGGAGGCAAGGGAGTTGCAATAATTTGGATATCTTAATTTCTAATTCAATATCCTCTTCAGCCTGGCTTTTGAAAGGCTGCAGTATTACTATCACATTTTTGACAGAGATGACTCACTTGATTTCTCACTTCTTCTCAAGCTACTTTTTT
>NW_017728998.1:25935573-25943488 GCF_001723915.1 Gavialis gangeticus | reverse complement strand
CAGTATTACTATCACATTTTTGACAGAGATGACTCCCTTGATTTCTCACTTCTTCTCAAGCTACTTTTTTTTTTTTTAAACCATGGCAAAAATTCAAAATCTAAATGCAAATGCTGTTGTGTTGACTCCATAGTTATCCTGCAAAATATAAAAGTACCTCCAACGTGTCATTAACTAGCGTCTGCTTTTAAAGGCCATGCCTGTTCTTCCTGACTTTGCACAATATAATTCACTTTATAGGATAGTTTAGTTGTGCCTGTTCCTTAATGAATGTTCTGTTTTGTTTCATGCATACTTATTTACCATGAATAGTAAATAGTTGATGATGTCTTATTCACTGACATGCATGAAAATGTGGATGGGCAAAACTGCTGATTACTTCAAATCAGTGAAAATGCCGTATGTTGTGGGGAATGTTGACAGCAATAAGATCAGACATTTACATGAACCAAGGTAAAACATATATACTATATTTTGCATTACTTACTATTTTTGTCCATCTGCATTGTAAAATCGTGTAAGAATTCCATCACCTTGCTTTCTATCAGCTTGATTTGTTACTTTTTGACCTGAACTATAAGGCTTGAATTTTACTGCTTGAATTATAGTGTCAAAGAAAGGAGGCTTGATAATAGAGTTATTTCCTAAAGTGCTTTAGAGAAGCACTGCATATTGTTCATACAGTTTAATTGTTTTTAATGTGTATAACTTGAAGCTATTTTCTGCTTTATCTGCTGGAAGTCCAGAGTATATGCTGCATATATTATTTGTTGACTACCAAAAAAAACCCCAACCCTGCTCTTCCTGTGCTAAATAAATTTAACTGTGTTCAATTAAAATTCTTTGTGTTCTGCTATGTGTATACTTTGAATATATGCATACATTGAGGATTACAGGATAAAGTGTTTTTCCAGTTCTGCATCTTTTCCTATCTTATATTAAACAAATTATGAAATTTTGATTTAAAATATGCATAAGTGTACTGCAGAGGTCAAAGTTAAACTGTGTACCATGGATTGCAACAACCAAACTCAAAACTGTGAGCAGAGTTTATCACGCACATTCTTGACAAGTCTGATGAGGATGTAGGGTGATGGCTGTGTCCATGTATGAGAGTGGGCTGATTATGTAGTTATGGGGAAAATAGCAAACTCTTTTAGCTAGCTAGCGTATCAATGAGTAGGAAGATATATTAACATGTCTTGACTAGTTACTTTGTTTACTCCTCTTGTTGTCATGTGAATGTGGTTTTTCTGTTCAATAATTCAGTAACGTAATGATGCAAGCTGATGGGAAATGTATGAGGTTCCATTAGACCATTTATTATCAGAAAAGAAAGAAGTGTGGATCCAGTGAATAAACAGCAGTGAATTCATTACAACTTGTAGACAGCTGCTACTGTGCTTCTGGTCTTCTCCACATGTGAAATGTGTTCCAGCATTCTCCTCGTTCATCATTATTCATGTAAACACAAATTAGTTACAATAACTATTTGTTGTAAAAGCTGATATACTCGTTGGCAAAAATGAATAAAGAAATGTTTCAGAAAATATGGCTCTGAACTGTAGCCAAACCTCACTGAGATCAGAAGGTGAGATTCTTATCTTGCTCACGTCAGTAAATGATAAGTGAGTCCAGGGAAATCAGTGGAGTTTACATCAAGGTGAGCAGAATTGGAATCAGTTCCCAAGATGCAGCCAATTTCTCGCTAGGGGTTTGTAACCCCATCTTCCTGGAACAGAAGTAGAGACTGTTATGTTGTAGTTACAGCAGATAGAAAGCTCTATTCCTATGAGGAGTATAAATGATGCAATAAAATTCTAACTCGTTCCTGTGGCTCACGTATTTCCACACTTCTCTCTTACACTTCTGTCAGTGGCCTCCTTCAGATGCACAAAAAGCATAGAGAGGTAGTGTCTAGTAGTGAAAAATATAAAACATTGGGATGCAGATTCTAAGACTTTCCTACTCCCCTTCAAGAAAGGGATCTTCTTTTCCCCTTTGCCCCCAAATAAGTCTTCTACCTGCTAATAGCAGAGTACATATTGCTATGACATTCCTCCCTTCATGTCTGTACCCTGAAGCATGTCTTTGGGACCTCAGGAAGTGGTTTCCTCCTGCTGATGTGGAAGTGGGAGATCCAGCTGTGTAGTGTTCACATCCTTGCACTATAAAATTTGAGGCATATCAACTGGACACTCAGTGCCACGGTACTCGGTGGCAAAACTCCTGCGAACCTCAGACATGGCCAGATTTTATCTCCTGCTTTTAATGTTACAGGCATGTCCAATATCCCTATACACTTCAGCTGAAGAAACTGAAGTATTAAATCGACCCATTATACTGTATGTTACAACATCATGGCAAGCACAACAAAGATGATTTGAAATGCAAAGATATTAAATTACTCTGAATTTCTCATTCTTTATAGTGGTTGCACAGAAAATAGTTAGGACTATCCCATTTTAATTTTTTTCAGATCTTCTCATGACAATTTAAAATCATTCCCTTAGCTGTCTACTATCAAATTACTTTCAGAGATTATTTTTTCTTTAACTTATCTGTATGTCTTCGCAGAATAAACAAAACATCCTGCATTGGAGGGAATCAGCTTGTTTCTTGTAAAAAAAACAACAAAAAAAAACAAACAAACATGGAAATGAAATGAAAAATGAAAATGGCCGGGAGGGAGGAAAGAGGATGTTAACTTTCTCCCCACCTATTGTGGCATGCAACTACTCTGCATTTTAAGAGACAAGGAGAATTTAGTCTTGCAATATAAGAGCAGCAGCAGTCATTTTTTAAAGTGCTGTTGTTGGTAAGGGATTTAGTCAAGCACAAAGTGTTTATTTTCCCAGTCTTGGTAGAATTTACTTTATACAAGGAGTAAACAATACAGTGTTTGAAACGGTGGGGGAGAGAAAAGACTTGCTGGAAGCTTCTTGGTCAAAAATTGCCATTCAGCAAAACAAGAATGTGTGCATTAAGTCCTTGAAGGATGTCTCCCTTTTCAGAAGATTTGGGGCCTGTGCTTTTAGCATTTGTAAATTTGTTGCCCTGTTTCATTTAACTTTGTATGCATGTCTTATTTCTGACTCCTTTGAGCCCTTCTGTTACATCATCAGCTCCTCTCTGAGAGAGTAAGTAAAGGAGTCAGAACCTTGCAGTTCTATATGTACATATTACATATGTATTAAGGAAGTATGGGTGGAAAGAAAACTGGCTGGATCACCATGTTCAAATGGTAGTAATCAATGGTTTGATGTCTAGCTGGCAGCCGGTTTTAAGTCGAGCGTCCCACGGGTCAGTCCTGGGGCTGGTTTGGTTCAATGTCTTCATCAACAACCTGGAAAATGGCATAGAGTGCACTATTTTATTTGTCCAAGTTTCCACTTTTTATAAGCTTCCTTTTTGTGACTTAGTTTACTGACCAGTTCCCTGCTAAGCTAAGCTGGTCTTCTGCCATACTTGCCAGTCTTCCTGCTCATTGGGATGGTTTGTTCCTGCACTCTCAGTAAGAGGTCTTTAAGGTATAGCCAGCTCTCCTGGACTCTTCTCTCCCTCAGACTCATTTCCCGGGGGATCCTGCCCATGAGTTCCCCGAGTGAGTCAAAGTCTGCTTTTCTGAAGTCCAGAGTCCTTACTCTGCTGCTCTCCTTCCTTCCTTTCCTCAGGATCCTGAAGTCAATCATCTCATGGTCACTGCTGCCCAAGCTGTGAACCACTATTACATTCCCCACCGATTCTTCCCTGTCAGGAAGAACATGGCCTCTAACTGACTGCTCCAGCACTTGTACCAGGAAATTGTCCCCAACATGCTCCAAAAACGTCCTTAATTGCCTGCGCACTGCTGTATTGTCCTCTCAGAAGATGTCAAGGTGATTGAAGTCCCAGGGCTTGTGATTGGGAAACTTTCACTAGTTGTCTGAAGAAAGCCTAATCCACTACTTCCTCCTGGTCTGGTGGTCTGTAGTGGGCACCCACCACAACATCACCCTTGTTGCTCTCCCCTCTGACCTTAACTCAGAGGCTTTCAATGGGTTTATCTCCAGTTCCATACTAGAGCTTGATGGTGAGCGGTCCTGCCTGGAGTGAAACCTCACAGGTGCAGGCAGAGGCAGTGGCTCTGGCAATGCAACATCCTCCAGCCATTTCCCTAGGTCTCTTAATCTGCCTCTTCTCTCTTACTGCCCTTCTTCCAAGCACACTTTGCCTACTGAACTCACCTGGAAGCTGGCCTGTTTACTGCTTGTTGGCCCCAAAAGGTTCCTTTTTTTCCTGCTTCCCCACACTAAGCTGAAAGGCTCTCCTCTCAAAAGGAGAGGGAGGGCAAACTGACCTGCAAGCTGCTTACACTGTTTGCTGACTCTTGGTCGCTCATAGAGTCTCCTATTTATACCTTGCTGAGCCTGGACTGGCTCTGCCCCCCCAGTTAGGGGTTCTGTCAGGCCCAGGCAGCAGTCGCTCAGTAATCAGGAGTCCCTCAGCCAGCAATGCTCCCAGCTTCTCAAACCACACACCCAAAACACACACAGCCCACCAAGCAAACGCTCAGCAAACCAAAGACACAGGTAGCTCGGGATCACTTACCTTCCCTGGGCAGGAACTTAAGGTAAGATGCAGCACTCCCCTCCAGTAGTGTAACTAGGGGTGGACAAGTGGTGCACAAACCCTGGGCACTGACCAAGAGGGGGCACCAGGATGGAGGCCTCCTGGGGAATCTGTACTTGTCTTACTGCCAGTGTGGGCAGCCAGCGGCACGTGGGGTGCTGGCAGGGCTGGTAGCATCAGGCACAAGGTTGTGGGCCCAGAAAATGGGGGGCAGGAGTGAACCTTTGCTAGTACTGCCCTGCTGTTGGGAATAGCTGCTGCTGCTGCTGCTGCTGCTGCTGCTGCTGCTGCTGTGTGGGGAAATGCTGACACTGCCAGCAGCTAACAAGTTAACACAGTACCTCCCTTAACCTCCCCCCCCCCTCCCCCCGGCAGCTGCTGCTTTTCTCACTGCCGATTGCCACTGGAGACAATAATCAGGGGTTTTCAAGGTGGGCAAGCACTGGCAGCAATGAGGGGGCAAAGAGGGGGCAGTTGAATTTTACACCATTGGTGTTGGCCATGCTGCCACCACTCTCCCCTTCCTCTCTGCCCCTCCCCAACACATCAGTGGTGTCTTTCACACAAACCTTACCAGTCACACCTGCTATGCACCGATTACTCTGATACTTTGTAGTTTCTTGGTGATATTTTGTCTCTGAAACCAGCACTCAGGGGGTTGGGATGCTCAGTTCTGGGGCTTGCAATAAAGGAAGGTCAGACTGAGGTAAGATTTGCAGGATTTAAGATTCCTTTTTTGTCACCTTTTGATTTCTCGTTCTGTTCCTTGTCCTCTCACTGTTTGTCTCCTGTGCCTTCAGCTCTGGGTGAATGCTCTAGCCTCTATAATTTTCTCAATCCGGCCATTGATGAAGACATGATAATGCTGATGCAATTACAACTTGCACGTTTCATGGAAAAATATGGTCATATTTCTAAAACCCTGACATCTTTCAGGTAGAAAATGAAATTATGGAGAAAAAACTTTTCAAAACTTTCATCACTTCTCCCAGCCCTACAGTGCTCAAAGCACTGGGTTTGAGAGAAGCCAAATTCTGTTTCTGTTGTAGACACAGGCTTAAATTTATTAGACTCATTACTACAGAAGTAAAACAATGATAGAAGCAAAGAAAATTATGCCTTGCCCCTAAGAGCATTGAATTTATTCAATGCAATTAATTGATATCTTCATTTTGAATAAGTGCAGAAATGCTGTGGCTGTCTCTGTTTATTGCTTAAGATATGGTGCATAGGGAAATGAACTCAAATTTAGTTGGAAAAAAAGAGAAATAACTTGGGCACAGACTTCCATGCACACAGTACACAGATACTGTTCAGGAGATGAAAGAGTGTACAGATGTCCCCTGAAATGGCACAAAGCTAAGAGCTGGTGTTTGGCAGCCGCACAAGTAGATATTAAAGGGAATTATTGTACTGTAGGTGTGGGAATTTATGGCATCCTTTTGTACAGGCAATCTAAATGTTAATTGGTAACGCTAGTGTCTATTTTGAGTACCTCCAAGCGAACATTAACTATTTTACTTGCTTTGCAAATTTAGTCTTTTCAGTTTATGATGAAACACTTAAAATGTGAAGTTCCACTCTGTCTTATTACAGAAAAGTCTCTTAAAAGTTTGAATCATAAGTCAAACTATTCAGCTAAGCCCTGTGCACACATTTCATGCAATATTATGTTTCCTGCATAATCTTGGTCAACAATCTAATTCTGATGCCCAGCTTTAAAACACTTCAGGTCTGAGTACCCAATGAGATCTGAATATATTTGGAGCCCCACTAGAGGGCAGCCATGGTTCCCACGTGTCATACCTCCTCTTTAATACAGAGTGACCCATCTGATGCTATATACCAGGTGCTCCCACTTTGTGGTTGAGTAAGTAAACTAACGCACATTTAAGTGACAAATTCTAGTTACAAAGAAGCAAGTACCCTTTTACTCCAGGAAAAGATAGGAAAATGAGCAGGGACAGATAACAGGCCAAAAGACTAATAGATGTTACTACTGGCCACTCCTATAAATTAATTAAATACTTCCCTGAGAAATCCCAACTGTGCTCAAGAGGCAGGTCATAAACAGGCACTTTCATGTTTAGTCAACCCAGCCTTTGTGCTTCAAATCTCATGTAGTCCTGTAGATTACAGGGATGCTTCCAGCCCTCGTTGCCCCAAGTCAGATGGCAGATGCCTGAGAATTGGGCAAGGCTATCCCTGTCCTACTCGTTGGTGACTATACCATATAGGTGTAACATCTGTTGGTACTATCAGCTACATAGAGAAACTGATGTTCTAGGACTCAATAACTAAACAGTGAAAAAGGAAGGTTTGCGAACTGTGAGGACAAGTAACTGCCAGATGGACATGCTGCTCACAAAGTCTATTAGGAGAATATGGAAGGATAAAACAAATGGGAAAGCATTATGTAATGACATTAAGGAGATAGAAACCAAAACAAAATCCATGTATTCAGACCTGGGACCAGACGATTGCCAGGAAGCATTTAATTTTGGTCATTGTATAACCCTGTGGGTATGGGTGAATGATGATGATAGAATAGAAGTGGGCCTGCAAGAGGTTCTACCTTATCGACACTAAAAGAGCTATTAGAGAAGCAGTAGAACTAGTAGAGGATAAAATCACAAAAGCCAAGAGAGGATGACATAGGAGTTTAACAAGTCAAGGAAGATAAAGTAGAGCAGTTGGTTTCAGTTGTGGCTAAGAGGTCAATAGAGATTTGGAGAGCGTGGCTTCATGTGAGTGTAAAGGGTGAAACTTCCTGTTGCATGAGATGCTTGCTTATATAAATGACTGGTATGAACAACATAGTACATAGTAATTAACACATAATATCCTATGGGGCTCTGATCATATGGTCTACCTTCCACTTACGAAAACTTTTAGGTAATAGGTAACATATATATATGAACCTGTCTGAACCCTACCTCATCCTAATCCACAGCAAAAATGGAATGTAAATTTTTAAGGCCCATAAACATCTAGTATCAAATGTAAAGACTAATTTAAATCTTTCCAAAGTGATAGTTCAGTCCTACTCTAGTTCTTCAATCACTTTTGTACTGGAGAAGAGAGGCAAGAAAAATCCAATTTGGACAAAAATTTGCATATACTTCCAGCTACTGTAAGAATAATTTATGAAAGCAAGAGTAAAATGATATTCTGTAAAACACTTACCTTGTATTGTGCAGATCTAGCAGAATTTTTTCAGTCAGAATCCAAATTGTATGGAGAACAAATTGTATTTATATTGACTGATGATGTATGACAAAGCTTCTAGTTAAAAAAAAAAAAA
>NW_017728998.1:25925984-25935534 GCF_001723915.1 Gavialis gangeticus | reverse complement strand
TGTATAAAAAAACTGTTATTAAAAAAAAAAAAAAAAAAAAGGGGTGGGGGGAAGTTAAGTAAAACCTTAAGATTTGGACCATAATGAGGAAACAAAGATTTATGAGCTAATTCAATTATCCTGGAATTTTTGTATTTAATTTAAATGTTTAGAAAATATTCATTAAAATTGTTAAGTTGTGATCCATTCAAATGATCCTTGTTTTTAGAACATGTCCACTAAATTTATATGGATATGTGGGTTAGGGGAAACTGAGACATGCAGATACACCCTGGTAATTTCACTCCATTCACATTGATAGATACCCCTACCAAGAAGTTCAATGTAGTACATCCTTTTATATTGTTATTTATTTATTTATGTATGTATTTACATGTACCATGCCACCTTTAGCCCATTGGCACTAATAAGACAGCACCAGTTCATCAAAACCTATGCCTTACTAAATCAAACTAGGTGTCAAAAAACATGCAGTACACACTTCACAGTTTTAAAAATACTCATTCCACAAAGATTTAGTTTTATATTACAAATGGCAACATAATGCCGACTTCACTTCTGCATAAATAATATTCAACTTCACTAAAATTGTTCCCCCTTTCCCGGCAACATCCAGGTAGGATATTAAGTTAAAAAAGGTTTTTCATTTTGCATTTAAAAATTGCATTTCAGGAGGTTTTTACACTGTGGCCTACATCTGATTTTTGGTAGCTCCATTTTTGCTATATTTACCTAAGACATTTACAACGTACTGAGCACTCACTCTGAAAAATGGACCCCTTAGTGTTTCACACCACGAAAAATCAATATTGACACCTTCAGGAAACATGAAATGATATTCTGATGTTTAGACTGATTTATTGAATACTTTTGGCTGATGCAAAGCTGTTACTAAACAAAAATGTTGACATCTGTAAGAAATTTGTATTTTGCTGGTATTTTTTTATTTAATTGGCAAGCCTGGTACTACTTCATACTATGAATACAGCAAGGACACTGAACCATACAACATTCCAGTCAGCCAGTTTTTTACAATGATAGTTTCAGTTTTCCTTAAAACGGAAATCAGCCCAACAAGCTTTCTCATGAGTTGAATGTCCATCTAACAATCAAATCTAAATTTTGTTTCTCATTTTTCACCTACTTTACCATTACTTAGCTGCATAGCTGTTACGTAGCCATATTGGATTTACATGCAAGTTTAACTGCGAGGTCCATCTTAGAACTGAAAAACCTTGGATAAAAGTGTGTCAAAAGGTTTAGGTTTAGGCAAATCAACATTTTCCAAAGCAGAAACAATCTGTGGCCATGAAGTAAACTAAAATTATTACTGTTATAAAATGAGACCAGTTTTCTCTGCACATATTTTCCTTATCTTAATACCAGCCAAATTTGCATGAAAACAGGGTCTTTGTTTCTTGAGATTTCAGTTAATCCTCTCTGCGACAGTTCTTATCCTGTTTGTGACACTGCAACTGGTTGCTGTGGAAATTAGCACATTGTATGAGGTTATAACTTAAGAAGGAACATATGAACTGAAGAAAGTCCCCAAAGATTCAGTTTTTATGTAAATGTTCTTATTAATTAAAATGGAAGAAAATAAAGGAAAAATAAGGCGGGTATGTTTCCAAATATGAACTTGCTTTTCTGTGTTTATTAATGTTTGTTTCCAAGCTCCTGGGCTAACTTGGAACAGAACAGAATGAGCCAATATGCTCATCCTGAGAGAGATGCAAAATTTTCTTTTTATCAGCTTGAAGCAAATCTTAATCTTTCTCCAATTTTTCCATTTACAATGTCACAGGCAGCCATCTAACGCACAGTCCATAGCAGTTGGACATGGGGCCCTCTGTTCCAGAAGTGTATGAAATTAGCAGCAGTAAATACTACATGCTTAATATTTTTAAGTTGGATTAAGTTACTAAAATAAATATCATTGGCTTTTCAAAGGACACTTTGGTTGGAATGGTTAATTATTTTGTTCAGAATCCCAGTGACTGCTGTGCATGACATTTTATAAACAAAACTATTACATTGTGATCTAATTACACAGGGACTAGATGGGATTACAAAATGTCATTCTCCACATGTAGGCTTTTTTCCATTGTATTCATTATTGTTACCTTGAAATGCATCAAAAGTTTAATAATGGGAAGTACTTCTACAAGCAGAATACTCCTCTAATGTGTAGTGCTGCACCAAAGGTCAAAGTTTTCCATTGCAACGTTCTCGTGAATGTTCATTTCAATGAAATTGCTATCAGAATGGTTTTTACGTGAATTTTAGAAACTTAGAAAATGTGATTGTTAACAAAGATTGTTTTAAAATATTTGCATGATTTTAACATAACTAATAATTTGACACTTCAAACAAGAAAATGTGTGTCAAATTGCCATTACAGTGCAAACAGGAGCCCCTCTGATGTAAAAAAGTAGTTTCAATCTGTGCTATATGGGTGCTGCCTTTAATGAGTTAAATATATAAAATAGTTGCCATCTTAAACAATCTTTCCCCATTTTCTGTAGTGTTCAGATTGTTTGTTCATCTGCTAGTTAGACTTGAATGTCCGTTTATAGCTGTCCATGTTGTTGCATATTGCAAATGCATGACAGAACAATAATTTGTTAATATCAAAAGGTCAAAGACTATTTTTTGAGAACTTATTCATGGCAAACACCCTAATCTGCATTTTATGGATTCCTAAATATCTAACAATTGTGGAATTATCTCAGGTGGATTTGGATAAAAGCTCCTGCCATCACAATATGTAGTTTAGGTGTAAAAAATGTATTTGAATACCATGTACAAGAATAAATACAAGCAGAGTGTCAGCTGTTAGTATTGAAATAATGTTCTCTATTTTCACTGTTTGTTTGGCTGCTTTACATTTGTCCAATTAATTGTAATATGATCTTTAGAAAAAAATATTGTGAAACATTTCTCAAGAGCATTTCAAATGCTGATTTTAGATGCTGCTGCTTGACTCATGTGTGATGCAGTGATGAAGCTTATGCAGTCTTACACACTACTCACCTATATATTCTTGCCTGAAGAGTGGTGCACAGTTCTTTTAAATTGCCTTTTAGGCTTCTCTGTTACTGTTTTTATGAAGAATAGTCCTAATATTTTCTAAAAATTCTGAATCTAGCTTGTTTCCTAAACCTTTGTTAGACTAGCGAAATATGTAGCATTTCCCTAGAGAGGTTGATATTGCTAGAGACCAATGAGCTGTTCAGTGCTAGCAACTAATGGTGTTCTCTGTTATTTCAAGTAATGGAGGGCTTTCCTCCACTGCTTATGGTCCTGGATTCAAACCCAGCGAAATGCCTACTTGGGAGTCATTACTTTTCTATTATTTACCTGCTCCCTGTTGGAGAAATGAAATTATTAGTAAAATTGAAATTGTATGAAACAGCATTTTAAAACGGGTTCTTCCAAAAAAAATCTTTTTTTTGTATGAGACTGTTGCAGCCTGACTCCCAACAGTTGTTGTTGCTGTTGTTCTGTACACTGATAACACAGTGCAGTTTCTTCTTGCAATTAGGGAAGTGCCATTCCGTAAACCACAGAACTGTAATATTGGAATTAATATGAGGAAAACATTGAATGTTTTCATAGCCATATTTACTAAGGACACCATCAAACTGAAATTGTTTTTTGTTAAAACAAGATTTTTGGAACTACCTAAGACAGGATTTAATATTTACCTTACTTTTAAAAACAGATTGAAATATATATATATATATATATATATATATATATATATATTTAAAAACAGGCCTGCAGTGTCTGCAACCAGTGCCCTATTTTCTAGGTTAGCCAAAATTTACATCAGAACTCCTCAATAAGCTACTAAGCCAGGGGTGGGCAAAATATGGCCCATGGGCCAGACTTGGCTCACCAAGGGATTTTGTCCAGCCTGCAGCAGGTCCCTTGATGCCACCCAGCCCAGGCACAGGGGCAGTCCAGGCCGTGGCATGTGCAGCCAGTCCCACCATCCCCAAGCATGTAGCAGGGCTGGGGTGGTACAGTGGCTGGACTCGTTTCCCAACAGCCCTAGAAGCATTAATTTCTTCTAGCTGCCAGTGTTGCTACCATGGCCAGACCTGGCCCTGCTGCCTGGGTACCCCAGCCCATCCACCCTGCACCCCCCATCCACCCTGCACCCACTGCCCTAGGGCAGGACCCGCATGGGCAGGGCGGATGGGATGAGTCTGTAGGTGGGCAGAGAGCAGTGTCTAGGAGCAGGATAGGTGGGAGGGGCTGGGATCACAGTGCAGGATCACAGGGAGATGACAGCATGGGTTTGGGGTCCAGGGAAGAGTCACGATCTGCTGCCTGCATGTCCCTACAATGGACATTGAGTCAGCACCAACCACCTACTCCTTCCCACCCCCAACAGCTCACCAAAACTCTCTAAGTGGCTCTGCTCTACACTGGGCTGGGTTGTTGGATTGGAGCCATGGGAGGGCAGGAAGTGGCATCTGGGAGTGGAATGGGTGGCTGAGGCTGAGGCCAGGATCACAGAATAGTGAAATCTTGGGCAGGGGCTAGGACAGAGCTACAATCCACTTCCTGCACATCCCTGTGATGGCTGCTGGTTTCCTAACTCCCTAAATGGCCCTCCAAGCCAAATAATTGCCCACCCATGTACTAAGTGAATTAGACTAGTCTCATTCAT
Source organism: Gavialis gangeticus (assembly GCF_001723915.1). NCBI lineage: Eukaryota > Metazoa > Chordata > Crocodylia > Gavialidae > Gavialis > Gavialis gangeticus. The sequence continues at coordinate 25,930,853 of NW_017728998.1, read as the reverse complement.
TAATAAACACAGTATGAACACTGTGAAGAATTTGAAAATCAAGCACATGGATTTGGAACAACTAGTTAGCACCTTTAGTGAATTTCACTTTTTTTGCTTCAATTAATGTGAACTCATGAGTGGCACTTTTCAGAACAACAAGCTCTTCAGTTTGACTTTCAACTAAAAATGGATGCAAAATCCACCAAGGTAAGCCATTATAGAATGTGTTCTCTATCTTTATGGCTAGGGACAAATATTACCCATAAGTGATCAGTTTAACTGATCAGAAACTGGTTTAAACCTGTAACAGAACAGAAGTTCAGTTCACATAAACCACTTTCAAAATGGCCAAAACTGGTTTGAGATAAACCTGACTGAATATAGTATCAGCTTAACTGACTGAGCTCAAGTGCAATGTTCAGTTCTTTAGTATCAGTCAGGATACTTGTGAATCCCATATCAAATTATTGTTTCCAAGGAAATCCTTTGAGATGTTTGGCTGATACAAAGTTTACTTGATATCCCCATCATCTTCTTAAAGCATTTTATTGACAACATTAACTTCAGAAAGTATATCATGTCAAAGTACCATGCCACGTGAGAATGTATAGTTGCAAATTTTTGTGAGCCAACAAGTTGAGGGCCCTTTGAGTTTAGGTTCTTTGTGTCCCTTTTGGCTTGAATCACTGGAATTTGCTAAAGCATACTGAAGCAGATTAGTTCAAGTTGACTTTCTCATCTCATTTCATGTAAGATTTTAAGAACAGTTTGGTCACTTGTCAGTTCATTATATCCTTCTGATGTGGTAAGGCCACAAAAAAAAAAAAAAGTGTAAATGCTTTGCACCACAATGAGAAATACCATAGCTTCAGTGCAGTAACTCACAACTTCACTAAGTCTGAGATTCAAAGAATGTGTATTGTCTGCAGCAGAAAATATTACCTTGTTAAGGTTTCACATTCTGTTTTGAACTTTGTCCTATTAATCTTTCCTATTTTCTTACCCTGCTGGTGTACTCTGACTTCTCAAACTTATATCTACACTTTGGTAGCAGTGTACCTTGGCCAGGACAGTTCCAAGCAAACCCCATGAACCCAAACCATACCCAGAAATATGTTAATGAAGGTTCTGGGCTGCTTTCAGGTATGTTGAGAGCATCTTCACTAGTGTGTATCTACATCTGGAGCATTCGAGTGAGAACAGGTAAGTAAGATGTGCTTGAAAGAGTCTCCTGGAATATACAGCTGCTGCAATGTAGACATGTCTTGAATGATATTCCCATCTCTTATTGAGTGTTCAAGGAGAGCCTCTATCATTTTGTCCCCTCCATCTGATGCTAAAGAAACCCCAAATGTTGAATGGTTTTTGATTATAACATTATCTTTTCTCACTGCTTCTGCAGAAACTATTCTAGTGATCATCATCATCTGTTCACCTCTTTACTATGTTTGGTGCAATTAATTACAATAAAATGATACCTAGAGAATTTCAAGGAAAAAAAATATTATCTTTGGTTGTTCAAAATGCTATCTATCCTTTGGTAGCAGTGTGCCTTGGCCAGGACAGCTCCAAGCCAATCCCAACAGCCCAACCCATACCAAGAACATTTCCAGCTCCTAGGCTAAGTACACACAGTCAAAAAGCCTAAGGTCAAATCAATTCAGTCTTTGCAAGTTAGTCTAAGATGCAGAGTTTAAGTTGAGAAACAACTGGACAGAGATTCACTTTTGATTCAGGAAATGCAGCCACATGCCTGGAGTGGCTCAGCCCAGAAGCCAGGGGGTGCTAGAGTATGGCTCTCTGGCACACAGCAGGAATGGGCTGTGTGTTTGATTCCTCTTCCTGCTGCCCCCAAGTTGTTTGGGATTTGCTGTCCAGAATCAGAGCAGCAGGACTCTGCACGGTTGCTCATCACTTCTTCCTACTTTCAGGTGCTTCTGGGATTTGTAGTCTACAGTCACAGCCCACAATAAGTTTTTAGCAGGGCAGGACAGCTTTGTACTTGGGGGAGGTGAAGTTTAACCCCTCTCCCTGGCTCCAGAACCCAGTTCCTCCCTTCTCCCCCTCCCCCTACTCCAACCTTTCTGTTCTGGAGCGCACAGCACACCACCGCACAGCACAGGGCTGGAAAGCATTCTGGGATGCTGGGGGACTGTGACTGAACTTGAACCAAGAAGTTTTATAAACCGTGTTGACCGAAATCAGTTAAGTCTGATACCACATTCAACCAGGTTTATCTTAAACCAGTTTCAGCCATTTTGAAACTGGTTTATGTGCACTGAACTTCTGTTCGGCTACAGGTTTAAACCAGTTTCTGCTGATTTAAATTGGTTTATGTGTAACTTCTGTCCCTAGCCCTGGTGTCTTTCCCAGAGGCAGTGATTTGTATTGTAGTGAATTTACCAATAGGAGCTGCTACTACCACTTTAGCTCAGTTTTAAAAGGTACATTGGTTCTTAACTTGGATTGAAATTGGAGTTAGGCACCCAAGTATCTGTTAAAAAGGGCTTAGGTGAGTGTCCCCTTGCCAAGTGGAGATGGCAGAAAGCACACTATATGGACTTCTGTGTGAGAGCTGTGTGTCAAACCCAGGATTACAACCAAATAAGCTTCAGCTAGAGGGAATGGAGGAGTATAGCACACAGTACAAAATACATTCCTTGTACCTCAGTTTTGCTCGTGTTCAACTTCAAACAACCATTTGTTGACTTATTTTCATTCAAGCACTGCAGCCAGTTACTGCTAGTGTTATAGTCATGTGTAATCAAAAACTGATAGAAATGCATATCTCCATTTGTTTTCTCCTGGAGGGTTTTGTGGGCTAATATTTGATGACTGAGCAGTTGGTTTTAGGGGGTTGCCACTTGTGGGTTTTCTCCTGGTTCTAGTCTGCCCACTATGCATTTAAAGGTGTAAGGCAGGGGAATTAATGTGGTATACATACCTTCAGAATGTCAGTGATGCCCTTTTATGACTCTTATTTGGTACAGGTTGCCCTGGAGCATTGTAGGATTGGAGAGTGGATGAGGATGAAATTGTTTGTGCTAAGTTATTCTCTGGAGTTGTGGGAAGCCTCTGGTAGAATGGCAAAGATGGTATCTACTCCATCAGTACCTAGGTTTACAGCTTGGCATTAAATACTCTTCTCTCCCCTCCTATTGCTTTAGGGGACATTAGCTCCTATTTGTTTCTAGCGCCTTTTTAAAATATGTTTTCAATATCCCTGCCTAGAGTATTGTATAGGGATATTCCTATATATGTAAGCAATGTTCAGATCAAATGAAAGCCTACATCACCACATGAATAGTTAAAATGTATCTTCACCATGGAACCATTAAAAACAGCCATGTGAAGTGGAGCATTTTGAATTGATCACATTGCTAAATGGAATTTACACGTGCAGAGATTTTCTGTGCACTTAGAGCAATGCTAGCATAAATGACTCTCTTTAACAGAGTGGAAGCTGTGATATTCCATAATTGCATTGGCTTCTCTCTTTGCATTTCTAGATAGCTCAGTAAGCAGAGTGGAGAGGGAAAATCAGCCTACAAAGATGACCACACCATAAGCAAGCAAGCCAAATAATTGCTTATATTTCTAACTTTATCTGTAGAACGTGTCAGAGAGAAGGGCAGAAAAAATGTCACTAGAATGAGACTGCAATTACATGTAAAAGGACTGGAGTTCTCGTTTAATTTTTAAATAGCTACTCCAACTTTAAACAAGAGTTTGTGTACATTAGCTCTCCTTTCATTAAGCAGAAAGACCATTTGCTTCACTGGGCCTTTAATAAATGCTATACACTAACCTATGTGTTTTCTGTACCAATTAAACTACATAATGTGGTGTTTTCTGGTGAAGACTGGTAGTTACTCTTCTGTGCTCCAGCCACTTAGGCTAGGGACAGACACTAAAAAAGCCTGAGCCTGAATTGATTCTGTAGGTTAGTCTAACCTGAAAAGCTTGAACTGATTTGGAGGTAGATAGGCATTCCAGAAAGGCACATGCCTTCAGTGGCTCAGGCTAGAAGCTGGGGAGTGCTAGAGCAGCCCTCCCTTCCCTTCTGCAGTGCTGAGTTGAGGGGAGACATGGCCAGGCCCCAGCAGAATGCTCTGATTAGGTAGGGGTGTAAACCCCAATCCTGCCTACAGTCCCAGGCTTTGCCCCATTTGCTGCTCAAGGGGCAGGTAGTGTTGCTAGACCCTGCATCTTTTGATGATACTGAGTTTTCTATTTCCTTTCCTTGTTTCTTCAGATGGTCTGTAAACCCAGTCATTTCTAACACCTTCCTCTGTCCCGTCTGGAAGACTGACAGATTGCAGCCAGCAGATTGCTTGTCAGAAAAAAAAGTTTATCAGCCCATCAAACCCTACAAAAGAAAACATCTTATTAATTTCAAGCTTTTCTTATCTTCAGGGTACATTTGCATTTGCAAACCAGTAGCTGTCTGCCCTTTGTTCCAGTGAAATTGGAAACCCACACAGACAGCTCTCAGCAATAGCTAGCATGGGGTAGGGTAGGGAGGGGGGATCCCTGCTTGGGCAGCCAGGGGAGGAGGAAGGGGGAAGCCTGGCAGCCACTGCAGTCCCTCAGCCAGCCAGAGCTATGATAGTGCACTGGCTAGGAAGGAGAGGGGTTGGGCCAACCTTGCTCTGCTCCTGCAGACAGCCCACTACTGCAAAGCATCTGGGATGTTGGGGGACTCTGGTTTAACTTATGTAGTGAAAATAGATACTTTTCTCTATGTTTCTTTGTTCCTTGTTTTAGTATTAACCCCTGCATTCTGTAACTTTTCACCCACATGGTAAAGGATGGCCAACTCCGATTGTCTTATAGGTTGCTCAGTTTTTGGTTTGAAATGACAATCAAAATGTAACACGTCAACTG
>NW_017728998.1:25914133-25925909 GCF_001723915.1 Gavialis gangeticus | reverse complement strand
GCCCACTACGCATGTCTTATAGGTTGCTCAGGTTTTGGTTTGAAATGACCAATCAAAATGTAACACGTCAACTGAAAAAAATGCTAGCTCAATAAAAGCCACGTGCGCTCTTTGTTTAGGGTCGACACTGATCTGAGCAACAAGCTCCTCTGTCGGCCTGCTTGCAAACAATAAAATAGAGTTGGATCCAGCCTGAAAGTGTGACTCTCTTCTAGAGGTGAATTGGACTAGCCTCCAGGGGATAAAATCAGCAATTTATGCAACACTTAAACCAGGAAGGGGTCTGGGACAGACATTGCATAAACCGGTTTGAACCAAATCACTTAAGTCTGATACTACATTTGACCAGGTTCATCTTAAGCCAGTTTCAGCCATTTTGAAACTAGGTTATGTGCACTGAACTTATGTTCTGTTACACATTTAAACCAGTTTCTGGTCACATATACTGGTTTATGTGTAATGTCTGTCCCTAGCTTTAAAATATCAAAAAGGAGATGCTGTTCACATTATGACTGTGTCTGTTTTGCTGGGTAGACTTCCTTCCTTCTTTATTTGGTGTTTAGATATCTGCATGAGCTCTTTTGGGCACCTGGAGTGAACATTGCTATGGTTACAATTTAAAGTCTAATTGATACAAACAAGAAATCTGCCTCCCTCCTTCAGTACTATTGTTTTAGGTTTCCTGCAAACTTGGGCATCATTCACACTCAGTACCCATTTTCTTCACAACCTTTCACAACCTTTCATTACTTTCACAACCTTAAAGCTACAGACCACATGGAGATTCTTGAGTATAGTTGCCTCAAAATAAATAGTACTGGCAAATGATCCATCCCGCTCCTCAGCTTCACCTTAACCCCTCCCTCCCCCACCAAAAAATACCCTGAACAAATCTGATGCATATTATTTTTTTTCTATAAGTCAGTACTGATTCAAAACAGGCCTATCAGAAAACATGTGTGTGATAAATCAGACATTACAGAATCTAATTAGGTTAACAAGCCGTACAATAGTTGTGCTCTGAGAACTATCTTGAGAAGGTTGAGGTGACAGGTTTTATAGGAGAGGGAGACAGTAGCATCTTCAAATACACTGTTGTCATCCAATGTGGGAAAAGAAAATTGAAAATACTTAGAAATATTTATGACCTCATGAGTATTGACGAACTATGGAAGATTGCACCATTTTTTACTTTTAAACTAAAGAAAATTCAGGGTAGGGTTGACAACTTCCATTTGGAGTTTCAGCCTCATGCAGTTTCCAATGGCAAAGTTATAAACCACTTGAGAAACAGCATTTATAATGGTAACACCAACAGACCTTAAACTATAGTGGCACTGCTGGGCTTTACAGCAATAATGTTACAATGTTTAGGGCTGCCAGAGTTAATGTCACTAATCTATGTCTAGAAGGTAAAAGGCAATGATGAATGAATGTCATCTTCTGCAATAATAGGTTTCCTGAGTCCAGAGGACTGTTAGCCTCTAAAATAACCATGGACAGATTAATGGGAGTGTTCAGTGAGCTGCAGCAGTGGGTTCTGCTCTTCAGGGGTTCCACAGTTTGTCAAAACCAAAAACAATTACAGGAATACATACAGAAATATGAAATACCTAGATGACTTCCTGGTGCAAGGAACATAAGAGGTATTCTGCTGCAGGACTGAAGGTTTTTGATTTTTTGTTTCTCTTGAGTTTCTGCCCTAAATGGCCTGGAAAATATTCATGTTCAATCATCAACTAAAGTTTGATGGTTGTAGTCAGAAATTGTTTGTGTGATCTTGGAAAGCAGTTTATTTTTGATACGTTGTGCTTTCTTAGATCCAGCTGTAAAAGCAAGCCTCTACTAACCCCACTTTCTGAAACAGCCCTCTTGTTTGTTGTTGAAATAATTGACTAATAATGTGCTAGGTTTTCAGAGTTTGTCCAGTCCCCTTTTTCTTGACTGGTTATATTTTAATCAATAACAAGAAATATGACCTTCCTCCCTTCCTGTTATGCATCTTGAAATGTTTTGCAAACTGGTCAAATGACAGTGGAGATGACCAAACTGTTAGCAGATTCTTGCGATATCTGTAGAGCTCAACTTCGTTGGTTGTATTATGATTTTGTCTCATGATACGCTAACTTGAATGAAAAAATACTACCCTCTGACATATTTATGGTCTTGTGGTTTAAGGTACAGAGATAGAAAGTGAGCCCTGAATTAAGCACTTCTACTAAATTCAGGTGTGACCTTGAAAAGCTCCAAAGATCATATTTAGAAAGACACTTAAGCCCTGCAACACTGCCTATGCCCCATCTTAAAAGTGACTTTGACTGTATGTTGAAGTTGGGGAGATGAGATTTAAGGTTTAGTTTTAGACTAACTAGCTTAGGTACCAAGAGAAATGGTATCATTTTCCAGAGAGGGCTTCCTATAGTCATTGATAAGCCTGGTTAGCTTCTACTCCCCAGCAACATGGTTTTCATCTGCCTGACTGTTCTCAGTACCTGAGCTAGCTAAGGTATATATATACAGTGTGTCTACACATGCTGCAATCAGGTTTCCTAGTTGCAATGCAGGGATACCTGAAATCCCCAGGAGCTTTACATTCCATTGACTTTCAGTGAGAGTTGGGCACAGAAGGTGAGATCCAAAATGGCATTTACGTCAATAGGAGTGTAAGCATGTGGCTCCTATGTGGTGCCAGATCCAATACAGTATTTCAGCACAGTATTTGAGCTTTATACATGTGCTTTAATTAGAACAGTTCCAAGGGCCACTCTAAAGCGCTGGGAGCATCACATGTATCAGCATCCCCACACTGAAAAATGATGGCGGGGTGCTTTAGCTCGAGCTTGAGTTAAAATGTCCTCTCTACCATTTTTCAGCATGGGGGCACTGATGCATGTAATGCTGGAGTCTGCTGGACCATGGTAATTACCATGCTCCAGCAGGCTGGATTAATCAAGTCTGTTCTGACGTGCTCTAATTACAGCATGTTGGAGCAGCCTCCCTGCACACGTATAGGTGCCCTAGGTGCCTCAGACAGCTGAGTTCCATTTCAAGAGTGACTGTTACTGTTGGATTGCAGTGTTTAAGTAACACTCAAGTACCTGTCTAAACTAGAGACTGTATTGTGTTTCTCTTTCATAAAATTAGGTTAATTTCTAGGAAGTATTTTGGGATCACTGACTATAAGGCACTATGTAAATGCAATATTTTAAGTGTGGGAGACTGCAGAGTGTTTTGCCAGCATGTGACATTGCATCTTTACTCATGCTGGGATAGCATGTCAGCAATGGCATGCAGGCAAGACCAGTTTGCAAAAAGCTTTGGAAACATGTTCTGAAAACTGTATCATGGATGAAAGCTCTTGTCCAAGAGCTACTGCCCATGTATTCTAATCAACAGAATTTACAACACATCTGTAATTGTGTCACCTGATTCCCAATAATATTGCAGGTGGCATAAAGCAGGAGCCACTGATTATACATTATTTGCTCCTCACCCTTTGTCTCCTCAGTGTCTCAATACCTTATATTCCTCAAGGCAGGCAAAAGATTGATTTTATTGAGAGGTAAAGTAGCTTATAATCAAGTTCTGAAAAACTTTACTTGCCTGGGACAAGTATTTTATATGCCAGTAAAATGTTTCCCCTCTACCCACTGCCATTAAAGTAATGGTAGGTTGGTACCTAGGTTTTTATGTTTTAACAACAATTTTGCAGGGCTGCTGTACCTGAAATGTACCTGACCTCTATTTTTGCAGCACTTTTTTTTCTGTATGTGGTATAAATGCCAATACATCTTTTTAAAAACACATTACTTTGAAAAAATGGTATGACCATAGTTACAGTGTTGAAGTCTCAGTGCCATTAATATATTGTAAGAAAGGTGAAATACAATGATGTTATGGTAACTATGATTTCTGCGAATCATCCCAATTTTGTTGTGCACTCAAATTCAGAGTTCTCTGGAAGTACATTTTGAAAATCCTAATGAAAGACTCCAGTTGACAGTGTGGTCTTTAGCCAGCTTAATATATGAAAAGTCCCTCCATTCTCTGATGATATTTGTTTTACTATGGTTAGACTGTCATAATTCCCCCTGGTAACTGTCTAATATATGACAGCACCAAACTATCAAACCAGTGCCAAATCCTTTTCACCCTATTTTTGTGGAACTACATGTGGAATAAAGCAACTAATGGCCAACCACACTGAGTAACTGACACTACATAACATCATTCAACTATGAAGATCCCAATGTTTTAAAGACTGTGTCCATATGTCATTAGAAGTTATTGCCTGCCAATACATTTTGGCTTAAGTTACTCTACTTCCACTGTCTAAAGGTATTTTTTTATTGTGTCAGTAGCTACTTGTTCTCATAGTGAAATTTTTATGCTCCGTTATTATTGGAAAAGCTGTAGTCTCTTTGCTTTCAAAGCATTCCAGCATGTCTTTTTCCTTGTCTAAGCCCTCTCTGGCTCCTTTTGATTGTCCAAACTTTCTATGTCTGCATTTCCCATTCATGACTTCACACATCTTGTCTTACCCCTCTACCATGAAAAAGTCCCTGAATATAGTGAGTGAAGCACCATGAAATTCTTCCTTCAGAACTCTTCAGAAAACTGCCTATTTTTAAAAACCTTTTTATCATAATGCGTCTGATTTCAGAGCTTGGGAATAAAATATTATTAAACATACACCAGTACTTCCCACATGAAGCTGGGCTTACTTGGCTTCAGTGCCAGTCCCAGGCAGCAGCCTCCTGTCATCCAGCATGCAGGTCAGGGTCCTGCCCGCACGCCCGGGAGGGCTGCAGGGCTGTGCTGGACTCCTCCTGGGTGTGCAGGCCCCTGATCTGCATGCCAGATGACAGGAGGCTGCTAATGCTGCCTGGGACCAGCCCGCACCCAGCACCAGGAAGACCTCACACTCGCCCACTCACTCCCAGTGCCCCTGCCCCAGCCCTGTGGGAGCACTGCGCAGCCCTGATCCCATGCACCACATGGACTGGAGTGAGCAGCAGTAGCAGAGAATGAACTGGTGCTCAGTGCAGGAGAAAAGCGGCTGCTTCCCCTCCCTGTGGCCGGCGCCCCATGCTGCAGCTGCTCTCACCCCAGGCAGAGAGATCCTGTCTCTCCGCCGCATCACTGGAGAGCGGGCACAGGCAGCCTGGCATGGGCTTTGTGCGGCTGCAACATGGGGCACCGGCCATGAGGAGGGAGAGTGGCCGCTTTTCCTCATGCTGACCACCAGCTTGTAATCCACCTCCAATGCTAGCCTGAGCCCCATGGCAGCTCTGGACTCACTCATCAGGGCTGAGCCATGGCAGCAGCAGCTGGGCAGAAGCTGCTGCTGGGCACGAAGGAAAGTGGCCCTCCACTCACCCCCCGCTGGGCAGTGTTTGGTGCGGCTGCCAATTGGAGCCCGCGCTGTGCTAGGCTGCAGTGCAGCTGCTTCAGCCCACTCAGATCTGGGGGCCCGCACCCCTGGGAGGGCTACAGGGCTGTGCCAGACTCCTCCTGGGGGGAGCAGGTCCCTGGATCTGCACGCCAGATGACAGGGGGCTGCCGCTGCTGCCTGGGGCCAACAGCAGTACTGATCTTTCTGGCCAGCAGCAGCAGACACCTGTCATTTGGCGCACAGATCCACACATACATATATACATACATACACATTAGGCCTGTGCAAAGCAGCTAGTATTCGCTTTGGATTTGGCTGATTTGGGGGACAGTGATTCAATTCAGTGATTCAAATCACTGTCCCAAATTGATTTGGCAGTATCTGATTCAGGGATTTTGCCACTGCCGATTCAGCCAAATCTCTTCATTGAACAGGCTGCATCCCCACCTGCTCTCCCAGCCCCAACAACGGCTGCCCCACCTGGTCCCAGTGCCCCAGGACTTCAAAAAAAAAAAAAAAAGAAGCCCCCACAGTCTCCAGGCACCTTCCCGGCCAGAGCCTCCTTCCTGATCAAGTACAGGGCCCACTTGGCCAAGGCAAGGAGAAGGTTGAACAGGAGGTCCCAGGGCCACAGATGGGGTGACCAAAAACAAAAAGGGTGAAATTCAGCCAGAACCTCAGGAGGAGGTTCTGGACTTGGAAGTGGAGGGGCTGCAGCCTGGTACACTCAAGGGTCAAGTGCATCAGGGTCTCCCTCTGCCCGCAGACGGAGCAGGAAACCAGGATGTCCATGAAGCTCACCATATACCCGTGGCAATGGCTCCATGGAGAAGCCACCAGCTGAGGTCCCCAGTGGCTTGTGGGATGAGGGTGGGGTACAGACTCAGCCACTGGGATGCCCCAGCCATGCCCTCACTGAGCAGGTCCCGCCACTTGGTGTCTGGGCAGGACACAAGCGTGGCATGATGGATTGTGCGGCACATGAGCATTTAGAGGTGGCAGCAATGGACAGTGGAGAAGCAGACAGGTCTGGTATCCTCCAGCTGGCTCAGGTGGTGGAGTGTGAAGTGGTGTAAGGCTGGGTGAGGTGCCAAGCCCACGGCAAACTCCAGTGGGCTGGATGACAGAGGGGGGAGGGGACCGCCACCACACAGGACCTGGTCAACAAAGGCAAGGGCGTCAGGAGGTAGGGCAGATTTCACCTCCTAGATCACAGCACAGCAGGGTCCACCCAGTCCTGCCTATTGTAGTCTAGGAGGTCTCCGATACAGGTGACGCCTTCCAGAATCAACTTCAATTGCAACCAGGGTGCTTCTGCTGTCAGCACCTCCAGGTGGGGGTTGCAGAGGAGGGGCTCGACAAGCAGGTCAGCACCCTGGGTGACTCTTGCAGGGGTCTGGAGGTAGAGACCAGCCTCCAGGCCCAGAGGAGGTCCTGGTAGAACTCTGGCAGCCTTTGCAGGTCCTGCAGAGAGAAACCCCACAAGCCAAGGAGCTGCCAGTCAGATCAGAGCCCCAAGAAGTGGCAGAAGCCTGGCTACTGACCCCGTATAGCAGTTCCTGCAGGGCCTGAGGGTGGAACATGAGGATCTGGCTGCAGAGGTAAACCCGGCCCTGGCTGCCCTTCTGCAAGGGGAGGCTCAGGCCCTCTGCAGCAACCCAGTGCCATCCTGGCCAGAAAAACTCCAGTGCCCGTCTCTGGAGTCCCGCCAGGACCTCAGGAAGGACCGGCAGGGTATGTAAGCGGTGCCAGAGCATGGACAGGACCAGCTGGCTCAGCACCAGCACTCTCCCACACAGGGTGAGACACCTCAGGAGCCTTGCCCATGCCTGGAGCTGCTCCACCTCCCTTGCCTCCAGCTGGTACCTGTTCTCCTGTGGGGAGGAGTCTGGGGGGGAGAGGTAGACCCCCCCAAGTAGAGCAGGGAGCGCACACTCCAATGGATCCCACGGAGCACAGGCAGGAGTGAGCCCACCTGCCACCCGTCACCCACTTCCAGGCCAAAGCTCTTGACTCAGTTGACCTGGGCAGAGGAGGCTGCTGAGTACAATGCCTGGCAGGCCTCTACCTGTGCCAGGTTGCCTGAGTCCTGGACCACAAGGAGTACATTGTCAGCATATGCTGACAGGACCAGCCTCACCGCTGGCTCCCAGAGCATCAACCCCTCCACCTGCCTCTGCAGGAGAATGAGGAAGGGCTCCAGGGCCAAGGTGTACAGCTGGCCCGACAGCAGGCAGCCTTGACGCACCCCTCTCCTCAACAGGATGGGCTCCATCAGGGTCCAGTTGAGCTTAACCAAACACTCTGCAGAGGCATACAGCACCTGGAGAGCCACATGAAGCCTGCAGCGTGCCTGTGAGGTACCCGTGATCCACTCTGTCAAATGCCTTCTTCTGGTCCAGGGATAGGAGAGGAAAAGATGGGCCTCCCAGCATGCTAGCTCCAAGAGGTCTTGAACCAGGTACAGGTTTTCTAAGATGAAACATCCGAGCGCCATGTACACTTGTCAGGATGGATCATGTCCATCACCATGGACCATGGGGATCCCCCTTCTTCAGCAGGAGGGTCAGCTGAGAGCAAGTAGCCCTGAGTTGCTTGCCAGGGTGGCTTTTTATACTGCTGGGTCCAGCACAGGTTCTGGCCCCAGGCTCTAGCTCCCCCTGGCTGCAGATTGGGGAAAAGCTGGGCAGGGTTATTTTGCCCCAAGTGGCACAACTTGCCCCATACCAAAGTGCATGTCTGGGTACTTTGAGGTGAAATTCCCCAGCTCAAATTTGTGCCACTCCTCTTTGAGCCTGCATGTGTGGAAGTGCCCACAGATTTTCGAAGGGATTTGGACTAAGCCAGTTTTCCAAGGCCTGACTGGGTAAACTGCTGCTGAAGTTGGGGCACTGCTATTGGACTGGGGCAATTTCCTTTTTAAATTAAAAAAGGACAGTTTTATTCTTATGCATCTTAACAAGGCTCTCCCAGGGAATAAATATCTCATAAAGGACATTTGCTTCCTGAACTTGGCAGTTTTTCACTATTTGTGAATGAGTAAATCACTTCCATGCACAGCTGCAGTGTGGAGCTTCACTATGGCTTCACATTTGCTGGGTAAGACTTTGGAAGCTCACAAAATAGAGACTTCGGAAATGGTACATGGAATCGGTTGGGATGACAGCAGCAGATCTGCTGCTATGAATCTTCCAGCCAGGCAGACTTTGGTTCAGTGGTATTATAATATATTTCACATAAACTAATAAGTTTTGATAAACCTAGGAGGCCCTGAGGAGATGTGACTGTAACAATCTATACGCTCATATATGGGGACTAGGACAAAAGAGATAAAGATGTGGGCTGAATGAGAGGGAAAAATCAAAAGGGTCAATAGCTATGGTAACTGGAAGCAAGCCCTACACTAGCATTGGAATAATGTGCTGTGGCATGATTACTGACCCTTTTGCAAAACCCAGAAGTCATGTCTGCAAACACAGCTTTCTGCACTGTGGAGGTTCCCCCATAAAGAGAGCCACTTTTGTGCTCATGGCATCCTCTAGATAGATTCTTCTAGTCTCTGTGCCGAGCTGCATTGCTCTGGGCCACTCAGTTCGTTCTCCATTTCTTCCTGTCATTATGAATTACAGTGTGTTCATACAGGACTTTAAACACAGCTCTGTAGAATAGGTGGACATTGTCCACTTTTGCACATGCCAGGGATAAAAGGAATTTAAAACCAGCGTCACCATCTCTTTCCTTAGGTGTGTTTAGCTTTACTGTCATATTCTGATACAGTCTTAGGGTATGGATATATTAAACAATTTAGTGTAGGATCAAAGGGATCCCCACCTTACTACATATTTGTGATAATTATCCATGTACGCACATTTATCCTGTGATTAGTGGAAGCTAGGTGGCAGTAGGTGAGCCCTGAATGAAAGAGGGTTAAGTTATCACAGATAATTCTCAATTACAGTGAAGCAGCTGACATGCAGTAAAACTGCTTTCTCTTCCCCAACAATAAGTTATTCAGATGTCCATCTACATAGAATAGTGTAAGAGTGATGTTCCATAGAACAACTTCGGGATTTGAATTTAAGAATTCAAGACTATCCCTATGTTAACACCCACCCTCCAAAAAGATTGAGGGTGGAATGTCCTGTATCTTGACTTCCTTCCAGAGTTCAGGTCAGACTGGAAGTCTTCTTCAGGGCCACATCTAGCCATAGCTTCCTTTCAATGTATTCCTTGTTAGTGATTACACAACCCTGCATAGCTATTAAATCTTTACTTTAAATATATATTTGGAAATTATTTATGGATTCGGTACTCACTAATGCAGGCCCTAATGAAATGTGCCTGCAAACATTTAAATCTAAAATGTGCCTAAAACATTAATTGTGTTTGGAAGCTATCTACAATACACAACTTCTACACAAAAGCATCTTCCTTTTTTAATAAACAATCTGCTTCAATAAGGCCCTTGAAATTAGTGCTCAGAGATCCATGACTCCACTAATGCTTTGTGAAAATGGAGTAGAATGTTCTAAATAGAATACAGGTGTTTATCCAGAGAGGTGTCAAACTTGCTTAATGTAAGATAACCGACTTCCCAGTATAAATGACAGTGGCATAGGGAACACATTTTTCATTTAAGCATAGACAGCATGAAAAGACCCTTCCCTGCAAATGAAATACATTAGGCAATGAAGTTGAGATTTTCCAGGGCCAGAGCCCACCAATACAGTCTCTTATGCCCTTGTTAATAAATATTGGATGCTTGGTGGATAACCCTAGACTACCATTCTATTTGCAAATGGTAAATTGCATTTCCTTTGAATGTAATGGGAAAGAACGATAATTAATCCACTCAAAATAAGAATTTAGTCTTGTGACCTATGCCCATGTGAGCATAGAATTTTTCACATAAGTAAGGATTTATGTGTCTGAAAGTTGCAGAATCAGGCTGTAGGTAAGGCACTAAAAATATGTACAATGCATAAACATCCATAATATACCATGCAGCTGACAACAGTAAAACAGGATCAATTATTCATGCTTCAGACACAAGGAACAGTGTAAGCATATTTCCAACATATGCAGAGGAAAATGTGCCTAATAATAAGCCTAAAATACCCATAAAAATTTGCCTTCAGCCCTAATCAACACCCTGGGTGCAATCAGCTGTTCAATAAGAATGAAGTTAAT
Organism: Gavialis gangeticus; assembly: GCF_001723915.1. Lineage (NCBI taxonomy): Eukaryota > Metazoa > Chordata > Crocodylia > Gavialidae > Gavialis > Gavialis gangeticus. Next base: position 25,915,324 of record NW_017728998.1, on the reverse strand, counting down.
ATCCTAAAGTCTTACCCTCTTCTTTCACTAGAAGCTGCTTCGTGGGCAACCTCTGGTGTGAGAACATAGGTTTCTGCAGCAACTTTCTACTGATAAATTATGATGATGTATTTTCTGCTGATAAACTATGGTGATGTATTAGTCCACCTTCTTTTTCCAATAGCCATCTTCAGTACTTGAAGGCTGTAAAATTCATTTGAGACGTAATGTACTTCTTAATGTGCCTCTGCTTAAATGTGCCAAACCTCCATGTTCCTAGTAGGCCACTGCCAGGGGAAGGGACTTTCAGAGCTATTAAATCCTCTGTGCAAACCCCAGACCAAGCTTCCTCCCCTCTGTTCTCCCCTTCCCATTCTGAAGATAGCACTGGGGTGGGGGGTGTCTAGGGGAGAGTAGCTGCAGGCATGCAGCTGGTCCAAACTGGAGTTCAGTCCCTCAAACCCCCTGACCTAACTGCTCTGTTGGGTCGGGGGAGGGGGGGAAGTGTAACTCATAGCACTTCCTGCCAAGCATTGTGAGTTACAGCAGGAAGCTGCTTGTCTGTTAGCACCCTCAGTGGAACTCTGAAAGTTCCTGAGAGCACCTGCTTCCAGTGCGTTGACAGACATTAATGAAGGTGCTCCACTTTGGAGTACTCTCATCTGAACCCTCATGTAATAAGAGTTCAGATTGTCACACAATCAGGCACTTACGAAGCACTCTGCAGCTGTGCTCTTCTGTAAGGGTATGGCTATAGAACTCTTTCAAGGGGCCAATCAAATGACAAATGTAACTTCTGTCTGTGCCCACAAAGTACAATAGTTTCAGAGTTTTACAGAATATAAAATACTACAGTACAAATGATTTAAAAGAACTGTGGTAATTATTATGAAACACTGGGTAGCCCACTATAGGGTTTTTTCCTGTTGTCTGTGATGTGAAACTGTCTGTGCTAGCATGTGCTGTATCATGTATAACTTCTACTGCTAACTGTGAGTACAGCTGGGTCTCGATTTACACAGTATTTTTTGCACCATTTCAGTTATGCATGGTCAATTAATTGTGGCCCTTTATTTTTATACATGGTATGGATACACTTTTACATGGCACAGCGTGGTTGCCAAGATGCACAGATGTGTGTAGAATCAGCTAGTCGCTTCCCGGCCCCCCCCCCCCGCCCACCATGCGGCCCTCAGGCCAGCGGGGAAAGTG
>NW_017728998.1:25884548-25913989 GCF_001723915.1 Gavialis gangeticus | reverse complement strand
AGTTGGGGTGGGGTGGGATGGGCACGGGACAGAGCCACAGCTCATCTGGGGGGTACTAGGGGGGCATGGCTCCTGCCACTGCAGGCATCCCCAGGTGGGCACGGGGAGGCATGTGCCTCCCAGATCTATGTGGGGCAGGGCAGGCTGCTGCAGGTTGGAGCCAGAACTGCACAGGGCTCTTAGTGGGGGCAGAGCTGGGCTGGGCTTCAGGCAGGAGGTGGCAGTGCTGGAAAGGGGCTACTGGGGGCTACAGCAAAATTTGTAGTGGCTGCACCCCCACCCCCATAGCCCCTGCCCAGTGTCACCATCACCCAACCCAAGCGCAAGAAAAGTCGAGCATGGCCCCAGCTCCAGCCCACAGCTGCAGTCTGCCTGCCCCACCCCACACAGATCTGGGGGCACCTTCCCCCCCCCACCCCGTGCCCTTCCAGCATGAGCACAACAGTGTGATCTGCCTCCCCCAACCCCTGCATGAGCCACAGCTCCATTCCACGCCCACCCTGTCCCACTCCCTCACTATGGGGGGCATTGATCTGCCACCTCATGCCCCTTCCCACCCCCACTACCCTTCTGTCACACCAGATTTACCAACTCCATGCAGCTCTCCAAGTTGTCAGCCTCTGCTACTTGCTGCCTGCATGCTGCACACATGCACGGACATTCATCAACTAAATTATTTGCCGCATCTAGAACCTAAACACTTATTTCCCATAGATCCTTGGTATCTTCTTACACAATTTTTATTTGCAAGGTGTTTTTTCAAGAATGTAACGACTGTGTAAATTGAGGCCCAACTGTACAGTCATACCATTTATTCTAGTGGTCCTTAGGAAACCAGAATGTCTTTGTAAATCTAGGGTTCACCACATTTAGGTCTGCTTCTGACTTCTTTAGGGAAAAAAGGTAAGTCTACATGTATTATAAAGGCTTTAATGATTATCTGTAAAGTGAAGTGTCATTTACAGTTAAAGACTTTCTTTTTCTCTTGCCTTTGGTGATGAGTTAGACTTCAAAACACAGGAACCAAATGGTCAGCAGAAGAGAAATGCTTCAGAGTGGACCTACACTACTTTGATCACTAAATGCTTACCGAAAAAAAGCACTAGCTCTCATGCTGATAAAGAAAATTTAAAAGAGTCTTTCTTCCTACTTTCCCTTGAGCTACTTTTTGCCTTGCTTATTTCAGGTTAGACTGAAGCAGGGTTTGATGTTGAGTGCTTTAAAGTTAATTGCATGGATAGATTATGGGACATAAATGTACAGTTGTTACTTCAGACAGCAAAAATGTTCAGTTCATCTGGAACAGGCTCTGTGATAAAGTGCTTTTGTGGGGGGGGGCGGGGGATGTGTTTTATTTTGTTTTGTTTTTGTGGTGCTTTGTCAATGTGACACTCCTTCCCCATCTCTTTGTGTAGGTTACTCTGCCATATTCTTATTGGTAGGAGTGCCGTTAAAAATACTTTTGATCTGTGATCAGTTCTGGGGGGAGAGGGGTGAAAAAAAGAACAATTCAAATGTAAATTTTACAAGATGCATTTTGTTTTCTGCTTTCTGTGGCTAAGTTGTATTTTCATAGAAATTATTCAGCACGTGTTGTTAAAAGAGCAATTGATAAAATAAAGTTGGAAGTTAGCTTCTTCAAACAGATAAGACAGTATCCAGAAATACAAAAAATACCAAATAGCTCAAATATTCAGCTACAAACTATGCACTGTGATTAAACATCTGAAGCTGTACAAAAATTCATATAGGACATAAACAATTTTTTCAAAGACAGGCTTTTTAGAATTTTTTTCAGATATCAGCCATATCAATTTTATTTTGCTTTCCTAGATTTTAATTTTTTTTGAGAAGCAAAAAGAAACTTTCCCTGAAATGATTGTTAAAATGACCACTGAATATGTGAGAGAATGAATCTACAAGATGCAACCAAAACTTGAAACTGAAAATCTTTTTAGTTATGAAAGGGTTGCTCATTGTGAAATGGTGGGTGGGAATCACCTAGCTCTGTAGAAAATATATAAGAATGCATCTGTATACATCCTGTAGACTTCTATGAATAAAATTAATCTATTTAGGCATTTCTTGTTGAGATCTGGGCAAGTCTCGAAAAATTGATGATACTCAGTAGTTGATAGCCAGAAATCTACATATACAGCAATTTCCTACCATACTGTGAAGAGCTTTATTTATCAAGCTGTTTGAAGAGTGACATGGTTTCTTGTGCATCATATATCTTTTATGGATTAAAATACCCTAGGGTGGTATTCATGACTCCTTAGTTCACTTTTTGAAGTTTAATAGCAGCAACTGTAAAATTTATATATTGATTATGGAGCAGATGAACCACAGTTTCTCAGAGGGGCAGATTCTGATGCCCTTACTCAGAATTAATCATCCATGTTCCACTGAAGTCTGACAAGTAAAGGGGCTACTCATGAGAATCTGCTACAGTCGAACACAAACAATTCCCTCTCTTTTTCTTCAGGGACTTAGCCAGTTTCAGGAGCTCTAGAGTCCATGGAGCTCAGACTTCAGCAATAGCTACTTGCGAAACCATTTTCTAGTACTGCCTGACAGTCATGTTACTGATTGTAAAAGGAGAAAGTGAAGGGTGGGGAAATGCTGGAGACTGTTTTTTATCCTAGCAGTTAAAAAGGTAGTCTTCCATTTTAAGTTACAAAGCTTCAAATTCTTTTATACAATTTAAATAGAACTACCCTGGACATCTCAGTAGACATTTAGAACAAGCAAGTTCCTTTTTCTGTCAACTCTTTATGAACAAAAATTTGAAGAGTAATTCATAAGGAAAATAACATGTTTTTCTGGTTATATAATTTCACTATAGAAGTTTTAATGCCCTAATGTCAAGATTTTGGCATTTGTATTCTTTTTGTTGCAGGGAAAAACAGACCATTTTAAATATTTTTGCAAAAGCCAAGAGAGAGATTTGAGAAATAGCCAATAGTCTTGTGGTTAAAGTAATGAATGCTTAGTTATTTATATCAAGTGGAACAGCTCCAGCTAGAAAGATTAAGAGAAAATATGACTGTAAGGCACTCAATTAAGAAATGGAAGAGGCAAGCTGAAGTCTCCCTACTCCATATTTCTTGACCAAATATAGAATCATAACTGAATCCGAGAATCAGGAAACCTCACAGGTAACGGTTTTGTTACAGCTGATACATTTCTGTGTAAAATTTTAATTTGGAGAAATCAACATTTTCTAAACCAAACATATGGTAAAAATTCCCTACCAGCTCTATTTGAGTTCACTTGGTAAAGCACATAAAAAAATATTAGCTGTTCTAGGATCTCTCTCTCTCTCTCTCTCTCCCCCATTTTTACAGTATTTTTTCCCCTGGATCTGAGACACCCTGACAAAATTGAAAAGTGGGGGAAAGTTTTGGTTTTTCTGACCAGCTCTGCTATGAAAGTCAATTTACTAATGCTATGAAAAGGCACCAATTTATGGCTGTGCTAACTGCAGGTGTGTTCAGAAGATGTGAAGACTCTGACTTTGTAAAATAAATAAATAGCATTTCACCTTGAAGCTGGAAGCAGATGGACCAAGGATCTCAGTGGGCACAAAACTGCTATCTCTGTCAAAGACAGGGCTGGGCCAGGGAAACTTGTTGTCTCTTAAATGGAAGACCTGTGATGTTTTGGGTCTCCAGTAAACAGCATTCATGAAATTCACAAGTGGCTCCTCCCTTACTCTCCACCTTCCCATACCAGAATCTTTTCACTCCTATCAAAGAATAAAATGTCTGCTATTACAGAAAAAAATAAACAGTGAAAGTTCCCATGAGTGGAGCCCAAAGTTTGTCTTTGTTTGAATGATTACAGAACTGTGATATGTGCATTTGGGCTAGGGACAGACATTCAAAATGGCTGAGCCTGAATTGATTCAGTCTTTGCAGGTTGAGATTGATTTACAAGTGGATAGACATTCACTTTTCAATCAGGAAGTGCAGACACATGCCTGCAGTGGCTCAGGCTAGAAGCCAGGGGGCACTAGAGCAAGCTCTCCCTTCCCTTCCCTTCCCTTCCATAATGCTGAACTGGGGCGGGGAGAGAAAATAGAGACATGGCCAGGCCCTGGCAGAGCACTGTGATTAGGGAAGTGTTTAAATCCCCACCCTAGCCTACACACAGTCCCCAGGCAAGGTATGTCTGAAGGGGGAGGGGGAAGCAGCCATCACCAGGCTTTTCTCTACTTGCTGCTCAAGGGGCGGGGAATGTTGCCAGACCTCGCCCCTGGCTAGCACTCTGAGGCAAAAGGGGACTTGGGGGAGGGAAGACTTGTGTGGACTGCATGCATCTGTTGATGATGATACTGCGCCTTTCAATCTCCCTCTCCCTGCTTCTTCATAATGTCTGCAGTAAACTGATGGGCACTCACAGGTCTCATGCATTGCAAACCAGGTCATTTATCACACCTCTTTGTGTCCCCTCTTGAACACTGACAGATTGCAGCCTTTGAAGCAAGCAAGCCAGCAAGGAGCTTATCAGAACACAGAGCTTATTAGCCAATCAAGAAAACAAAAAACCTCTCTCATTAGTTCAAGCTCTTCTTAAACAGCTTTTTCCAAGGCATTTGTAAGGAAAAGCAGAGAGACATTACCAGCTGTCCTGTTGATTAGTTCCAAAAAGCCCTAAGTGGCCACCATTCTGTCTGCCTTTGTTCCAGTGAAATTGGAGACTCACACATAGACACCTCTCAGCATAAGCTAGCATGGGGGTGGCATGGCCAGATGCTGGCTGGGGTATGTGCTGCTGGGGTCCCTGCTGTGGGAAAGGGCACATCCCTGCTTAAGCAGCAAGCGAGGGGAGGGTGGGACAGGGGGAAGCCAGGCAGACGCTGCTGTGCCTGGAGAGTCCACCTACTTCTCAGCCAGTTGGAGCTCCAGTTCGGAAGGAGAGGGGCAGGGCCATGCCCACTCTCTGGAGCAGGCAGCCTGGCACAGCCTGGGGCTGAAAAGCATGCTGGGATGCAGGGGGACTCTGATTTAAGTTAAATCAGGAAGGGGTTTGGGCCAGAAGTTCTGTAAACCAGTTTGACCCAGATCAGTTAAGTCTGATTTGCTACATTCAACCAAGTTTATCTTAAACCAGTTTTAGCCATTTTGGCTGTGTGTAGACAAAATGAGAGGCATGTGTGCATGACACCTTAAAGCAGGCTAAATGCTTTTGCACCACTGTAGTGGTGTTGGTGTTTGCATGCCTCAGCAGCATATTGTGCATTAATTCTAGCCTCTGTAGGAAATTCAGTGGCGTAACATGCTTTAAATGACTTGGGGTGCAAGTCAAGTCTTGTCTGCCCCTACGGCCACAGAGCAAAGCACCGGGCTCTGTGCAGCTCCATGGCTCTGCAGGCAGCCTGGCAGCCGCTTGGGAAAGCAGCTCCACCTTTTTTTTCCCCCCCTGAAGCCAGCCTGCCTGCCTGAGCTGTGCAGGGGCCCGGTGCTTCCCTTCATGGCTGCGGTGACCCCTGGGACTGCCCGAGCCGGGTGTCTGGGAGGGTACCACCCATGGGGCATTGCCACTGTGGTGGAGGGAAGCATGAGGACTGTCCCACCCCCCGCAGCCCAGGGACTGCCTGCTGGCAGCTCACCCTCCTCTCCCCATCAGAGAGGCAGGTAAGTCAGCGGGGTGTGCCCCCAACACGGGGGTTTAATCAGCCCTAAATTGAAGTGGTGGTTTTAAAACCCACCACTTCAATTTGGCGCCCCCATTTTGTATACACACGCCCTTTGAAACTGGTTTATGTGCACTGAAGTTCTGTTCTGTTACAGGTTTAAACCTGTTTCTGAAGACTTAAACCAGTGCATGTGTAACTTCTGTCCCTAGCCTTGCACTTGTCTTCAAAATCATGTACCTGAATGTGCAACTTCATGCTGAAGACTCAAAAGAAAAAAGGCTAAACTATACACTAGAAGAAACATGATTAAAAAATGCCAGACTGGCTAAATGTATGTTGCATCCCACTGATAGAACAGATACCAAAGTTTTGGTTAGAAACCACTGGAAAATATGGTGATGGAATGAAAGGATTTTTTCTTATCATTTTAGTTATTTTGTTTGGAGATTAAAATGCTCTTGGGCTTCAATACTTGGCCGTTTCAGGAGATTTAGACATTGTATTTAATAGCCAGACTGTCTTTTCTGAAATCAAACAATTCTGATGCCAAAAAACATTTTTAGTTACATTTGTGTAGAATAACAGTAATTTCCAGCATCCCATTTAATGAGTCATTTAAGTACACTATGTTCCTTAAAGGTATTTTTGAGGACATACCCCAAGGATTGTCCCTTTTAACATGTCTAAGATTTGGATTTGAAGCATACTCTTTTGCATAAAATACTCTGTTTTGTACTATGCCAGCCAGGCATAGTTTTGTAATATATTTATTTTGTCATAGCTGTTGAGGTCTGCTGAAAAAATGGGAAAAGAAAGCATAGTCTATAATCTTTGACAACAACCTCTTCCATTGTCTTTGTGGTGGCCATGGTTCTCTGTGCAACGGAGAGCCTGTGCTGCTGAGGACAAGGGACTCAAACAACATAGATTGATGGCTTCCATTGGCTCAGATGCTACAGCCCAACCACTTAAATAGCTCCTTCACCTAGATTAAAGAATTATCAAAGCTGCATAAGGTTCATTGAGCTTTCCATCAAAGTAATTCACTGATAGATATCAATATGTGGAGAAATAAATTGGCTCACGTGGTGCACTCTATTTTCCTGCTGGGACTACATAAATACTTGCCTCAAAGACACAGGGAGCTATTATCTGCCTTGAGAGGCAGTTAGATTGCACAAACCGATAGCAGGGTTGTCTGGAATTAGCAGCAGCTAAACAGATGCTTTTGGTCAGATCCTGTCAGTACACTGCTTGGATGAATATATGTCCTGAAAAAATGTTTTGTCTCTTCTCCCAATCTGATTGCCCTCGTTCAGGGCCCATATCACTCTTGTGCACAAATGAAGGCAATCTGGATAGTTATCTTATGCTTCTGAAGAAGCAAACTAGTTGGGAAGAGAGGGACTTACTACAGTGCAGTTGAATCCAGTGTAATTGTTTCATCTGTCAGCTCCTATCCCACAGGAAACTACAATAATTTACCTTCTGTTCCATTCAGGAGCAAGCTACCGTAGTTTAGCTTTGCTTACTGCAGGTTAGGAGCAGACAGACAAAGCAGTTACACTGAATCATTTGGTACGTGTTCCCAGGTAATACGTCCCCACCCTTTAAACCAATATAATTGTACATCTGTCCATTGCAAAATTCAGCTTCTGGTGCAGGCCAATTTTAGAGTTGATAATCATATAACTGATGATGACTCTGGCTCCAAATCATTTTCACAGTGATAGCTTGTTCATTATTACTTCTTTTAATAACTATAAGACTTATATGGATTAGTGAAGTTTTAGGTCTTTTTTTTTAGTCAATACAAATATATGCGAGAAACAAACCTTGCCCAAAAATGCTGTCCGTCTTCACAACCAGATGTCACATGAGTGCTTAAGAATTGGAGGGAAATGACCAGGGAGGATGTGGATAAAAGTGTCAAGAACATGTGGTTACACAAGACAGATACATGCACAATTTGGTGGTCCTTACAGTCTAGAGACTAAAGCCTTACAGTCTCTAGTTACTGACAGTTTTCTCAGAGCTTCTGGTAGAAATATTTCCAAGATGAATTAGCAATTAAAGAAAAGATAAATAAAAATCTGACTAAGTGAAAGCATTCCTCATTAGAGCTCTGGTTTACATTCAGTCTTTTAAAGGTCTGTGGAACGAGTTTGTTCAAATATCCCTACCTTCCATGTCAGAAATATGGTCATGCAGTCATGCCGAAGAGCAGAAATATTTTCTCAGTGCACTTGGTGCTAAGCCTTTAATTGGTAGGCCTTGACATGGACAAAAAGGTGAAAGCTTTCATGAAAACCAATTTCCCTCATCTAAAAAATGTAAATTTTTAATGGAAAAATCTTGGCCTAAACAAGGGTAAAAACTCAAATTCAGTGTTTTTCAAAATGAAAATCCTCATATTCCATTTTTTGGGAGAACCAAAACAGACCATTGCAGCTTTTCCCTGGGCTGCTGAGATCCCCTGGCTCCCTTCAGAGCCAGTCACCTGGCTTCCCAGGTAACATGTGATCCAAGCAGTCCATCAGGCAGGTCTTTGGAGATGCAAATAGCCATAGTTGCTCTGAAGCCTGGTTTTACAGAAACTTTTGGTGGCATCAGTATATTCACCAACACTCTCCTAGCTTTCTCTAGTGGAAAACTGTCGTATTAGAAAATTTTAAAGTAGGTTTAATATAAGTAGAAGCAAAAGGAAAGGTGGTCTGTTTGTCAAAACTGGTGGGCCTGATTTAGGGCCCTCACCCATCCTCTGATGCAATGCCTAAAGTTGTGTCTATGTTTATTTGTGTGTATTCCCTCTGCTACATGGTGCATGTGGAATGAAACACTGATGGTTTTACTTAATGATTAAGACCCAACACTGCTTCCCAGTAGAGCAATATGGGACAGTTAGGGCACTGATAGACACTCAGGTCCCTGCCCTAACTCATGGTACTTTGAGTAAAGTGCCATGAGTTAAAATGAGGCCCCCAACTGAACAGATGTTCACCTGTTGTATCGGGGAGAGGTTGGGAAGATGCTATCTGAAGGGAGGGAGGGAGGAGAAGGAGGGGAGCTGTGCGCTCTGGGTTTGCTTGGCCTGGACTGAAGGAGGGGGAGCAGAGGGAGGCCATGACTTGAGGGGAGAGGGGGCTCCAATTCACCCGCTCCCCCTTCAGCTCGGGCTGGGCAAACCCCAGCCCACAGCAGCCTCACTCTCCCTTCATGCAGACAGCACCAGGTGCAGGGTGATCACACTGACAAACTGATCCTAGGAAACAGAAGTTTCCTAAGTAACTCCACTTTGTAGTGCCTTCATCCGATCTCTTGTTAGATGACGATTAATTTATCATGCGATCAGGCACTTTTAAAGGACTCTGCAGCTATGCACTTCTGTCAGGGCACTTTCGGGGGGCTGCTCATGTAACAAATGTCACTTCTCTCAGCGCTCTTAGGGACAGTCAACTGAAAGATACTGAGATCATGCTGAAGGCTAATCTTTTAGAACCTAAAGAAATTCTGTGAGCTGACCCCTGTCTGCACTTTTGGCAAAATAAAGGAATAATTTTGCCAGTACTTGCTCAATTTGCAATTAAATGTGCTGGCGGCTCTCCAGGGAGACTTCCATCAGCAAGAGTATTTAGCAGCACTGAGGATATTATTTCAAGACGCTGACCTTAGTTGTTGCCAGATGAAGTAGAAGATGGTTTTGTGAAGGTAAATCTACCTTGGTTTGGTGTACAAAGGCCACCAGCAGCTCTGGAATTGATAAGGATGCAATGTAGGGAGGAACTAAGTATAACTTGGGTTTTGTTTTGGGAGGAAAGGAGGGCTAGCAGTCCTTTCATTTTCCTTTGTCTTGTTTAGTTTCATCCTCATGCAAAAAATAGTCTGCAAAGCTTGTCTTGGACTGGGTAACTTCATTTTGTGCCACCCTGGGGGGTGCCACACCGCAGAACCATGGTCATGAGCAGCCAAAAGGCCCATTTGGAATCATGTGAATTGGTGAGCATGGTGGGAAAACCTCGCTCTTCACAGTGTGGCTGCAAAGTTCCTATGGCACTGGATCCAGTGCCCTACTGGGGAGGGGACTTACTGGAGCCACTCAGCATCCTTCACTCCTCGCCACTTAACAGCCCCAGTGCTGTAGGAAGGGTTGTGGATTCCTTGCATAAATGTGCAGGCCAGTTGGGATCAAGGAGAGAATGAAGTGGATCCACACTGTCCAACATGATACTAGTTCCCCTATCATTATCTCATGTCAAAACATTGTTCTGGGTGAGGTTCAGGTTGGATTATCTGCTGTCATTTGGTGGCAGTTCTTCAGTTTCTCTGTAGCACACTGATCCAGGATCAAGGGACTGATTTGTCTTAATATATTAACTTTCTCTTTCACTCTCCTGAGCCCAATGCAGTGTGCATTCATTGACAGCTGATGTCTAGCTTCTGCGGTCTGGATTTGGTGGCACAAGATTTAAAAGTAATGATGACTTCAAAATAATGAGACCTCAGCATTTGACTACCAAAGCTTTGCTGAGCGATTGGTGGGGAGGGGAGACTGCCATTTTGTGTGTGGAGATTGTAATGTGTGGATAGGTGATAAGCAGGATTCCAACTTCTTTCTGAAATCACTTTTTATAATCCCCCAAATTGTCCTTGGCCTAAAACTAAAATAGCTTCAGACAAGACTCTAGTGCAGTGAATTTAATAATATATTTCTGCTTGTGGTAATTATTTCTTTAACTATTACAACGGCGCTTGTTCAACAATTTCTCTAGAATATATGATGACTTCCTATTCTTCAAATACAAACTGAGACAAAAAGAATTGCATAGACATCATGTATTACTGTTTTTTATAGTCATCACTTAGAGCATGTAATATGCATTGCCCTCTGTCCGCAAATGTTGTCTGTGCATTTATATTTTTGTAAGATCAGCATGGTTTGATTTGCTTTCCATAAACCCTATCTCTTCTTGAAAAAAGGAACATCCTGCTATAAGTGGATTTTAGCTGGGCAGCTGTTCCTTAATGTCTTGCAGCAGGATTTAGTGTTTTGTAAGATTGATTTTGAATTATTGTGTTCTAGGTTATAAAGTGACAAAGTATAACCCGGATGGAAGTATAGGTAATGGTAGGGTTTGTGAATAAGATTACGGATGGGCAATAGGCAGCCCGTGGGCTGGATGTGATCCACTAGGTCATTCTATCCAGCACATGGGGCCCCTAAAATTTTTTAAAAATAATATTTAACTGCCCCTGGCTGCCTGTCACGCGGTCCTCGATGGCTTGCCAAAACTCAGTAAGCGGCCCTCTGCCCAAAATAATTGCCCATCCCTTGTAGAACTAAGCTTCTTCATACTGACTTCCTTTGTGGTCTCATCATGTCACTTAGAGTTACATTTTCAAATACACAATAAATTTGGGGGGGCTAGCTTGGCACACAGGACTCTATTTCCTGAACAGTCTGGAACTTGTTGCTTGCATTAATTTCGGCACTGAAGTCTAGTACCTCTGAAAGCCAGGTCAAACAGCAAATCAAGCAACTAAAGCAAAGTTACCTATATTTAAGGGGTCATATTTGAAAATTCAGAGCTTACTGTTCCTTTCTCTGTTAACCCTTCAGTAGAATAAAGATGATGTCCCTAAGGAAATGAGTATTTGTGAAGCACTTTGAAAAGGAAGACTGCTCAGCATAGACTAAATATAACAAGACAACTAATGGTGTGTTCAGCCCAAGGTATTTAAGGAAGAATATGATAGATTAGTACAAATATTCAGAAATGCAAAACTCTAGAACTCTACAAATATTCAGTATTTTTTCAAAGAATTCTTTCAATTAACTTATGGCCTAGCTGTGGAAGTAACATTATTAGTTATAAATTATTAAACTTTGGAGTTAAACAAGTTGTAAAAGCTGAACATAATACCTTTTCTGTTGTGTTGTGCTTGATTCTTAGATTCTGACTCTACAGAGTGTGTGCTGGGAACTATCCAAACGTAGAGGTCCCTGTCCTGAAAACCAAACAATTAAAGTTGTATAGAATTTATACAGTTAAGCTTAATTATTCTCAATTAGGCAATACTTCTGCAACTTGCTGTACTAAATGAACAAATTCCTGCAACTGACCTCAAGCTGGCTATGTCCCATTATAGGATGTATAATTTCTGTTCCATTATTCATTGTTTCTGTAAAGATTAGGGAATGGAAAAGAAGGAAAGATAACTTCTGGAAATATCATATAACTATTGTGACCTGACACACCTGTGGTGTAGTGGAAATTCATCCACCTAAGAAGCTATTTCCAGAATAAGTCTAAATTTTGCTGGGTTGGTTTTAGTACATGGGACCTAGTTATGTGGTCATGTCTCAAATATCAAAAGAATACTGAAAATATATATTCTGAAGTAAGGGAGAAGTTTCAGATCTCTCTTCTGCAACCTGTGTATTGCATTTTGATTCCAGTAGATATTACAGGTTCATATGTCTTGGGGTGTGCACAATAGTGCCTAGAATAAAGAAGCCATATTGCAAGTTCTGTTCCCTGATCACTGATCAGTACAAAAGTGGGGAGCTACCTCTTAAAAAAAGACAATAAGGCCATTCTTACTTGCTTGGTTGTGTTTTAGAGTGGTCAGCACTGCTGGGCTCATTTGGAGTTAATTGCTTGGAAGAGACATTTTCTATGATAATTGCCAGAAAGCTATGTTTAAATTACATGTTTAAATTGAATGTTGTATCTTGAATTTTAATTCTCACAAGGTAGAGGCATGTCTGGCATAGCCTGATGTAGGATCCTGTGATAATTTGAGATCTCAGGTTTAGCCTGGGAAAGAATTAAACTGCTCTAGCCCAGATGGAGCCAGTTCAAGCTGTTCCAAACTAATAGCTTTTTCATTCTTGTGTCAAAGCCTTTTTTGGTATTCTCTGTCATGACCTCTTACCTGAACTATAGTTTCATTTCCCTTTGGTTCCCTTCTAACAGCCTTCTTTGATTTAGATTTGTGCATTCTCAGAGAAGGGCATATCAGCAAAATTAGGTGAAAATACATGTTGCAATTCCTTTTTCTCTTCTCTCTCACATTTTTTGGGTAGACAGGGCAGGATTTTCAGACACATTTATGCATATACTAAGGTTTTCCTCCAGATCTTTAGGCAGTTACATACCTTTCAAATTCTGACCCCCAGTCTTAAAAAGATAGAAGATCACTTCGATAGAATTTTTTTCATTCCTTTTTTAAATCTTGTTTTAAAAGGGATTCAGCATTACACAGAAGACACAAGGTTTGCATTAGGGGTATGCGAAGTGGGCCCTATTGGGTTCAGATTTAGATTCGGCCTGAATCGGGGACAGTGATTCGAATTGTTGATTTGGATCACTGTCCCTGATTCGATTCAGCCATATCCGAATCTGAAGATTCAATGCTGATTCAGAGAATCAGCGATTTGGACAGAGACACAGCTTTAAATGTTTTTTTTACATACCTCAAGGTACCAGCACTGCTTGTGAATGCTGCAATGCTGGGGCACACGGAGCATCCCACAGGAGTGTGGTGGGGAGCCTTCCACATGCTTGGCGGCGAGCTCGGAAGTGGACCAGAAGTACTTCTGCTCCCCTTCCAGGTCCACTGGGGAGTGTGCTGGAGGGGCCCCCCTACACCCTCCCAGCTCAGCAATCAGCCACAGGGGGAACCCATGTGCCCCCCCCCCAGACCCAGGAGGCACCAGTCACCGAGCCAGGGAGGTATGAGGGGAGGGCACCCCCAGCAGACCTGGAAGTGGACTGGAAATGTTTCTGATCCACTTCCAGGTATGCTGCCGAGCACACTGGGGAGCCCCCCATGCTTCTGTGGGACACTCCATGCACCTCAGCATCACAGCACTCATGAGCCACCTGCTACCTAGAGGTACGCAGAAGAAACGTGTAAAGCTGTGTTTATGTTTAAATTGCTGAATCTCTCCGAATCAATTTGGAGGGTTCCGATTAGATTTGGAGAGATTCAAGGCTCCTCTGATTTGATTTGGATTCAGAGATTCAGCCACCAAATCGAGCCGAATCTCCACCAAATTGAATCAGGGACTCATTTTGGTATTTTACAATTCACTAAAATATTCAAGTTCCAACTTTTTGTTTGCAAATTAGACTTTTAAAAAATTGAACTATCAGGTTTTATGAAGGACATATAAATTATGTTTCACACAGCTTTGCTTCATAGATACATTTCACAAATTGTGTAGCAGAGTATTAGAGTTCTTTTTAAAAAAAAGCTTAAACACCAGATGCTTCCAATCCTCAACAGTTTTATATGCCTCTCTTTGAGTTCATTAGTGCATATCCTAAATTTACCATATATTAGGCAAAGGTATAAGAATGTATGCTAATACAAATGTGTGCACTAATTTAAAAAAAATGTTTTTTCTAGCCTTTGTTACATATCACAGATAAATTAGTAGATACAAGTAGCAGAATGTCATGGGTTCATATAAACTTGGTAAATTATAGATGGCTCAGCTCAATGAGCCTGTTCTAACTACAGCAGAAATCCATGTGACTTGACATTTATATAAGATACATTCTGGTGTAGTGAAGCCAGAACAAAGGCCTTGATACTACTCGGTGTGCTGGGCAAGTTAGGCTACCCCTAGCACAAAGAATGGGATCCCAATCAACACTGGTGTGAGAGTAGTGATGGGTGTGGTCCAGGGCTTGGGCCACTGTGCTGGAGGCTCTCCTGCCTAGTAGATCTTCTTAGGAATGCGTATATGCTTGGAGTGCAGCGGGGTGCATAGACAGCAATGACGAGAACAGAACCAAATTAATCAAGAAATATGATCATTATTTCTTTCTCATTATACAGAACATCTTGTTACCTGGCAGGGGAGATACTACCATAAGAGGTGTTTTTGGCCCAGGTGGTTTTACTTGGTATCTTACCTGGCAGGAGAGAGACCTGTCTTGTTGGCCTTGAATGACTTGGTTTAGTTAGAGGGTAAAGACCTATCCCTTGTTCTGCAGGCAGGTTGACCCCTGCGAGAGTCTACAAATGCTTCCAAATGGAAGGATCTTGACTACACAATTTATGGTGATGGGGGACTGCTCTTGGGCTTTCTACTTTCCCTCTAGTTTGCTCCTTTAGCCCTTTGGCTGGAGGCAAGCAAGACCAAGGCCTCCAAGGCTGCCTGCCATGGATTTAAAAGTATCTGAAGCCCCAGGCTAAAGAGCCTAGGAGGTAGGATATTTGCTGGTGGTAGCACTCCACATACTTGAACGATTTAGCTGTGCTCAGTTGATAGAATTCAGAATTGATTTAAGCTGGTTGGACTTGAGACACATTTTTTTTTTTAAAAAAAACATAGTTTTCCTGGCAGGGGAGATACCTTGAGGTTGGTTTGGCTTAGGTGGTTTTACTTGCCAGGCAGAGGAGATACTATTCTTGTTGACCTTGAATGACTTGGTGTAGTTAGAGGGTGAAGGACTGTCCTTCGCACAGCAGGCAGGCTGACCCCTGCGAGAGTCTACGAATGTGAATTTCTTGGGTGCGCAATTTATGGTAATGGGGGGATTGCTCTCAGGCTTTCCAACTTGCTTCTCCTGCAGCCTTTTGGCTAGGGGCAAGTAACTAGATGGCATCCAAACTCTAAGGCCTCCAGGCTTGTGGCTTGCACATAGGATGCCTGCCACGGGTTTGGAAGTATCTGAAGCCCCAGATTGAGCCTGGGAGGTAGAATACTTGCTGGTGGTAGTGCCACACAGACTTGAACAGTTGAGCTCTGCTCAGTTGATAGAATTTGGAGCTGATTTGGCTTGAGACATGACATTAAAAAAAAAAAAGCATGGGTTATACAAGGCCCCGGGGGCCCCATCCAGCCCACTAGGCCATTCTATCTGGTCTGCGGGGCCCCTAAAAATTTTAGAAAATTAAAATTTATCTGCTCCTGGCTGCCTGTCAAAGATGACAGGAGCCATTCAGTTTGCTACTCAATGGAGAAAACGGGTCTCATTCCAAAGTCTAAGAACTTTGAAAACACTTTCCAGTCTGTCATCCTAATAAATACTTCATCTGAAGAAGCTGCTTCCTGATCAGAGTGCTGCTTTCCTAGCATTAAAAGGAAGTCATTAGTTATATCACTATAACTTGCCAGCAGGCAGCTAGCTTAATATTGACATGTCAAGCTGTTACGTTGCATAATGTAACATAACAATGGAACTTGTCTAGGTGATGAAATGCCAGCACCTTGACATTTGAAGTGCTTCATATTTCTGCTCTACTGGGAACTTTCATATTTATTTTTTCAGTATGATTCAGCCCATAAAACTACTGACCAATGCTAACAAACCCAAAATTTAAAATGAGATAGGCCAAAGGACTACTGAGCACTTGCACAGTGCAGTTATATGCATAGGTATCAGTATGTGCATGTCCATGGATCTGAAACACAAGGTAACCCAAATGCATGTGGAACATTGGCTTCCTGTTAGAATTGGGCCTTAGTTCTTGCCTTACTGGGAAAAAAAGCCTCTTAGTAATTTGTGCCACCTCTGCTACCAGCAAGTTTGTTTTTCTGTTTCACATGGTTTGGATAATGATTCATCAGCTCCACATTTATTCCCAGGCACTTCACTTTCTGGACCTTGTGCAGTGTGCCATGTTTCAATATTCAAGTGGCACATGCTAGAAGGAAATTTAAATCCAAATAAAAGATTGATTCACTGATCTATTTTAAAGCACAGCAATATAGGGTTTTCCCCATTTCTCCCTTATTGCAAAGCTGCTTTCCAGGCCTTCTCCTTCCATATATTTTTATGTATTAAATAATTCCAATTATTGTTACCTAAATAAATAATAAATGGACAGAAAAAGAGCTGTGATCTGAATATAAGGGCTATGAATCAATCAGCAGGATTGTTGCCATTCATAAACCATTTGCATTTTTAGCATGCTTTATAGAAGCAGAATCTCTAAACGAAGATTCAGATTTGTAATCCAAAAAACTTTGGACCAAATCCAATGAAAGACTTAGGTAGCGGAAAGTTATTTTGTTAAGTTATTTTAGTCTTTTTACGGTGGAAAGTGCACCCACCACAGAACCATACCTTCTTTGGTGGCGTAGTGGGAGATGTTCTTTACAACATAAGGAAGCAGTTTAGTTCTGGCTTCCCATTTCCTAGATGAGTGAAATAACTGTATGTGTGTGGGGGTGCATATGGAAAGTAGGTAATGGACCCCCCAACATGATCTACCCCCCGACAACTATTTTAAAAGACAGTCTGATGCAATGGGTATTTGTGGGTGTGCTCAGAGACCACCTACCAGATTGAACCCCTTCAAAGACTGAGGCAGAGGAACATGGATCCTAATGAAGTTTAGGTGTGACCTAGGCACCGTGTTGCTCTGCACTCTCAAAACAGGCACGTGTGCCCATACCCCGAGGTAGAATTTTTAGGTGCCTCCTGAAACTCTAAGATCAGTCTTGAAGCCTCTGTGGATTATTGTACATAATCTCAAATTTTATGTAGAAGACCATCTGGACTCCTACATAAATCCTGAGCAATTCACTTTTATGTGCATATGTTGGAGGTAAGAAGCATGGCTCCACTGCGGTTCACTATAGTCTGGGCTGGAGCCTCATCCAGGGCCACCTCTGGATGATGCTAGTTAATAAACTCCTGGAATGAATGTTTCACCGACCCACCTTTAACATTGCTCTCTCTAACAATGTATGCAAAACTGGTGCAGAGGCCCCCTGCTTGGCTGCTTTGCTGCAACCCACTCTAGCTTATGATATAATATCAGAGGGAAAGAAATTGCGGCTGATCTTCTTGAATCACCAGTGCATTTTAATGCAGAGCTCCCTTCAAGATTGTACAAGCAAATCCCCAGTATTTGATTGGCGATGTGCTGTACAGAAAAGGTCAGATTTGACTTTGGAGACATCTGCTTCATCACTTCCCAATTATCTCCAAATTTCTCAGTAAACTATTCTCAATATCATTACCATGTTTGAAGTCCTAATAAGGGACTCGAGCAGTTACTAAACTAGCATTAAAAACTAATGTTAGATTTGCTAATTAGCGCCCTTATTTCTCTGAATGGAAACCATTTTCAAGTTTTCATTTATTGCCTCTTGTGTGTAGCAATTTGAGGTACTGATGATAGCAAAATCAAGACATTTGGACTTGAATTCAAATAAGTTGGAAAAAAAAGCAAAGCTTCCTTGCAAGGCCTTTTCCTACTCATTTATATATTATTGTGCAGCTTAATATTAGGACATTGGAGGGGTAGAGTACTACCCTGGGCATTGGAGACCAGGGCTCATGTGTGTGCCATGTGGAACAAGTCACCTTTGTATTTCTGTAGGAATCAGACATGTTAAATCCCTTTGAGGATCTGGGTCTCAGTTTATTTGTTCCCAGTTTTCAAATGGCACTTTTCTACCCTAGGATGGAGATTGCAAGCAGAAATTCATTTAAAACTGTGAGGTGTTCAGACACTAGCATTACTGAGAAAGCAGTTAAATGTCTTTATTCAGTAAAGCGCTTCCCAAAAACCCAACCTGCATAGCAAGGCTAAGCAGAAGCTGCCATGCAGACCAAGGGGTTGTTTGGGGACTGATATAGCAAATGCAGAATCTGGGGAGTTAATGGATTTTTTTAATGAGTTTCATAGAACAGGGGCAAAGCCAAAAAGGATAGCCAGAATATGGTCTGGGGTCGTAGCCTGGGGAAAACATTTGCAAATAAATTGGAGTACATAAAAAGCCTGATTCATCACCCTCTTCTCCTACCAGAAATAAACCTTAGCATTTTTTGCTAGATATGTGACAGGGAGCCAGGAACTCCTGTTACTTTAGAGTGTGTAGCAGGGTAAGCTGGCTGTGTGGGGTGGCAGCAGACAAGCACAGGCTGACCCTCAAATAAAGGGGAAACTTCTGTGTGTGGCTGGAGAGCCACATGACAGGAAGGGGCAGTGCTTTGAGGCATATAAGCCCAGGGCCCGAGACAAAGGGAGTGATCTGGGTCTCTATGTTGCAGGGAGAGGAGCGGCTAAGCAAGCTGGCTACAGGAAACAGGTGCATGGACACCCAAGCTACCCAAAAGAACTAGGTGGAGACAGTAAAAGGGGGAAGTGTAGTTTGTGGTGTAGTATTGACCCAAAGTTGGGGGAGGATTTTAGTTGGAAGTGATTTGCTTATATTTATGTTATGCTTAAGTTTAACACTGTAGGACTGGGTTGTGGCTACAGGGGGAATATGGAGGCCACAGGAGTGCTTGAGAGGCACTGCACGTAGCTCTGTAAGAGTTAGGGACCTGAGCATGATGAGAGCAGCCTTGCCTGGGTCAGAGACCCCAGAGGGCTGAACATGCTGAGAGCAAGGCCAGGGGCCTAGGGCCCAAAGGGGAAAGAGCAGGGCCAGAGCCCCAGAAGCCAAGGTCTAAGGTAATACACTGGGACAGGAAGGCACAGACAGAGAAAAGGGGCTGAAGCCCTAGCAAAGGTGCCTAAGGGGCCAAGGGGCCAAGTGTGAAGTCAGGGCCAGAGTGTCCTCTCCAAATACTGATTGACACCTGCAAAGCATAAGCATAGATATATGGGTGGATGGAGACCATGATTATTGCCCTTAAGGCACAACTACGGTAGTCTTAAAGAACTATGCCCTGCAGAGTGTGAAGCAGAGACACTCCAAGGATTAGGGTTTGGAGGCAGAGGAGCTCTGAAGGCTAGATAAAGAAAGGCATCTAGAAAGAGGCTTCCCCAGCCTCCGGATGCAACCTCCCCAGTTAAATATCATAAGATCAAGTTATGGCAGGTGAGAGATAAGAGGTGAGAGAGGCCAGGGAGTTAAGGGAAGTGAATACCATAACGGGTATCAGATGCTGGGGGCAGACCCCCCAACCCTAGCATAATGTCATTAAACAGTAGTATTTTAGATGCATTGGAACAGATATCTAGCAAAACACTTTCTTATTTTCCTTATGGAAATAACAGGTATGGTAACCAATAGACTTGCATGACTATTATTTATATTTCTATAAATTATTCAGACATCCCATAGAAGATAACAAAGAACTATGTCCCTGATTATAAAAAGAATATGTGGTTTTTAAATTCTATAGATTGGTGAGTATTTCCAAGACCACAAAATGAATTTACCAAACTTTCTTATTAGGGACAAAGCAGTCATTGTCTTTTGAGATATAAATAAGTCTATTCTACTTGCCAACTATATGAAAATGGAACGTGTAAGAGGCAAAATGGTCGCAGGTCAGAATGTTTCCATTTCAATACAGCCTTTTTCTCTTTACCAAACAGATTAGGATGTTGGCAACAAGTTGAGCAAATTTACATCAGAAGTTGCTCTTTAATTAAGCACTTCATTATCTTGCAAATAAAGTACATAGAAAACCTTTAGAAGATGCAAGGATTCCATTTTGCAAGGAATTTGATAAAAAATAAGAGACCTCAATTTTAAGGCTCCTTGCTTTCAATCCATTAATTCAGAGACTCATGCAGTTTTTCAAACATTTTTTAAAAATTGTGTAATCAATTAGATTTTAATGAGGACTAATTTCTACACCTATTTTGGACTTAGCACGCACTGTACATTTAATATATCACTTGGCAACTTTGGTTCAAAGAGGGCTATCAGCATTTTCATTATACACTGCTGTAAAAATTTGCTGTAGGCTACATCTTGGTTTAATATTTCCAGACATCCATTTCAAAACCATATTCAATTAAAAAACTTATATTTTATGAGTCATTAGCCCACAGTATGGTACTTTGAAAAAAACGTTAAGCTTTAAAATGATTCAAGCAGTTTTGTAAAAACCTGTTACTGTCCATGCAGGGTGTATTTCCCACCAACTTTAATAAAAGTGACTTTATATAAGCACAAATCCTATATTGGCAGCTGATTTAACCAGAATCATTGTTAAAGCATCCTTCTAATCTCTTGCATAAAATCATGTGCCTCAATAATAGATGTGTAGAAGTATTTGATCCATTGTCTCTCACCTCATAATAAATAGATTTCAAAAATTCACCAGTAAATAGTTTAATGGAATGGATTTTGAGAACCTGCAAGCTTGGAAGTATGTGTTTGCTAGAATGTTTGAATTCTAAACAATTGCTGACTGCAGCTTGATAAAGAAGTTCAGATTACACTCTTGTGCCATAAATTCTCTATGCTTGAAGCTCAGATCCATGCAGAGTGCTTGTACAAAGCTTCAGAGTCCTTTAAGGCCTCAGACTAGGGCTAAATACAGAGGTTTGCTGAGGTTAGATCACATTAATAATGGCCACCTGCTCTACCTTAGGGTGCAGACAGAAGCGCAGCTCCCAGCTGTGACTCAGATTTCTGCAAGGCATTCAGAGTTAAAATGTTACTACAGACCAAACACAAGTTCACTGTTGATTCCAGGGGAGGGGGGAACTTAGTTGCTGGCTGAGAGCTTGCATCCAGGTTTCCATAGCAATGGCCACAGCTGTCTGCCAGTGCTTGCTGTTTTCAGAATGGGAGGGAGGAAAGACAAGGGAGGGAGCTCGTTCTTGGGGCTCCCCACCCAGGGCAGAAGGGTGGGGTGGGTGAATTGGACCCCTCCCCCCCACCATAGGGGACTCCAGTGCACCTGCCCCACCCTCCTGGGAGCACTGAAAAATCCCCAGACCAAACTCCCCCTGATCCCTTTCCCCCCTCCCATTATGAAAACAGTGACAGGCTGGGAGCTCTGCAGACACAACTTACAAAAGACATGACATTCTGAACTGTCAGATTGTTACCCAATCAGCCATTTTTAAAGCTGTCTGTAGCCGTGCACTTGTGTTTGGTCACAACTATAGGCTGCTTTCTGTGGCCAGATTCGACAAAAATTGTCACTTCTGTCTGCACCCTCTGTTTGCCCTGGTGCAGACCTTACACTTATATTGACCTTACTAGGGGTGCAGATAGATCCTCCCTACTAGATCCCCTCCCCCCATCCTAACTTCCCTTAGATCAGGTGGCCAGTTTAAACTTCATCTCAGTGCCCCCAAACCTTTATACATCCCCTAGATCTTATATGAGACTGAACTTGTTGCCTTTGCCTTAAGAGCTGGGGTGAATGTTGACAAAACAGGAATTAATTATTTTCACTTTTAGTGCTCTCATGCACCCCATAAGCATTCCCAGGTGACCTACATTCGCTCTGACTGAAGTTAATACCAAAATTCTCCAACTGCAATAGAAACATATTTAGGCTGCCCTTAATGTAATAGAATAGAGGGCCTTTTTACCATCTATGAAAATCTGACCACTTTTCTCTGTTTGTGTTTCTGCTATTCTTCCTATCTCAAAAAAAACCCCTGTCTACTATAAGCAAAAACCATACGATGGGGCCCTCTAAGCATTATATATTCTTATTAAATAAGCATTGTCCCAGATTTATTGTTTTTGTTGTAATTAATAGCTTTTTCATGTTTGATTAAGCAGCAGATTATTTCTTGAGCTAAAAACTAGTTTAATCTCCACGCACACAGTTTAAAGATGAGATTGAAACTTGGTATAGTTGCTTTAACAGTGCTACAATGAATGTGATTAGTAAATTAGAACAAAGTAAATGTACTCACAGTTTACTGTCTGGGGGGAAAATTAGTTTGCACTTGGATATATTGAAGAGCTAGCAAATTGAGAACCTTAATTTGTACTCACTCATGCTTGCAAATAGTTTATTTCAGGTGTTCAGAAAACATGATTTTGTAAGCTTCCTTTGTGATAAAAAGTGGTTCTTATCTTATGGGATTATAATTATTAAGAGATGGGAGCAGAAATTTACCTAGCTAAATATTTTGTGGGTGTTTTGAAACCACAGTTTGAAGTAATTGATGTAAAATGCTAAGTAGATCCAGATACACCACCTCAATTTTTTTGATGCATGCGCACAAGGTGCATGAATAAAATCTCTGCAAATCCTGGGGTGGAGGGAAACATCCCATAAACTGGAGATTAGTCAGAAGGTCATTCCTCATCCATTATATGCCCTTGTCACTCTAGATTGAGCCCTCTCTCATGCCCAGAGACAAGCACCAGCCATCCAACCCAGATGTAAGTATTTTTTGGTCTGCTGCAGTCATTGCGCTATGTTTTGTGGAATTGGCAAGGCATCCTTCTGAACACTGAATGCGGTAATAGCACAAAATAGAATTTCTTGTGGGATTTTAGTGTTTCCATAAATGATTCCAGTCAAGACCACAATCTGTACTTAAATAAATTCTTCATAACACTTTCAAAACCAAGCTTTAATTCCAAGAGTAGATTGATGATGACCATCATCATGATGAATCCTTTCCTCCAGATAGAGAAAACTGAAGCATAGGCTGTGCATGTATACACACACACACATACACGCAACACATGTTCATACAGAGTCAACAGCATTCTTAGGATTAGAACTCAGGAATTTATGACTACTAACTGGTTTGTGACTCTACTGTCCTCCTACTTTGTGTGGAAGACTTCCATTGACTTAACAATGCTTGGGATCTGCACCAGTTTGCTAATCCTTTTGGAGAACAACAGAAGTGAAGTCAGCCATTTTGGCTTTACCTCTAAGCCTCTTCTTAAAAACAAACTGCAGTTCTTTTGGAGTTGGCCTGATTCTAAGAAGCCATGTGCAATGCAGTAAGTGACTTCACATCAAAACTGATAGGCAATTACTTGCCATGTCATATTGGCAGCATATTGCATGACATGGAGTAATGTAACATGACAAGGTGTTATGGCTTCATAATAATTAAAATATAAATGAAAATACAGTTAATTTTATCTGGCGTTATCATTTATCATATCAGAAGGCAAATGGAAGACCTATATTACAGCCATTCCAATGGAAATTCACTCAAATAGCAGTCGGAACAATTCACTGAAAACTAAACATATTTTGAGGTTGATTTTTCTTTTGCTTTATTAAATGCATAGAAAGGGACCCAGGAAACTGGCAATAAAAAATTACTTTCTATGTAGCATCAAATCTTCCTGCACGTTACATTTTGAAGGAAGAAATAAAATATCAAAATGGAATTCATCACAGATGGTTCCTGAACATGCATAAATTCACTTGCTTCAAGAACAGATGGAAAAGAAAAAAATTAGTAATTACAATTGTTGCTCCAAGAAAATACACAACTGACCTACCAAGATGCTGCAATGTCCTCTTGCAGCCTGGCTGTTGCCCCTGTCACCAATCACTATTTAGTAGCACCTGTTGCTGGCAGGATTGTGACAAACCTCTCTTCAGTTTTGAATGGCAAATAGCTGGGGATACATTGATTAGCTATGGCTCTCTGCCTGATTATATTGGAAGTATGTTAGCAATTTAAAGTAGTTGATGGACCTTTCCTTACAGCTGTACAGCTTGGATGGTAAAGAAGCATCCGCTTCAAATACCTTCATCTACATTTTAGTGAAACCTCCCATCATTCTCAGAACTCAGGAAAGTTGATTCTGGTTTGTTTAGCATTTTTGCCTGTGCTTAAACTCCAGTGTCCTTCTCAGCTACATTCCTGATAATCAGCAATAAAACTATTTAGGTCGCCAGAGTAAAAAGGCAGCTGTTTGAGCTCTAATTGAACTGAGACAGTTGATACACACTGAAGATCTTAACTCTTATTTAGTTCCTGGAGGAGATGAGATGAATTGAGGTTGAAAAGATTTGGAGATTAACAGTTCTGAAGTGCTCTTTTTCAGCCACTTTTGTCTGCCTCATAACTATTGAAACTAGTCCTTGTTTTATCACTATCTAAAAGCAGCCCTTGCCCCCCAAATCTTAAAGTTGAGTCTAGCTATTTTTTCATATGTGTGTCTATAGGTCAGTTCCTCTCAAGACACAGAGGCCTGTGCAGCTGTTTGACTTTCATGCCGTGGAACCATTATAATTACACAGCTTCATGGAATTTCACTGGTTGTTCCACAGCTGGGTGAATTTGTCTTATAGCTATATTTGTCTGTTTAAAGCTCACCATCTTCCCGCTGCTTTGTGTATTGAACACAGCTGGACTGCCCAGACCTCCTTTCTTATTTCACAAAAGCCGTAGGTTACTAACAGCTTGTTGCAGATATGAGCCAATGTTGATACAATGATCTAAGGTGAACAGCACTTTAACATCACCATTTGCCCAAGCCTACTGGTAACAAATGTTAATAAAGCCTGTAGAGCTGCCTGTTCTGTCCAAGGTTCTTCTATGAGAACTGAGGCAAGAGTACCAATTAGAGAGGCCAAAAAACATTTTGCATACCAAGTGGGAGTCAAACAATGGAGCTCAGGTCATAGAACTACTGGGCTTTCTCTGGAGCAAAGGGAAAGGAATAATCTTAAAGCAAACTTTAAGATTTGTTCTTAGAAAGGTCAGCTGCTCAGCATTTTCTGGATTTCAGAAATGGTGGTCCACTACATTACAGTGCTCTCTGGCTAAAATTTGTGGCTAGGCTGGAGGGAGGGGCCTGTTTATCAGCATTGTATCACTTACAGCTGCTTATAACAGTGTTTATGTATTTTCTCTATAGAGCTGGACATCAGGATTGCTTATAAACCATGTGTCATTTATCATCGAGAATGAATGAAGTACATGGCAATACATCATCAGTTTGACTGAGCTCAGTTAAGCCAAGGAGAAGCAGAAGATTATTACAATTATCTTAAATCTTCAATGATGATGAAGTTACATATGTACCATTTCCTTTACTCATTACTGTAGTAAGAAAATCTTCTTCACATAAATTGACCCAATATGGCCATTGTTCTGTGACTGAAGATCCTTTTCACTTTCTGAAGTTTAAAGTGTCTTAAGTTTATGATGTGGAGAGTACGTAGTACTGTGCATGAGATGCACAGTTTTGCTGTTCCAAAATGCCTGCAAATAAGTGTTTATTTTTTCTTAATGAACTTGCTTCATCCATATTTGTAGCCTTTCTGAGCATGTTCCAGTCAATCAAATATTACCAGTTGTGCAGTGAGGGAAAGGGTATTTCAAATTCATGTCTGTGAGTATTTCATGCTTGCCCAATAAAGGACAATAACAGAAACAATGCCAATGTAACTTTTCTGATTATTGATAACTCACCCACCATGGCTTTTATATTATATAATCAATGAAAAGTTTTGGTGATCCACCCATGCTTAAAAATATGGTGAATACTTATAAGTAAATCAGGGAAATTTTTGACCTCTTGAAACTACTATACATTATATGAGTGGTGGACTGCACAGTTCTTACTGCACAGTCATTTAATACTTGCATAGCCAAGTACTAAATGACTATGAAGTCATTGGTGTTGCTGCATAGTAGCATCCCCTCACAGTTTTTTTCTGACACAACTACACAGTAGCTCATCACTACTGTGCAGTAGCATTGTGTCACAGTCAGTGCCTCCCAATGCTACTGCACCATAGCAATGAGCTACTGCACAGTAACTCATTGCTACTGCACAGTAGTGTCTCAAGTAGACATGGCCAGTAAGTAGTACCACATGCTTATTTATTGTGAATTATTTACTTACATTTAATATCATTTGCTGTGTTGAATGGGTGTTTGCTGGTGTATTAGAGTACAATGCCAGTTGTGGTACCATGCTGAATGGCTTTTTGCTCTTTAGACAGATTACATTGTCGTCTTGATGGACAGGATGTACTGCATGTCAGAGGTTTCTTACTGGAATAGAATTAAGCAGTATGACAAGGGAGGATCAAAGCCACTGAGATGATAAAACATGAGCCTCTACTAAGGTGCATGGATGCTAAAACTCTCTTCTACCTTTCCTCTGTGAATACAAGCTCCAATTAAAGGAAAAGAGTTTTAGATGCTGAGAACAGCACATATCTAATTAAGGGCACAGCCTTGCATCTTTCCTCTTTCTTCTGTATCTAAAGGATTTGAGGGCAAAGGATAACTTCAGTTTTATCTGTATCATTTGTTGTTGTTACCATGATACACAGCCTCAGAGGACTCACTCTTCAAGTTCGGGTTGAGATGGAGATGTGCAAGGAGTTAGTTGTGCCTGTGAATTTTGGTTTTGAAGTTATTTTAGGAGATAACTAAAATTCCACCTAACTCTAAAGAGGTGTAAGTCTGAACTATGAGCATTTTGAGGCAGCAGGCATGGACAGGAACACTCGAATGGTCTTGATATGTACCTAAACTTAGGCAAACCAATGCCAATTTTGAGGGTTTGTCCTGAGGAGATTTGAAAGGTAGGTGTCCAGCATCCCTATAGAACCAAAAAAGAGATTTCAGAGGTGCTTTTGAGTGATGCAGGCCTATATGTCTAGCTCCCGTATGCAGAGAAGGGAGTAAAAAATACCACAGAGGGTGACTCAGAAACCCCAGGCATGCTTAGTCAATGGGACGCTGCTTCTTTTGAACTCCTGCTTGTCTCAAGTTTATTCATTATGTGCATCTCCTCACTTGTCACTCACCACTCGCACTCCACTTCAGACCTCAGCATGCCAAGTTTCTGAAAACAGATCACAATATGGTAGCTGTACCCATTGTTTGCCTACAGGCTAACAGTTAAAGCATACTTTTAGCATGTGGGAGACCTGAGGAGATTTGCACCTAGATCTCCCACTTCCAAGATAACAGCTCTAATTTCCAGACTATAGAAAAGGATGACTGAAGGCAGTCCCCTCCTTCAACCCTTCCTGTTGAAACTGGCCTACTGAGCACAAAAACATCAATTAAAGGTGATATATTTCAGGAGCTAGTCACCTTTTCCCAAGAGATCTTTGAGCTAAGCAATGTGTCCTTTTATTTCAGAATGTTTTACAAGCTAGCCAAGTCTGGTCCATCAGGTCTCATTAGGATTAAGGCTGCCTCTGCTGTCTATTTCTAAACTCTCCTATTCTGTAAAATGGAATTTAGGCATCCAGTTGACCCTATTGTCCAAAAAGAGCCAGAGCCCATGATGCGTCAGGCTCATGTACAACCAGAGTAAAATCTACGCTACATACATCTTGATGACCCGTAATTACTGTAAGATGGGTAAATCTGTAATTTCTTACTGGGCCAGTTAGATCAGACACAGTACAAGGGAGAACTTGGTGACTGGGTATTTTTCTGAAGCTAAAGAAATATACCAAGTTTTTCCAATAACAATAAAAACTTTTGCAAACATTCATGGTGCTTACCAGCCACTGAAGAAATTGTGGTAGCCATTTTGGTATGTTGGTTCAGATGGGATATTATAATTTCTTCCATGACTTTATCTAATGTCTGGTTGCTGCTTACTTGGTGCAATTACAGTTAAGCCAAAAACAGTTACATTTTAGTCTCGATTTAGACAGTAGAATCAAACTATCATGTATTCTTTGAGATTCTGATAGCCCAAAACAGTCTGAAGAATTCATCATGTTAGAGAGAAAAGTGCAGGGAAAGAGAGAAAGGATATACAAGAACTTGCAAATGGGTCTAGACACCAGATCTACAACAGTGCTCACACCTATGTTTATTATCAATAGCTGTTTGAAGTTTATTAGATTAAATAAAACAAAAAAACACAGCCCCTAATTGTCCCTGTCCACGGTATCTTCCCTTCCCATTGTCTTTTATCCTGGTGTGTTGACTTAGGATCCTGTGTATGGTTTGGGGTTTTTTTGGTAAGTTAATCAAAAGTGGCTTAGACCAAAGTCCTCCACTCCTGTGCACACGTACACATAAACACATGCTTCATTGAATATTAGAGTAGTCCATATCCAGATCTCAACACTAAGATTTGGCCCCAACAATGGAAAAAACTTCTGGAAAAAGCAAAAAAGGGGGAAGAAGGAAGAAAAAGATACTGGGTGTTTTTGAGCCTGTGCACTTTCCCAGTACGTGGCTGCTCTATTATATATGCACATGCACACAGAAAATCATCTGGCACAATTCTACTGAACAATAAAGATTTAATTGTTGTTCTAATTTCCAGCTGTGCATTCAGTTCACATCTTCATCTGCTGTTGCTTCTGTACTTCCCTTAACTGTCTCCACACAAACAACAAACCTCTGACCTTGAACTGCTAATATTCATAAGTTTATTCTGCATGTTATAGGCAGAACTGGTAGCACAACCTATAATTAAGGTTGGTCAACCCTTCCCCTTATACAACCCTTTTTTCAATTTCTACAACTGTCAAATGTTCATAGTTGGGTCTGCAATTTTCCAAGTTGCATCAGGCTAAATTTTTATGGAAAGTTTCAGCAAAAAAAAAGGCTCAGCTGTTTCCAAGATGAGTAAAATTATATATAATTTTTTGCTAAAAAGTCTTAAAACTCCACTGTCCTCATGTTGCAGAGGAGGAGCTTACATTTTATCAAGAGACAGGATGGTTTCACATTGGTTTTTATTGTATAGGATTTTTTTTACTACTCCAGTGGGAAATTATTCTAACTTTGATCATGTTATACATCTGAGCTGGACTTTTCCTGTTAGTGTTACAGGCTATGGTCAGCATGGATGCTAGAACCCCAGTTGCCAACTGTCTGTAAATCTGCAGATAGTAAACCATCAAGCTAAAGATGCTTGTCCATAAAATCCGTAAAGAACTTGAGCCTCCTGTAAAAACTCTAAGCAGCTGGAGCTAATTGAAGTTTCCTGATGAGGAAGCAGCTGGTCACAGTGTTGAAACACAGGCAGAGCATAGTACCCTGAAAGGAGCACTTCTCAGGGCTTTGTAGATCCCTTCCACCTGTAGCCATGTGCTTTTTCTGTTGCTGTTGACTGCCTATAATGCTGCTGAATCACAAATAGGTTCCTTTGAAACTCTATGCCAGGATGTGGAGAATGGGGCCAGAA
>NW_017728998.1:25878542-25879548 GCF_001723915.1 Gavialis gangeticus | reverse complement strand
GATGTGCTGTACATTTGAAGATAAGTCCAGGTAGAGGTCACCTCTATTCCAAATTGTGACCCCAAATGGAAAGACTGGTGAGGAGGTCTTGGGCAAGGCAGGCAGAATAGTGGATGGTGTGGTCAAAGGAATCAGACTGTAGGGACCCCTGGAGGATAGCATTTTGTAAAACTATTGCCGCAGTCAAGCATGATTGCCAACCCAATATTTAGATATTTATTTTTGCTTTTTACTGATGACCAAACATTTTTATTTTTTACTATAGTTGCTGTTAAACCCCTAAATTTGAACTCAGCCTTTCTAACTGGGGTATGGCAGCAGGGCAGAACCCGGCAGAAGAGGTAACTATACACTATGTAAAGCATGCATCAGTAAAAAACATGTCAGTAAATAGTTTGCATAATGTCAATTAAATAAAATGTCTTAAATTGGCAACTTTGACCAGAACTGAAAAAAGAGAATCACTCTCCCTTGTGCTCTCAGTGCTCCTCCTTGTTGTATCTAATTAGCATGAAACAGAAATCAGTATCCCAGGTGCACCAGAGATAAGAAGCAGACTGGGGGAAGCAGTATAATGAGACATGGAGCCTGGTGGGGAATGAAGCTGGACAAGCTGGATATATTGAGCCTGATTGGAAAAGGAAACTTGGATAAGGTTCCACAAGGAGACTGGGATTAATAACTGGGATAGAGAACAAGGGACTCTGATGGAGGAATCCCAGAGATGGAAACTACATCTATCTTTTAAGGCAGGCATGTTTTTCTGACACCCCTGCCAGTTCTATGAAATCTTCCTCTCTCCACCCTAATCTACCCTTGCAAACTATATCCACTCCAGTGATTCTTAAAGACAAAACAAAATAAAATAAAACTGGCAGGGGTGGCAGAAGATTTCATAGACATTTGGGCTGGAAGGGACCCCGGAGGATCATCGAGTCCAGCCCCCCACCGTAGGGGCAGGAAGTCAGCAGGGATCAAAGGATCCCAGCAAGATAAGCATCCAAAT
>NW_017728998.1:25860806-25873542 GCF_001723915.1 Gavialis gangeticus | reverse complement strand
GACAGTGAAGAAGTTCTTTCTTATGTTCAGCCTGAACCGGTCACAGTGGAGTTTGTGACCATTCGATCTTGTCATCCCTTGGGGGGCTCTGGTGAACAGTTGTTCCCCCAGATCCTGATGAGCACCCCGATAAGCTTATAAGTGGTCACCAGATCACCCCTGAGCCTGCACTTTTCCAGGCTGAATAGCCCCATTGCTCTCAGCCTCTCATCATATGGTCTGTTTTACTGCCCTCTGATCATGCATGTGGCTCTCCTCTGCACCCTCTCAAGTTTCTCCACATCCTTTTTGAATTGTGGAGCCCAAAACTGGATGCAGTACTCCAGCTGTGGCCTCACCAAGGCCGAGTACAACAGGAGAATGATGTCCTGGGATCTGCATGAGAAGCATCTATGGATGCAAGCCAGCATTTTGCTCGCTTTACTAGCTGCAGCATCACACTAAAGGCTCATGTTCATCTTGTGGTCAACCACGACCCCCAAGTCCCTTTCATCTGTAGAGCTTAGCACTACCAAGCCTATATGCATGGTGCTGGTTTTTCCTCCCAAGGTGGAGAACCTTGCATTTTTCGTTGTTGAACACCATGAGGTTCTAGTTCGCCCATTTCTTGAGTCTGTCCAGATCCATCTGGATCACCCTCCTGTCCTCAGGTGTGGATGTTTTACCCCAGAGTTTGGTGTCATCGGTGAACTTGGCCAGTCCACTTCTGACACCAATGTCCACATCATTGATGTAAATGTTAAACAGTATAGGCCCTAAGACAGAGCCTTGTGGGACCCCACTGGTCACAGCACACCAAGACAATTGGCTCCCATCAACCACCGCCCTCTGGGTCCTACCACAGAGCCAGTTCCCCAGCCAGTGGATCGTGGTGAAGTCAAGGCTGCAGTTAGCCAGTTTAATCAAGAGGTGATCGTGGGATACCCAATAGAAGGCCTTTTTAAAGTCGAGGTATATGATATCGATCTCTTCCCCCTTGTCCAGGTGGTAAGTCACCTGGTCATAAAAGGAAATGAGATTGGTCAAGCAAGACCTACCTGCAACAAACCCATGCTGGGTATCCCTCAGGATATTGCCTTCAGCTAGCCTGTTAAGGATGGCCTCCTTGAAAATCTTTTCCAAGACTTTCCAAGACTGCTTACTCTGGGGGGCTCACAGGCAGGGCCTCAGGCCCTCCTGCATGAACTCCCATGCTAACTCGCGTGCTAGGCTCAAGAGTGCGCCTGTTTGCACAGCCTGTTCGCGAGGCTCCAGTCGCATGGCTCCCTGGGGGGCTGGGCCAAGTAGGAGCCGGGGGGGTGTGACCCTCCTCTGTCCACTTATCCCACTCCCAGCTGGCTAGATCCCTCCCTCCATGGGCCCCTGCTTAGCTGCTGGCAGGCTGGGGCTTGTCATTGGTCCTGGGGTCACTGCTGGGGTCCCTGGGCTCACAGCGGGCTTACACCCGCATGTCTCACACCAGAGGTGGGACGCTAGTGAAGGCATTTTCAAAATGTATGAATGGGTGCCCAGGTCCTACTGAAAATATCCCCCTTCAGTCTTATGGCTTTTGGTACATTAACACTTAGACCATGGGTAGGGCAGATGGCTACAGGCATTTCAAGCAGGTATGGAACAGTAGTTGTGTCTCAAGGATACATGAAGACACCTGAATTATTGAAATTTGGAAATAGTCATTCCTCAGAAGGGCAAACTAATGTGAAGTAATATGAAGTACAGGCCTGGAGATCCTCAGCAGAGAGAAGATTGCTTAATCATAAATCCCCTAAAAGTTATAATTACAAGTTTTAATTGGTCAAGAAGAAACTGTCAAGATATCTCCTATACTTACTGTGGAACCTGAGATAGAGTCTAGCCACAAACAAGGAAACATAAAAGGAACTAAGATATCATTGCAGCAATAGGCTCTGAGAGATAAAAAGTGAAGATCAGTGATGCATAAAGATTTTTTTGATCAATTGGGTTAAAGATCAGTAGAAAATTAGGTAAAACTAAAAAATTACAGAACACAAGGTTTAGTGACAGTGCAGTAATTACTTTAATTAAATCTGTTTCTGTCAATCTGAAATAAAACCAATATGAATCAAGAAACTTTATGGGTGGAAAAAATGAAAAAGGTATAATTTGGAGGAGGACAACACATCTGAGTTACAGGAAGCAGCAAGGGAATAGAATCCGTATTACTAAGGAGCTGCAAGCCTGTTGCAGGGTATTTCCCTTCAGAATGCACTACAGTTCACTTAATGAAAAAACATTTGAAAATACCATGAGAAATAAAAGAAAGAAGATATTGTGTAAAAGAAAAAAAGAGGTAAAAAGCCCATTGGGATTAGATTTCACATACATGTGCTTTAGTAAGATTAATTAATTGCTTTAATTAGAGATAAGACAATAGTATTAGAAGCTGAAATAAAAGAATACAGAGGCAAAAATGAAGAATCACAGATTGGCAAAAGATTAAATTCCTCCTATGTAAATGAAAATTCGTTCATGTAAGCCAATAATTTCTCTTTAAAAAAGGAAGAAGCCTAATCAGGAGAAAAAAATCCTGTAGTATCAGCTATATCACCTACTGTTTTGAAGCCATTAGACTTCAAGAACTGAACAACAAGCTTTACATGATGGTTGGGCTAGAGGAAGTCCATGGAACATATGTTCTAGGTGCTGCAGCAAGTGGGATTAGTAGTTCACTGGGTTGTACTCTTACCAATTAAACTTGTGGTTGTGGGGCATGTTCTAATATAGATATTTATATTCAGTGGTTAAAGTAACAGCCTGGGATTCAAGAAACCTAAGTTTAAATTCCCAGCTCCACCCAGACTTTCTAGGTGATCTTGAACAACTTAGGGTAGGGACAATGAAACAATTTTTTCTGACTGAAAAGGAGGGGGACTCACTGTACTTCAGGCCTCTCTCGTAACTGGTTCATGGATCCATTCGTTCCCACAGTGGGCATGTCTACATGCTCAATTAATGTGAAACAATAAACTCTGGTGCTTCTTGCACTAGAGTTTATTGCTCCTGGGCCCATTGTTTGAATATGTGCTTGGGACCACAGCACATTGCTCCAGGTGGGAGTAACCCCAGCTGGCAGGAAGTCCTGAGGGTCAGCCTGCCTGCCTGGGCCTGCTGGCTCAATGTGCTACAGAGGGACTGGCTAGGACATGAGGGTGCTCCAGGGTGGGTCTAGCTGGCTGGCAGCCCCCGCACTGAAGCACACTCATGCTACAGCCAGCTGTATCTACATATGACGTGCTGTGGAGTAAAAAACTCTGCAGCAAGATACTACTTGTATTGACAAATACTATTCTGCTGTAGAGTTAGTTTGCTCTTACCTAATATCCCTGAACTTGTAGACATGAGATGTTTACTGGGTGCATATACACATGCAAATGCTCCAGGGTAGGTTTACTCTAAAGTACCACTCTAGGCTCTCCCTGGGTGGTATCCCAGGGGTTGGCTGGGAGCACAGGGCCCGGAGAGGGATGTCTTCACCATCAGAGCCCAGGCAGGGACAATGTCTCCCTGTCCCAGCAGCAGGGAGCTCCTGGCCCTGGCTCCCCAATCTGAGGCATGGGGCTTGGAATGAGCTGCATCTCTTTCCAAGCCATGCACCTCAATTGCCTGATCATGGCACAGTGCTGGGACCTGGCCTGACCAGGAAAGTTCCTGGCCAGCCCTGGGCTGTGTAGGGAAGTCTGCACAGGAAGCCCAGAGCTTCAGTCAGGGCTAGATTAATGTGTAGGCAAACTAGGCACATGCCTAGGGCCCCAAGTGAAGAAGGGGCCCAGTTGTGCTTATTTTACATATCATAATTATGAATGAAAGAAGTAATATAAATATACAGTATTAAGAAGGGGTTCACACGTTTCATAGTTGTTGGGCCTGGAAGGGACCATTTATTTGCCTAGGACCCACTAAAGGTTAATCTGGCCATGGCTTCAGTGCAGGGCTAACTGGCTGGCAACTGAAGCACCCTTCTGCCCCAGCCAGCCAAGGCAGCATCTACAGGTGCATTGCTGCAGAGTAAATAGCTCCACCATACTTATGTTTACAAGTACTGTCCTACAACAGAGTTAATAAGTTTACTTTATTCTAATAGCACTGCACATGTAGACAGTGATGTTTTACTGCAGAGCGAATTAGTCAACTTCACAGTAAACAGCTTATGTAGACATGCCCTCTCTGCCTCAATTCTTCATCTGTAAAACATGTTAGTAATCCTGCCCCACCTCACAGGGATATCACAATGAAAAATATATTCAAGATTTTCAAGACTGGGCTCAGATGCCAGGCTAATGGGCACCATACATTTAGCTATATCCTATTATCTCAAAGGACTAGATAAATAAAATATTCTTCCATATGTATTCTTGACTGAATTGACCATAGCTATAGCTGTGTACCAGGCAAACTTTTACAGTACTTCGGAATCCTTCAAAAAAATATATTGAGGGAAGTTATATTCTTATTCATGCACTCAAATGCACATTAAGCATACAGCTTGGCTGAAACTATACCACTTAGACCAAGCAAGCTATTCATATTTTCATTATATCATTTTAAATATTAAAGTATCTTAGTGATATAGTTTCCTGCATAAAGCTATCACTTTGTCCCTGTATTTATGGTTCATCATGGAATTTCTAAATATACTCAGTTTTGTTAAAGAGTAGTTTGTGCACTTTTAGGAACAGGTTTTTTTATAACTACAATAAATTATGGATAAATATAGCTTGTATTCCAAAACTTGTCTTTTTCTGGAATGATATCTGTCATTGGCAGACATTGAAGTACTCTTATAGACATAAAAGAACATCTTCCAATTTTTCCTAAGGCATCTTCGGGAGCATAGATGGATGATATTGCTTCTGAGATCTATAGCTCATTGCTTCTGCCATTCTGTCATCCATCTTTTAGGTACATGCACAGTGCATGTGGTCTTAAGCTGCTAGATTACTGTCTGTCCTTTCAGACTTGTTGGGAGGTTTTCCTGGGAAACATTATCTACATGGTTACTGTACAACAGCTCGCGACTGTAATGG
The DNA here is from genome assembly GCF_001723915.1 of Gavialis gangeticus. Taxonomy (NCBI): domain Eukaryota; kingdom Metazoa; phylum Chordata; order Crocodylia; family Gavialidae; genus Gavialis; species Gavialis gangeticus. The sequence goes on along the minus strand of NW_017728998.1, from coordinate 25,868,497 downwards.
TACTAATACATTCTGCCATAATTATGTTTAGATGGCTCCTTTAAAATTAATCATTTCATTGTGCTTCCATTCAGAGCCCAAAGCAATGAGCTGCACATCCTGCTTAATACTAAATGCCTATGAGGACAGCAAATTTGAAAGTCTAGAATTTATTCATTTAAATGCATAAAAGTTCTTTAAAAGGTCCTCTTACCACGTATTGGGTGCCAGCCCTAAATTAAAGTACGCACTCTGATAGTAAGAATGACTCATATATAAGTATCTAAAGTTATCCAGCACTTAGCCAACCCCATCTTCAACAGCCTTGGGGAAAATGATGGGATGTGCAGCAGTGACTGGAAAGTTAACAAATTCAGGGTCTAGTATAGAAAAGTAACTTCCAAAACTTAAAGTGTCTCATGGAGAATACCCTCACACATGTTGCCAGGGGGGTTCACAGCTATTTCCCTAGACCAGATCAGAGTTGAAATTAGGAATTTTAGATTCCACTCCAAGCTCTCTAAAGGGATGCATGTTCTAGTCACAGAGCTGTTTGCTCCAGCTTCCTCTCTCACTGGCCTGTACTTTCTGCAGCTGTTCCTTTCAACCTATCTTACAATTTTTCCACTACCCTCTCTTTCTCTCTGCTCCTCATACTTGCTCTGCCACCAGTTTCCCAAATTAATCTCCACTCCTCTGAGCTTTCTTGACTTGTCCATCTTATATTCTCTAGGTCTAGCTCACAGATACATTAGAGTAAAAATGGTAATAAAAAAAATCTTCCAGTAGGAATCATTCGGGGATGGCCACTCTGCATATACGTATATTGCTTATGTTTTAATTCAGTCCCGAGTTACTTATTTAGGAGCCAAGATACAGATATGACTGGTCTGGCTTACTTTCAGAGATGCTGACCCCCCCCCCCAGAATAAATTGGCATAAACTAGCTATAAATACATCTTAGGTTGGAAATCAGAGGAAGGATCTAATTATCAGAGCAGCGAAGTTCAGGGACAGCCCCCTAATAGAATCAAGGGAGGCAAAAGGTCAGCTACATTTATGTCAGAGCATGATAAATTTATGGAAGGGGATTGTATGAGATTGTTGCTTGTGATAGCAGGGTGTGGACTTGATGACTCTGGCAGCCTTACATTCCTCTAACTATGCAATAAGTTAAGAATAAATAAATTAATTGCAAGAAACCAAGCCTGCATATTCGAAAAAATATTTATGCAACAACCCTGTGAATCTTAACATAAAACACCTGGTAGAATAACTTGGTACAATCTAAAGATCCCAACAATACTGGCATAAGAAATGGTTCGGAGTATTTTTTCTTTGTTTGGGGCAGTTAAACTGTTTGGATAAATGAGCATTAGCAACTTCTTTTATAAACTATACACACACTGAAATAAGGAGGCAAGGTGCTTTGGGGAGATGTGACATCTTTTATTAGACCAACTGATTAGCTGGAAAAAAGTTCTTGCCTGCCTATGTCCTTAGACCAACACAGCTACAACCAACAGCCCTGCACACTGAAATAAAGCATTGCAACTATCTCCATAGGACTCCACTGGGGGAAAACAGCTTAAAACAAGGCATGACTACCAACTACTTTATTTCCTCATCTGCTGTACCATATTCATTTATTTATTTCAAGCTGTCCATCCCATAATTTAGCAGTCTAGGACATATAGGACACACATTAAGATAGGATCTAAATAAGCATCCACCAAACCAAGGCCGCCTCCTCCAAGAGAAAAACAAAATTCATCTTGGACAGTCTGTGCCCCCACATGTTGCATTTTCCTATAGCTGTAAATCTCAACTAGCTTTCTCATCTGGTATTCAAGTGTGCTTGTGGTTTTGTTGATAGCATCCTGAGGTTGCTATACTGTCTGGCTCCTGGTTGTACTTTTTGAGCAGTGCAGACAGAGCGCAACAGCCACACTGGCAACACAGGTATTGTGTTGTAGTGCATCGTCAAAATATTGACAATAAATCATAGTGTTTATGCTTTGCTACAAATCCTGTGTTTCAGCCTGTTGAAAAGGAACTATTATGCTTCTGACTTGGTATAAGATAATCACAGTAAAATAGGTGGACCTGTCAAGTTGTTAAAAGATAATGCTGAAATACACAATACTCCACTCAGCAGTTGGGCTGTCAAAGATGGTAAATATTGCTTTGGAAATGGGAAACGAGACCAATTCTTTACATTGTTAATATTATGGAACTAACTTGCTTTTTCCTTTGCATTTTAATATTCCCATCTTGATCTCGCTGAGAAGAGACAGCCAAAAATATTAGTCAGAAGAAGCTAGTCTATTAGAAAACTGCTGCATGACCTTGTAGAGCAGAAGTACAAAGAAATGGCATATTTTTTAAATAAAAGGCAGATCCAGTTTTAGTTTAAGCAATCTTTAACGTTCATTTACAGTACCAAGTCCTAATGGCTCTGGAGACTTTTCAAGAAAGATCAGAAAGTTTCAGCTTCTTCCTGCAAGATTACAAAGTGACCTTTTTCCATTATCTATTGCCATAAATCTGTACAGGGCACTTAGCAACCTAAGGTATGGTTAAAACATGTTGACTTAAAATGGCAAAGGATCACTGATGAAATTAGATCTGTACAATCCAGCTATCTGTGTTGTTGTAGCCATGCTAATCCAGGGAAAATGTGAGAAGCAAGGTTTGTAAAATCATTTATTGGGCCAGCTGTGTAGTTGGAAGAGATATTAGACAAGCTTTTGGGTCCAAAAATGCCATTCTTTGGGTCTGGGAAATAAGCAAATACAGCCTAAGCTAAATATCTACTTCTTCCCCAAAGCTGAAGAAAGACATTTTGTCCCTTCTCCCACTATGTAGTTGGACCAATAAAAGACATTACCAAACAAACCATGTGCTGTGGTATTTTGAAGGGACACTTCAGCAAAAACTCAGCTTGTTCTCACAAGGAAATAAAGAGAAAAAATGTAATCTTGTCTGGGATAAGAATGCTTATAGTTTGTTTTGGTAAGAAACTCCAGAGTATCCAGGCTTTGGACCAGAGACTTTGGACCAGAGACTTTGGCTCAAGTGTCAGAGGTACCTTTTGCTGTGCTTGTGATAATCCACCTAAATTAGGCCAAATCGTACATTATTGAAAAATCTGCTTACACAGGTTACTCATAGAACCAGGTTTGGCCCCAGTTCTCAGAAATGTCTACCTGTAACAGACATGCTCTAATCTAGCCTTCTGGGATTGAGCAATTGCAGCCCTTGACTGAGAGCTATTCTGGTCCATAGCAGCAAGACGCATTCTCCTGTATTAGCAATGCTTCTGCTGGCACCTAGGCAGGTGGTGTAGCAAAACCCCCAGTTTTTCTTTTTCTTTTTTTTTAAATGCATTCCCTCTCTTTCCCCAACCATTTCTGACTTGTTCTCTCTTTCTCTATTCCCTGTAGATAAGTATAAGTGAACTGAGACACAGGATAAGCTTCAGCATTTTATTTTGGTAGCAAGTTGTATTTGTTTTGTTTTTTCTCCTTCTTTATATTGTATAATTATTATGTTTATATTGATTTTTACTGTTCTATATTACTGTTTTACTGATATTATATGATTTAGGCCTACATATGTTACTTAGCATAAGTCATGCCAAGCCTCCATCTCCCTTCACATGGCTTTCACTCCACTGTTCCTACAGTACTTCCAATGAGTTAGCAGCCATGCATTAGCAGCCAATCCAGTCTTTCCACAACCTCACATGTTACCGGTAGTAAATCTGTTCCAGGCCAGGTGCGTACTTCATAGCACAGTTTTATATGTAATGTTCTTAGATAAATGCCCACTCCTGAATCTCTTGCTGTGACTGAGGCATAGAGCCTGGCTGGATCATGCCATTCTTGGGTGGGCAGCTGCTATATACACCAATATCCTCGAAATACATTGCTAACAGCTTAAAAACAGACATAACCCAAAGGTAATTAAATATTGAATCTTGTATTTGCTCTGGAATCTTAACACTAATTGAATCACCATAATATATTTATTTGTGCTTAATGCTATGTGGTAAACCAGCTGCATTTCATCGTTTTTGATGCCTTGAACTCAGCTTTTCCCTCATAGCTTCCCAATATGCATGAAGTAGCATTCAGTAACAGTGCATACTCTTCATTGGTCTTTGTCATAAACTTCTTTTACTGGGATAAAAGCCACAGAAGTAAGCTATGCACTCTCTATAAATTCAGCCTTTTCTTTTTTCTAAATAGAGCAGTTTCACCAAGCATCTTGTCATAAAATATTGGAAAGGACATATTCAGGATATTTTTCATAATACCTGTAACTTTTTTCTCACTAATCATAATCTCATGGAAGTTTGTGCTGCAAAATATACTTTCTTTCCATAGTCTATTTATTCTATCCTGTATGAACCTCGTTTTGTTGTTTTTAAATTGTTTTAAGCCTGCTGAGTTTCTTGGCACTGATATACATAAACCTTGCAGGGACTTTAGTTTTGCCATGACAAAATTACATAGGCTTTGCAAATAGATCAACCTTAAGGGCTCAGTTAAGCTTCTCCTGAGGTAGAAGTACAGCCTTGGAAAGGGAAAGAGGAGCAGGGTGAGAATGCTGGTGCCATAGAGATGTTGAGCATCCACCTGTCCCCTGAGGTTGGTATCGAGTACTATCTATGAGACAATGTGATACAGCACCTTTTAGGAGCTGGTTACTTTCAGGACTGGAGGCAGGCAGCCAGCAGGTGTTTGATTAGGGTAGCCATTTTAGAGCCCGGCTCCCTGGGCTGGGGGGTGCAGTGTGCTACCAGCCAGCACGGGAGTAACATCTACTACTCTTGGAACATCTTGGAGGTAAGGGTGGGGCTATGGGGAAGGAGGAGGCCCCACGGTCCTGGGCATGACCTGAAACTGCACCCCACTGGGGAAGGGTGGCCTGGTGGGACTCCTTGCGAGAGAGTCCCCAAGACTCAGTTACCTTCCTGGTGAAAGGTGAGTAGGGAGTGCCTTAACTCCAGCCCCCACCATCTGGTGGGTATCGGTGGGAGTAGTGGGGCCAGGCACACCCATAGGAAGCACCTGAGCCCATAGGATGTAAGACCCTGATCCCCAGTAGAGGGAGGTGAACATGGTGAGGCCCCAGCTGAGAGGCGAGAAGTGAGGCCCTGGAAGAAAGGGGCAAGGAGTCATTGGGAAGGAAACATGGACAGAGGTTGCTAGAGGAGGTTCTCTGGGAGAGCTAAAGAAAGTAGCAGGGAGTTGTGGCTTTGTGGGAGCTCCAGCAGAGAACTCAATAAAGTACAGCTGAGAATGGGCACTCCAGGTGCCAAACACCTTCAGAGCTGGGGCTGGGGGATGACAAATAGGGAGGAGAACCCATATGCACAACCCCTGCTCCTTTAGTAAAGGATACGAGGCAATCCTGGATCCTCATGAGCTGGCGGCTCCTCTTCCCTCAGTAGCAGCTCGCTCGGCAACAATTCTTCTGCCAGTCATCCTCTCAGAAGCAATTGTCCTGGTAGCACCCCCTCAGAAGCAGCCCTTCTCAGCACAGCTTCAGCTACCCTCTCCCCAGCTAGTCTCCCCCTGTTGTTTTTTTTCTCTGGGCTTCCCGCCCTGAAGTTACAGCTGTCTAATCACGTGCATGCATTCTGTGTGCACAGCCTGCTGCAGATCCTTGTCCCAAGGCTGCAAACACTCTGACTGAGCTTGAAAGTTCTGAGGAAACCCTTCAGCACCTTTACACAGGTGACAGTATGCATTATATTCAGTGGGCATGTCTACACATGTAAATGCCGCGGGGTGGGTTTACTCCACATGTGTGAGGATTATGTCTGCGTATGTGGGGCAGACATTTACACATGCAGGGATACAGAAGCAGATTTGCTGCTCCTGGCAGCAGTCTTTTCCTGTTCCCTCCAGCCCTGCACTAGCCCCCTGCAGCAGCCAAGGGGAGCTCTAGGCTACCCCTGCGTGCTAGCCTAGAGGCTGGCATGGAGCATGGGACCAGGAGACAGCTGTCTTCTGCAGGGGCTGGGAGATTGCTCCCTGCCCTTGGGAGCTGCCTGCTGCCAGGGTGGGCTCCACAACTGGAGCCTAGGCAGAGACAATATCCCCCTGCTCTGGCACCAGGGAGCTCCTGGCCCCAGCTCCCTAATTGGGGGGGCAGGGGGCTTGGAAAGAGCTGCAGGAGAGGGGCAGCCCCCTGCCTTGATCCTCCAGTGGGCCAGCTAGCAGTGATCTCCCATCTGATAGGATTCCCTGCCCCACCAGGGGCTCACTGCTAGCTGCTCCACTGGTGGAATGGGGCAGGGGGCTGGGATCTGCCACTTCCCTGCAGCTCTTTCCAATCACCCAATCAGGGCATGGGGCTGGGGCTGGGGCTGGGACCTGTCCCTGTCCCTGTCCCTGTCCCTGTCCCTGTCCAGGATAGTTCCTGGCCAGCCCCAGGCTGTGCAGGGAAGTTTGTACTCGCAGCCCAAAGTGGGTTGGGGACTGCCTGAAATGGAACAGTCCCCAGACACCTCCAGGCTGCACATGCAGACTTCCCCGCACAGCCCAGGGCTGGCTGAGAACTGTCTAGATCAGTGGCAGGTCCCTGCCAACTCCAGGCTCATCAGGGAACTCTCTCTTTGCAGGGAGCTTCCAGCCCCAGCTTTGTGATCACAATCGTGGACAGGGCTAGGAACAGGCTAGGAGCTTGTTCCCAGTCCCAGCTTTGCAATGGCAGAGTGGGGGGCTGAGAGATCCCCCCAGCCCCAGCTCTGTGATCACAGTGTGGGCGCTGGGAAATGATTGTCCCAAGGCCCTGTTCCATGATTGTTGAGTGGGTGTTGGGAATAATCATATCCCAACCCCCGTTCCGTGATCATGAAGCTGGGGCTTGGAACAGTCATCTCCCAATCTCCTGGTCCACAGTCACGATCATGGAGCCAGGGCTGACAGCTCCCTGCTGCCAGGGAAGGGGGACATTGTCCCCACCTGGGCTACAATGATGGAGCCCGCCCTGACAGCAATCTCCTGCTGCCCAGCTGACCAGTTAGCTATCTTCATGTGCTGTAGTGCTTAGTAATTACTTGTAAGTAAATTTAGCTTAGTGCAAATTACTGTGCAATAAGCATCTGCACACATAGACGGTGATACTTACTGCACAGTAATTTGCTCTAATCTTGACTAAAGCGTCTTGTGTAGATGCACCCAGTCTCTCTTACTGCTTCCCCAGCTCCCTGTAAACTAATGATAGCAACATTTTAGGGGACAGAAGGGGTTACAAGTATCCAAGTTTTCTAGAGTTTACTATCATGGCAGATTGAGTTATGGTGAGACAGAAGATGCTAAGTATCATGTTTCAGTTCACATAGCACAGCAGTAGCAGTTATTTATTATACACAAGTAGCAAGCGGCCCTCATTAAAATTGTGGACTCATTGTTCAGAGGCACCATGCAAACAAATAGTAAAGAGTTCTTAATGTGAAAAGCGTATAGTCCAATTCAAGGTATGACAGCATAGTGTGTGTGTGTGTGTATGTGTATGACCCACAGGCTATGTGAGGTAGTGCAAAGGGAAGCTAAAAAAAAAAAATCAAACCACTGCTAAAGAGAGAGAGATGTGCATAATTTGCAGGTCTCAAATCTTTTTTAAAGAGATTAAAGAGTCCGGCTGGAGGACAGGTACGAAGTCCTGGCAGCCCAGGAGGAGGAGGAAGGAGAGGA
>NW_017728998.1:25853669-25860795 GCF_001723915.1 Gavialis gangeticus | reverse complement strand
AGGTCCCTTCCGACCCTAGAAACTATGAAACTATGAACAAACAGAAGATTTAATGGGTAATGGTTCTTTTGGAAAGCAAAACATAGATTACCTGGTTCCCTGCCCGAGCCCCAGTTAGAAGGGAATTTTGCATTCATTATTCACTCTAAATTGAAAAGATATTCTAATTAGACAGCATTGTAATCTCCACTGCTTTGCAGCACGTAGCTCCTAATGTAAACAAAACCAAATCAGACTTGGAGAATTGGGTCAGATCAGGGGAATTTTGTACTGCGTGTGACCATTTAATCCAATGTAATTTGCTCTAAACTGATGTATGGGGATGAGCTGCAGGATGTGGTTTCGATGCCCCTTTACTAGAAGACCAGAAAAAATTAGTGTGTGTGTCAGAAAACTCTATTTCTGTTCTTGGGTCATCTGGAGACTGAGTCCCAGACACTACACTTCACAGAAAGAACCCACACGGCTCATCTCGAATACGTACTGCCAGTTGATTTTGTGTATTGGCTTTCTTGAATGATATGTCTGTTGGGTAGACTGCAATGAAATAAGCCAGTTTCAATCTAGTGTTTGTGTAAATGGTAAATATGCCAATGCAGTATGCATATATATTGTGACAGTTAGATTTGACATGTGATTAATGAGATATACAGATGCATTTGAGCTCTATCAGAACACTATTCCCAGTCAAACTGATGAAGATATATTCCTTCCACAGGCAGGGGAGTACTCTCCCATTACTGAAAGCAATACTAATTTTTGTGCACTTCAAAGAAGTGTGACTATGCCAGACCTCCCATGGTCTGAATTTAAACATTTCTTCCAAATCCCAAAACAGCAGTATCTTTTCCAAGTAATATTTTTATAGGATTTATCTGTTTTACTTCTGAAACTCGCCTTTTCTTTACTTTTAAAATAAAGTAAGTTCCTAGCTGTTGTAGTTGTGAAGAAAACCTTCAAAATATGTCATGAATCAACTGATGGCAAATTTCTGCCTGGGTCCATTTCCAAGAGGCATAAACCAACTCATTCCTTGTTCATCCTAATTGGATAATTGACTTGGTGGTGATTTAATGTATGCCTGTATGTAACTATATCAAAAGACAGGCAGTGTTTTCTGAGCATTGTTTGCTTTGAAGATGTATTGTGCCTTCAGTGTTGTGAGGAGGACTTGAAAGGGAGGGAGTTTTCTTCTCTTCAAGAAAACATGTGTGAGAGCAGAGAGATCTTTACAGAGCCTCTAGTGTTGCTTGTTTATACAGTTGCACAGTATCTAGTGAAGAAAATGGTGAATCAGCTGGTCCATACCACACAGGAACTGTGGGAGCCTGTAATGAGTCCTAGGGAAGCTTGCTACAGCTGTTTCCCATTTCACTCAAAATGAGCCACATAGATCCCACCTGCCAACAGGGTGTCAAACATGAGGGTATGCACATAGAGGCCTAGACCCAGAGAGACATTATATTGACTCTGGCAGCCCCAGAGCATGGGTTCGCTATGGCAGCCTCTGCATGGGTTTGGTACTGCAGCCCAGTAAATGACTAGCAAAGTGAGAGTTCCTGCAAGAAAGAAAAGGTAAAGGGAGTCAATGGAAAAGACTTACAAAAATAAGGGAAGAATGAGAAAGAAACAGATAAGTGAGGCTAGGAAAGAAAGAGTAATGGCAGCCTGAAAGGTATCAACATGTTTCATCAATTGATGCTGAGTGTGAGTAATAAGAGTTGGAGACATTTGCATTCAATTTCTCTTTGAGTACTGTGTTTTCCCCTGGGCCTCAGTACCACTTGCTGGTGATATTGGTGAGTCCACAAATGGTTATCAAATATGACACCCTTGATTTGGATGGCTGGTTATTTGTGTGCCTGATAAGGAAGGATAATGAAAAACTTCTTTACGAGCCAAGTGCCAAGGGTCTATATGACATCTACAGGTATAGGGCTTGCTAGTACTGCCCTGTGCTCATCTGCCTACAGGTGGCGACAGGGTAGACCTTGGCTCCGGATCACCAGGTCTGCCAGGAAGTGGATCTTATGTTTTTCTCTCCTGCCACGACTTTGACCTTTATATTCCCAAGAGGCAATGCCCACGGTGATCCTCCCTGGTCTTGATCCCTGTGTCTTCTATGGGACTCCAGACCTCCCCTTTACCCCAGCCTAACCTCTCCAGATGGTGTTTTATGATGTTCTTCCACAGCCAGGTTGCAGTGCTGCCTGTTGTAAACTTCTCTGCACCCCAGGGTGTCCTAGTGCCTCTTTTGAGTACACACTTCCAGGGGCCAGTCTTGGCCTGTGCTCAAACAAAATTAAAAAAAAAATAGACAGCAAAAGAAATCACAGGAAAAAAAAAAAAAACCCGGCTGCTTCTCAGCCTTCTTATCGGGCCCTGGCAATGTCCCCAAAACAAATCCCTTAGTCCATTCTCTGCTGTGTGAGCCTGCTCTTCTCCCCTATGAACGTTCACAGTCTTTTGGGGTCTCCCCCCTGTGCAGGAAGGCTCTACCTCTGACTGTAGATTTTTTTCCCTTCGGACCTTCCTCTGGATCCTCTGCTGGAAAAGCTCCAGTCCGGAGATTCACTCTGGCCTTGTGAACTCCCTTGCTCCAGATCCTCAGCTGCGACTCTGCTCTGGAGATTCCCACTAGCCGCTTGTTCGCAAGCCTCCACCTGCCTCAGGGTCACTCCCGCAGCAATCTTCAGGCACGCTCTGGAGTTTCTGCCTGCCAAGAGGCTCAGCCGCTCCTCTCTCCCTGTGGCCTGCAGGGAACTGACCCCCCTCTGCCCCTCTCCAGGGCCAGAAATACCTTTGAGTGGCCTCCCTCCACCAATCCTGAGTGAGATGTTGCTCCGGAAATTGGGTGGGTATTTTCCTTCCTTTCCGGGCTGCAGCTGCATCCCTGCTGGCCCTCCATGCAGTACGTTCTGTCTCAGTCATGCAGTCTGGAACGGAGTCCCCCCAGAAGTGGTACAGTCATCTACCCTGGCAATCTTCAAAAAACTTCTTGATGCCCACCTTGCTGGGATCATTTCATCCCAACAGTCTTTCCTGCCCACATGCGGGAAGGCTGGACCCGATGATCTGTAAGGTCCCTTCCAGCCTCTAACAATTATGAAACTATTCCTGATCCAGTCTGCAGTTCCACAGACATTTACACACTAAAAATATTGAACATCAAGCCCCAAATCCCATTTAATTGTACAAAGTCACTTTTACCAGTTCTAAGTGCCATCCTTTTGAGCAATTATTTTCACCTCCATAAAAATCTTTCTTCAAAACACTGTGTCAGGAATATGAATATCCCTTCCTTTTTCAGATATGTGCAGGGATCAAATCTTTCTATGATACTACTTAGAGCTTTCAAAGTGTATTTGCTAGAGAAGACTGCCAAAAATCTGAAACAAAAGTAAATTTAACTGCAAGTACAAGACCAATTATGCTACTCAGACTGTAGTGAAAACTGAAAATCAAGTTAGTGTGAATGTTTTTATATTTTATGTTTATAAGAGGACTCCTTAGTCTTATTCTAAGGAAACACACAGCAACAAACATCTAATTTCTCATACAACTATCAAACTGAAAGGTGGCCGGAACATGATAAGCTTGCATTTAGGATTTGAGCTTGTAATCCAGCAAAGCTTTTTAAAATCCTCTCTTGTTCCCAAACAGAGGGCAGGGAAGAATGGGAATGATATGGGGCAACTCTGTAGCTAAAATCCTCTGACCTTTTTGCTACAACCACCTGCCTCAATTTCTAACTCCAATTCATTTACTAAATCTAAAAATAAGTGGCACCAAAGATTAAATGCTTTAGAACTTGCATTTCCTAACACACTACAGGTGCCAACAAACATTTAGGCAGCCCGCTGGGGAGGTACTCTAACTCATGGCGTTTTACACAAAGTGCCACAAGTATAGAGGACCACTGAACCCAACAAGTGTTTGCCTTTCGGGTGGGGGGTCTTGAGCCTGCCTGCCTGCACCAGCCCTGGCCAGCAGGCAGGGGCACTTCAGCAGCCTCCCCAGCCCTGCCCTCCCCCACAGCAGGCCCCCACTCCCCAACTACCCCTGCTGGGATCTGAAGGGGAGCTGAGGACGGGGTTGGAGGGGGCTCTGTTCCACCCTGCCTCTGCTCCAGCCTTGGCAAAGCCGAACTATGCAATGCCCCCATCAAGAGGCTTGGGTGAGAGGTAGAAGATGGGAGCCCACCCACCTCATGGGTATTTCATCTGGGGTATTGGGGGAGCCAAGCCAGGCCCTCAAGGCGGGGGGGCTCCCCTCCCCCACACCCACCCAAGCCTCTTGACAGCAGAGCACATAGCTGCCAGCTCACAGCTGCCAGTTTGGCTTTCCTGCTGCCAGAACTGGGGCAAGAGGGCAGGGGAGGGGGGAACAGAGCACCCTTGCCTTGTGGGCCTGGCTCAGTTCCCCCCAGGACCTCAGCCAAGGTAGCTGGGAGGGGAGCCCATGGTGGGGGAGGAGCTCTGTTCTGCTCCAGCCGCAGCAAATCTAAGCTGGCAGCTGTGTGCTGCCCCCGTCAAGATGCTCTGGCAGGGGGTGGGGGAAGGGAGGCCCCACTGCCTGCTGGGCCCCCTCCTAGGTTATTGGGAGGAGTGGGGCAGGCCTGCAAGATGGAGGGGCTTCCTTCCTCTATTCCCCCCACACCCATCCAAGCATCTTGGAGTGGGGCAGGGGGGAGAAGGGAATGGATCCCGCTTAACTTGAGGGCCTGGGCCAGCTCCCTGCAAGACCCAAGCAGGGGAACCTTCCCCCACCCCCTCTCCTTCCTTCCCCCGCTGCACAGGGAAGAGACGCTCCTTTCTGTGACAGCCCTGAAAAGGCATATGGAATGTGGGTGAAATAAACCCTCGCAGCGAACTTGTACACAGGTTCTCTAAGGCTCTTTGCCTTACAATGCCTTCAGCTAATAGCGGATTTATCGAGGGTTAATTGTTTGCACTATCAGCCATTTTAAAAGTGCTCTGCAGCCATGAACATTGTTATGTTATGACTGTCAAGTGCTTTCAGGGGCCTCATCCCATGAAAAATGTAACTTTTGTAAGCACCCTACATCAGTATGTTTCACTCCAACAGCGATCACAAATGGCAGAGATGGAAAAAGACCCATCAAGTCATCTAGTCCATCCCCCAAAAGTCAAGCTATTCCCTGCAGTCCCCTAACTAGTACTTTTTTTATATGTTCTCAATGTGTTTCCTGTTGTGGAAGCTAGCAATATCTAAAAGTTGGGAAGCAAGAATGACATGTAATGTAAGGCTGGGTTCAGCATAGCAGCAGGTAGAAAGAAGGAGGGAAAAAAACACTGCATTTAAGTTAAAACTTATGCAGTTGATCCCCTGAGCAACCTTATATAGATGCCTATTTACAGAAGATGGCAACCATAGCAATCCAAGAAAAACAACTTGCACATCTGATCTTTTCCCTCTTGAAGTACTTTACAGTTTTGCTATTGACTTGAATGGTAGTAGGATGTAGCACCAATTACTGGAAGATCTTAATGCTCCTCCATTACAGGCCATGTATCATACTTACCAGTTTTGAAAATCACTTCATGTATCACTGGTGCTAAAGTAGTCTGGCTATTTAAAGGAGAGACAGAGAAAGATTACCAGGCTCTGAAGGGCTGCTGGATATGTGATCAAAGTACTGAAACCTGGATAATCATTTTCATTTTAATACTAATTATGGAATATACTCCTTGTTCTTGGCTTACCTAAACAGAATGGACTCTCTTTCTGAAACTTATTGGTATTTCATTATTTTGTCTATGTCAGCATGAAGTATTTAATATGAGCTTTCTTTCTTCTTTTGGATTCTGGTCCCATATTAAAGAGAGATCTATTAATTAGAGTTTTGAATGAGAAAAGGGATTTTTTTTGTTGTTGTTTGGAAAAGGAAACAGGCCCTTAACAAAATAATTGAATAAGGCTTTATTTAACTGCAATAGGGTTGGATGCAAAATTATGTCCCCTTTTGGAAAAGCATTTTGGGAAGAAGTATATCTCTTTCCTAATAATCACAAAGGGGAATATGAACCACAGTTGCACATGAACCATATCTGTAGGCTGTTTGTCTACAGTGGGTTCATGAAGATGTTTGGCACAAGTAACCATGTACCAAAAGAATACTTAGTGCAAGGGGTAATGAATTTAAACCTGGCCCTAGAAGTTCCATCTAAATAAGATGGAGGGGAGTGATTACCATAAAATAAATAAAAGAAAGTATCCAAAATATACAAATGTTTGCACTTAGGTATCATTGCAGTGTAACATTATATTATTACTTTAAGTACCAACAATGTGCTATAGATTGTCCTTAAAGGACATAACAGGTGCCATACATCCAGCATGCTCTGTGCATAAGTTTTGTGTTCATATTCTTACAGCATGCTAAGAAGAAGCTAGTGGAGCTTCACATGGACCCAGGCTACAGCTAGGAAGCTTATCTGTTTATGAACATAGGCTGAATAGGGGTCATTAAGAACACCATATAGTCCACGAAAGACAAATTCAGCCTTTGGCCCTGCAAAGCTTACTATCCACCTTGAAGAGCAAAGGTTTATGGTAGTGAATCCCAGTGTAGGATCAGTGCCTAAAAGTCTAAGCATACTGATTTATTAATACCCTGGCCAAATTCCAGCCTGGATAATTACATTCCATTCATTTCTTCCCTTCTTGTGCTCTCACACATAGTTGAAAGTGTTTAATTACTGTCCTAGCCAGAGGACTGGAAAAGGGCCAATGTGGTTCCCATTTTCAAAAAAGGGAGGAAGGAGGACCCAGGAAACTATAGGCCAGTTAGTCTTACCTCGATCCTGGGTAAGCTTTTTGAGAGAATTATCCTGGTGCATGTCCATGGGGGGCCAGCAGGGGAGGTTATGCTTAGGGGCAACCAACACGGGTTCATTATAGGCAGGTCCTGTCAGACCAACCTGGTGGCTTTCCATGACCAGGTCACCAAATCCTTAGATGCCGGGGTAGCAGTGAACATAGTCTTTCTGGACTTTAGGAAGGCCTTTGACACCCCATTCTCATTAAAAAACTAGGGGACTGTGGCGTCGACACCTACACAGTCAAACGGGTCACTAACTGGGCCGCACCCAGACAGTGGTGG
>NW_017728998.1:25835368-25848354 GCF_001723915.1 Gavialis gangeticus | reverse complement strand
ATCGGGAGGTGCTACTTCACGGTCAGGGCAGCTAGGATCTGGAACCAACTTCCAAGCGAAGTGGTGCTGGCTCCTACCCTGGGGGTCTTTAAGAGGAAGCTAGACGAACACCTTGCTGGGGTTGTTAGACCCCAGTACTTTTTCCTGCCATGGCAGGGGGTCAGACTTGATAATCTGCTCAGGTCCCTTCCGACCCTACAAACTATGAAACTAGCATGCTGTGGAGAATTGCTGCAACGTGGTAAATGGCTGGCTGCATTTGGTGGTAAGTGCTAAGATCCTGGCATCTCCAGCAGTCTGGGTTTCAGTTTAAGATGCCAGTTCTGCAGTTGTCACTTAGGATAACATCAGACATCAGATTTCTCTCAGAACATTCTTTTATCCTGGGACCCTACAGACACACAAGCCTATTGTCCCACTCTGAAGGACCTAAAATAACACTTTTTGCCAAACCAATTGTGTATGGTTTGAATTAATTGCTATCCATTCCAGGGCACGTTGAGTGTGTAAAGGCTATGTTGCTCCCAGGTTCTGACTCTGGTCAGTCAAAACCAACTCAAATGCGATGTCTATTTTGACCCTTACAGGTCCCGTTGGGAGCCAAATGGTAGGACGGAGTCTAAGTAAGATACAACAAGAGTCTAAGGAGAATAATGGTTCTGTAAATGCAATTCATTCTTATTATTTCTTGCATTTTCAGATTGTCTCTAGAAGTTTGACATTTTACAGACATGTATTAAAATTCATACTCTTTAAATGAAAATGCCCTTATGGTATTTTGTAAGTGTACGTGTAGATATCCATGTATTTTAGGTAGCCCTTGCAGCAATATTCATATTAAGATTTCTTTTTACCTTCCTGTCTTTCAGGTGACTTCAGATTTGCCTTTAAGCATTCAGGTTGAAACACCATGATAGGAGTCTGCCTTGGGATGATTTTTAATTCAGTTAAAATGGGTCATCTGCTTCTGAGAAGGAGGTAAAAGGAAAACATCTTGTTTTGTCCATGTTCACTCTTGAGCTGCTTCATTGAAAAATGTATCACCTCCAAACTTTGAATCTGGGAACTGAAATTTTGCATGGGTCTCAGCTGAGTGTTAGAAGTGTGCTTTTTCCAGCTGTGAAATCTGCCCAGATATAACCACGTTACAAATCTCTGGAAAAATCAGAATACAGATTCTCTGAAGACATTTGGTCTGACAAAGGGAATGATCCTATGGAAAAATTAGTTTGATATAATGTAAAACTGAAGATTGTATCACACTGGACAGGTACATCAGGGCCAAATTAAGGTTGAATGATTGTTTTTGTTGTTGATGGTGAGATATTTTGAGCATGTTAACCCAGTAAGGATTTCTGTTGTTGCAGTTTACCACTTAAAACTTATTTTCTTTAAATCTGAAAAATAAAGCAAAATATTATTTTTATGGAGGTTTTTGACCAGGCCAAGTTTCAGTGTGGAACAACTTTAATCCCCTGACAAGAGATTTATAATACCATATAGTTATTTAGAATCTGTTTTTATCATTCTCTTAAATTAGTGGAATATTTATTCCATAAAGTATTTCAACTTATTTTCCTGTTGTACTTTCAATAACCATTACCAAAACAGCAAGCTCAGCCTATGCCATTTCATTCAGTTGCTATGGACCTTTTTTCTTCTTCCTGTTACTTCGGGGCTTCTAGAATTGTATTTTTTGTATTACACACACGAGTCAGACATATAAATAAGATACCTGTTGTTTCAAGCTATAGGGAAACTTTAAATATTGAAGCTCAGCACTTGGAAGTTTTTCTAGTTACCTGGGATGGTGACAGCAGAAATTGAGAGCAGACATATATTAATAATTTTAAAACATTTTTCTCCTCAGGGTCTGTTACTACATTTGAGGTTGAAAGAATAAAAATGGAAATCAGATGTTTTGTTTTCATGTTCTACCCTTCATTTCAGTGCTGAATATAGTGATTCAGTGAACAACAGAATCTGAATCCTAGTGTCAGATCTGATTCTGCCATGTTTTAAAGTGCTTTCAACTCCCACTGGCAGATAAGGTTATTTGGGGAAATGTGATATTTTTTATTATACCAACTGAGTAGTTGGAAAAAAATGCTCTTTGCAAGCTTTTGCGCAGAGGTGCCTTTCTTCAGGCTTACGGAGAGTCTGCTGGTGTTTGTCTTCTTTCTAGGGTCAAATAGAAACTTAAGCCAATACACAAAATGCAGGTCTGTGAAAATGCAAATGCATGGCAGGGAAAATCAAAGGGGATAGGAGTTAATGGATTATGAGAGAGGTAGATGGGGGAAGACAAAAGCGGGGAATGTCAATAGGTGATAAAGGGCTCAAACAGAAGTGACAATTTTTGCCCAATCTGGCCACAGAAAGCAGTCTATAGTCATGACCAAACACAAGTGCACAGCTGCAGACTGCTTCAAAAATGGCTGATCATGTGAACCCTCACTGCATGGGGAAAGGAGCAGAAGGACTTCAGTCTGGGTTTTTTTTCAGCCCCCACTGGATGGTGGTGCTGCAGCTCACCCCACCACCACCACCCTCCAGCACTGGCTGGGGAACCCCTAGAATGAGCCCCCTCTGCTCCCTTTCCCCCCTCCCATTCTGAAAACTGTGCAGGCTGGCAGGGAGATGGCAGGAAGGAGGGACTGTTGCTAGGAAAAGCCAGCTGCAGTCTTGTAGCCAGCAGCTAGCTTCCCCTCCCCCCAGGGAACAAACAGTGAACTTCCGTTTGGTCCAGGGGATCATTGTAATTCAGAACACTTCCTGCAAAGCATTCTGAATTACAACTGGGAGCTGCACTTCTGTCTGCACCCCAAATGTAGCTGGTAAAATGTAGAGAGGTTATCCGGGGTTACCAGATAGCAGACGCGTTATAATGTGCCATAATTCCAATGTCTGTATTTAGTTCATGATTGTTTGTATCCAGTGGATTTATGAAGTGAAGCTTGTAGGCTTGTCTACAAAAGGTATTTTGTAAATTCCCTTTGCGGATTAGAACTGAGAGATTGGAGAGAGAGTGGTTGTCTTGTGAGAAATGTGAACCCACACATAATTGGGCATTTTTGTCTTTGATAGATTTTTGGTGTGTGTTCATTCTGGTATGTAGTTGTTGTTTGGTTTCTCCTACATATTTCCAGCAGGGCATTTAGTGCGCTGGATGAGGTCTTACATTTCTGGAGGTGCAGGCGTAAGATCCAGGAATAGTGATGGTTCTGTTGTGGAACAAATGTATTGTGGGAGTGGTGGAGATGTGTTGGCAGGTTTTACATTTTTGTCCCAATGTTCTGGATGCATTTGATGTGCTTTGGGCCACATGAAGTTTCTTCTGGTGATGAGGTTAGCAAAGTTCAGTGCCCATTTAAAAGCTAGGATGAGTGGTTCCAGAAAGATCACTTTAAGAATTGGGTCTTCAAGTATGGTTGCAGTTCTTTGAGGATTTTCCATATAGTTTCCAGGGAAGAATCGTATGTCAACTAATGGTGTGTGATTCGTGGGGATTTTCTTTTTGTACTACAGCAGTTCACCCCCTCAACTCCCAATAACTTTCATTACTTGGGGGTGCTCAGTGTCATAAAGCACGATGCCACAGGATGCAGTGACTGTTGTGACCTTTTTGGGATAAATGATCAGTAAACAGCTAACACTTCTAGTACCATTTCCCAGCTCAGTGTGAGGGAAGGCCCACTGTGGAAAGGAGCCTGCCAATGTAAGTCAGGAATGACCAAGTGATGCCGGTTTGTAGATGGGTGCTTGCTATCACTGTGATGTCTGAGAAACACTTGGAAGAAGCACCACTCCAAGATCAGTCTCTACCAAACTTGTCAGAGGAAACAAACTTAAAGTGATTGCATGAATTACTGTAGGAAAACTAGACAAGGAGGAAGATCTTGTGAAAGTTGATTGAGCAGGGAGAGAGGAATCTCTTTTCTCTCTGGAAGTCCCAGAAGACATTACACCTTCTGCTTAAGATGATAGTTGAGAGAAGTCCTTCTGCAGTTGTGTTCAGGGAATTCTTTACATGTGCCATCCAGCACATCACGTGCAGATGCTCAGATGTAAAATACCCTTTGCTGGTCTGTCAGTCTCTGAAAACCCTCTTAAAATACTATTTGTAAATTCAAACCTGGAAACAATTTCTGTTTCATAGCTATTATGTCATTACAAACTAACATTTTGGAAAACCTCTTAAAAATATCAAGTCTTTTACTCTGCACTGAGTTTAGAGATTCCCTTGCCAGTTTTCATACAAATTAGATGGCACACCACTTTCCTATGACTAATGCTGTATTCCAGTTGTTCATTTGTCTGCTGCCCTGCAACCCAGAGGTGGCTGCATTTTGCTGATGATGTATAGGTTAGCTTATGAAGCAGGCCAGCAAGAAAGACATTAATTCACATGAAAACCATGATATATTTTGTGACTGCAGTGTACTCAACATGAAATATAACATTCTGAAACTGAGAGGAAAACAGCTTTTTTTTTATGTTCCATTTTAATTAAATGAACTGTGAACTAACAAACTCAGTCTGTATCCCCACTAGATTGGTACTCCCACACCATCATCTAGCAGCTACCAATAAGTTGTTCTGTAACAGTCATTAAATCAAACTATATATGGTGATTACAAAAAATGGTTTTTGTCTTCCTCTTGAAAAACATTTCTAGCCAGTAAGCTCCTAAAAAATTTCTAGCCAGTAAGCTCCTAAAAAGACAGAAGGAAAGGCAGAGGCACATGTTGTGTTTTGTTCTAATAAGAAAGATGGTTTGGATGGGTTTGTTTTGTGTGAATTCAGTGTGATCTGTCAAATTCTCCAGTAAACAGAATAGTTTAAGGGCTAGGGACGGACGTTACAGTTTAAGTGATCCAAGACTGGGTTAAACCCGTAACAGAAGTTCAGTGCACATAAGCCACTTTCAAAATGGCCAAAACCACTTTAAGATAAACCTGGTTGGATGTAGTATCAGATTTAACTGATTTAGGTCAAACCAGTTTATTGAACTTCTGTCCCAGACCCCTTCCTGATTGAATTTAACTCACAGCCCCCCTTCCCAGAATGCTTTGCAGCCCTGGGCTGTGCTGTCTGTGCCAGTGAAGTAGGGCTGGCCCCTCCCCCAACTAGCACAGAGTAAGGCCTCTGCTCCCTGCCAGCACCTAGCAGCCTGGAGAGATGGGGGGTGGGCTAGGTTTCGCAGCCTTAGGCAGCTGGGTAGGAAAGGTGGCGTATATGAGTGCCCAAGGCTCCTGGCCTGGGCCAGTGCAGGCTTCTGCCTGTCTTGGCCACCCAAACATTGAACATCAGTTCAGTTTAAGCTATGCAGATAGAAAAACCTGCAAAGCTTCAACCAATTCCACCTCAGGCTTTTTGAACCTCTGTACTTAGCCAGGAGACAATGTGTGAATGAAGTTCTGATAGTAAAAGCCAAGGCAAACCCCAGAAACAAGTGTCATATGGGCTGGGACAATAAGGCTCAGTGGGTAACCCTGCTGAAAGCTGCAGAGCTTTTCTTCTCCCCTGAACTCACAGAGTTTCTGTGCAGAACTTTAGTTTTATTTTACTTGCCCGACTGTTAAACTTTAACACCAGAGATCATTTTAAGACACAAGGAGGGTCATTCTGAAATATTTATTAGCTTATTAAACTGAATTGCACCTGCTGGCCTCAGTTTTATAGAAAAACCTATAAAATCCCACATGCAAGTATAGTACAATGAAGCAGCCATCACTGTGGCTATGGTCTTTTGACATTATCCTATTTTTTCCTATCTTAGTTTTCTATAGTGATTATGCTCATGATGGAGTATCTATTATAGGACAGATGATCTGAATGCTTATAAGTATACCTGATGGATTTTTGGCTCTGAAAATACATGAATACTTTCAGTCTTGCTTATTTGCAGTGTCCTTTTAAATTAACAGAACGCCATAATCTGACAGATAAGCTGCAGTAAATAAACATATTAACCAGACATGGGAGCAACATGTTCCATTGAATACAGCACCGTAGTAGCAAATCAGGTGCCCTTACTGCTTTTCTTGACTCTGGCACTTATGACCTTAGGCAAGTCACTTAATCACTCCATGGGTTTCCTCCTCTGTAAAGCAGGGAAATAAGGCAGTGATAGGTTTCTACAGCATTTGTAAAATATATTTAGATTAATGAACAAAGCATACATGGCAAGTATTGTTACCAAACATCTCTAGAACCACAAAGAGAGGTACTGGTCAATGTTAACTATTGTAATGATTGCTATGTTCCCTCTGAATTATGGGGTGCTGCACGGGTGACCAGAAAAAATGTTATAGTGAAATCCATAGAGGTGGGATTATTCACATACATAGGCTTTACACGCTTGTAAAGATTCACAGAAATGGGCACTTTGATCACTTCGGAGGCAGCGGTAAGATGACATGCGTGATGGTATCTGCTCAGAATTTTCCCTCTCCAGGTTCCTATTCTCCCAGGGATGGCTCAGTTATTGTTTTTGTTCTCATTGTGTGTGTGAGTGTGTGCGCTAAATGAGAGTTTTTGTGCATGCTGAATGGGAGAGCTTTTTTTTTTTATGAAAAGGAGCTTTTTATTCCCCTTCAGTGCTATAAAGTTCCTGCTCTGCCTAGGCAAGTAGAGTGCTTGTCTCCAGCTTTCTTCAGTTCTGTGTATTGTTTACTGGAGTTTTAATCTGCTTCCTACAGTGAAAGAGTGTCTACTTAAGCCTCTTCATGAGTCAGTCATAGTGTGTTTTCATTCTAATGCTCTCTAATGCTATTGTTGACTAAATACAAAACAAAATGTGCAGATAATCAATGCACGCACAAAAAGTACAAAAGTCTATTGGAATTTAGTATTGTTTCCATTTTATTGCCATGTATAATTAATTTACCCCCTTAGAACCTGTGTGTACAATCCAAGATACATATTTCTTCCTAGGTTATTTTTACAATTTAAAAAAAATAACAAGTTGAATGTAGAATTCTCTGGGAATAAAAGAACTTGATTTATTTTTGTAAGGAAATTGGAAATGTGCTGGGAGCTTTCTAAATTCCCAAATTAACAAAACCTCTGTTCTGTAAAGTCCAGCAAAGCTGCTTCATCCATTACACTTATGGGGCAGCATAGGCCTGGGGAAGTACATTGTCATTCAAAAGTCAATTCTGCTAAACCATTAGGAAGAACACATTCGCACTAATGGTTCTATAGCCAATCAGTAACAAAAACCTACAGTAAAATAGATCTGTTTCACAGTTCACTACTCCTGCAATTTGATCAATATTGTTCTGAATGTCTCTTTTCTGACTATCTATAACATCTCTTTCTATGGGAAGACTGAATGCTAGCCATAAAATTGTGCTCCCAGTATTACTTTAAAAAAGGCCAGCTAATACCATTGTGGGTCTCAAGTTTATTTACACACACAAAGCCCAGGGCTATGTATGTGTATTTTATTTTTCAAATGAGCAATTTTACTGCCATCTTAAGGGAGCATCTTTATTGCCTTCCCTCTACATGGTCTTGATCCTGCCAAATACTAGTATTGTAGCACTACATTTCAACACATGCACAGTTCAGTTGGCTTGGCGAACACATCTTCAAACATGATGGAAAAACTTCAGGGTAATCTTTCTGAGAAATTAACTGCATCTCTATGTCCACAAAACCATAAAAAAAGAAAAGTAAAGAAAAAATAGCATAGAATATCCTTTTAGCCATTGTAGGAGAATACTGCTTTTGTCATACAGGCTCTGGGAAACATGCTTCAAATGAAGGACTGAGATGAAGGTAATTGCCTGGAGATGCATGCAAATTTTGTGCTCTGGGAAGGGTCTCTGCACTGACTTTTTCCTAGGCTGTGGCAGGAGGCTGCTTTGGGCATAGCCACTCCATTTGTTCACAGTAACCTGTGCAGAGGGACGACAGTCAGTATTTCAACTTGCACACGAATTTCACTACCCAACAGCATAAATAATCAGATCATATTTTGCAAAACCCATATTAAGCAGCCAAAATATGCTGGGACAGCATACAGGAAGTTACGTTCTCCATGCCAGCAAGCTTACGGTATGTTGAAGACAAATATCAGGCACTCAGACCAGGCACTCTTAGATCTCCTTTTGCTCTCTGTTGATGATACTTGAGATTTGATGTTGGCTATTGGTTATGCACCTTGCAGAAGAAACAATGGGGAACTGAATGAGGACAGGGTGGGGCTTAAGTTTGCTGCAACTGGAAGGTTATTTCATACCTAAAGCTAGCATGGAATAAGATACAAAAGTGAAAGAAAATGAATGCAATGACAAAAGGCAGAAGTCACAAAATTTGGATGTAGGTAGAAGAAGTTCTTCAAGGCTTTGAAGGCAAGGCAGAGAAGTGTTTATGGGTGAGGGTGGACAAAGAAGAGCCCAGGGAATTCATGATAGACAGAGCCCTCATTTTAGCTCTGTTTCAGAAGGTCCAAAAGGAAGCAATCATGGATTCTGGCAAGTGTGTGTTGTGGGGGTAGGGAGTTAAGGGAGTCAAAGTTGGAGAAAACCTAGGCAAAAAACACAGCAAAGCACAAAGGAAGGGCTGCATTTTAAGAATAATGTAGAGGAGGAAGTGGCAAGATTTGGTTAGGGTCCTGATGCGCAAATGGAGCAAGAGAGAGAGTCAGATCATAGGTGACCTTGCTGAAATAATTTTGTTTTCAGGTGAACTAAACCTAGTGCCCACAGAGGAGGGGACAGAGTGCAGGAACTTGAAAGATTTCAGTTTTATTCCTGGCTTCATTGACTTGTCTGGCCTCGCAGGCCTCAGTTTCTGTATCTGTAAAATGGAGGTAATGTTGCTTTCTTTTGATAGCAATGAATAGGCAAAATGTATGAATAGCCATAATCCTTCAGCCTTGCAGCTGTAAATTTAAGCTCTTGAACTTCCTTTAGGCACATAAAGAAGTAATCCTGTTCACATCAGTAGGGATGCTCACCTGGTTACATTTAAACATGTGCTTAAGCCTTCTTTTTCTGGCTGGAGGGAGACTCTTCAGCTGCTTGGAGGCTGAATTGTAGAAGACCTGAGTAGTTCAAACTCAGCAAGCATGTGAGTTAGAGGAACAGTCAGCACAATTTTAGGAAAGCAACTCTGAAGCTGTGCAAAAATAAAGAATAGTAAAGTCAGTAAAGAACTTCTGCTGTGTTACCCCATGTAATTATTAGGCAAAATGTTACCCTCTTAAAAAAGGTATTTTGTCAATCATGATATACGATAGCTGCAGATTGCAAAAGGTATTGATAGATTTTCAAGCAGAAATTTCCCAACCTTTTTATCTTCATTTTGTCACTATGAAGATAAACCTCTGCTATCCAGGTATAAAACATAATTATTCTACATGAAAAAAATAACTTGTCTGATCAGCATTTAATAAGACATAAGATATAAATAATTGCTACTGTATAGATGAAAGTGCTACCATATAAAAATCGGTACAGCCAAGAGTGCCATTTTACTAATGTATTGCATTTCTTTTGCTTTGTAATCCATTTGAAAGATTTTTATTGGCATTTAAAATGGACACAGCATGTTGGATATCAGTTAATGCAAAGGTTAAATATAGGTTATTGATTTCTCTAAAGTCGCTTAGGCAAAGATGAGCATAGGCAAAACCACAGACTAAATGGTCAACTATTTGTGGAGTTGCAGAGTTTGCAAAACCTGTTTTTGGAGCCTATGAGTGATCTTAGCACGTTTCTTTCTATGCAGCAAATATTATTTTTTCAAAGTCAGTTTTTATCTTCAAGGCCTGATACTTCTCCCTAGAAATCTCATGAATCTTAGCTATTTAGATTTTCAAGCCCAAATGCTGAAAAGTCTTAAGCTTTGGTAACTTTACACAAATGAGCTCTTTTACCGAGCTAAATGGAAATATTGGTGTGATTTAATTTGGTAACAAGCTTTGGAAAATTCAGGATCAATTGCAGTTGCCATATCTTGGGGATCTGCAATTTTAAGTATTGCTCTTAAAGCAACAGCGCATGGAGTTATGTGATTACATGAAAATCTCTACTTTTCTTCATAAACAGCGAGTTTGTGGCCTTGTGATTGCAGAGAAAAGCTGGAAAACCTGAATGCGACAGGCTCAAATGCCTAAGAGCACACTCAAAGGACCCAGTAAAATTATCATTTTTGAAGAACTTAGACTTTTTAGTCACTTTTATGCTTTTGGGGGCCTGACAC
The DNA here is from genome assembly GCF_001723915.1 of Gavialis gangeticus. Lineage (NCBI taxonomy): Eukaryota > Metazoa > Chordata > Crocodylia > Gavialidae > Gavialis > Gavialis gangeticus. The sequence goes on along the minus strand of NW_017728998.1, from coordinate 25,838,136 downwards.
ACTATTTTTGAATACTTGGCATTAGTAATACATTATTTTCCAATCTCTGTGATTAGTAAAAGGGGCCACTAAGGAGGTGAAGAACATGCAAACAGCATGGGAACTGCTTAAAAACACCATATTGGAGGCATAGAGCAAATACATACTGCAAATCAAAAAAAATGGAAAGCAGACCAAAAGAAAGCCAGCATGGTTTAATGGCAAAGTTGCAAAGGTAATAAGCATAAAAAAGGCTTCTTCCAAAAAGTGGAAGTCCATTCTAATGAGGAAAATAAAAAAGAGCATAAATTCTGGAAAATTAAATATAAAACTGTAATAAGACAAGCTAAGAGAGAATTTGAGAAGAAACTTAGTACGGACATAAAAGGTAACAATAAAAATTCCTTCATGTACATTAGAAGCCAAAGACCTGCCAGGGAATCAGTTGGGCTTTTGGACGATAAGAGCATAAAAGGGGTGCTAAAGGATGACAGGGCCATTACTGAAAAGCTAAATGCATTCTTTGAATCTGTCTTCACAGTGGAAGATGTGAAAGAGATTCCCTCACCAGATCCACTCCACTCTTGGGACAAGAGAGTGGAGCTGACCCAAAATGAGGTTTCAGTAGATGAGGTCGTACAGGGAACTTATAAACATAACAGTATCACATTACCATGACCTGATGGTATTCACCCAAAGGAGCTCAGGTTGGATATTACCAAGTCCCAAAGGAGCTCAGGTCGGATATTACCAAGCTCTTAACTGTAGTATGCAACCCATCACTAAAAACAGCCTTGGCATCAGAGGACTGGAGGGTTGCCAATGTGGCTCTAGAGGTGATGCAGGGCACTACAGGCCATTGAGTCTAACTTCCATTTCTGGAAAAACAGTGGGAACAATAAGAAAAAAAATACTCAGCAAATGGATGAACATGACTCACTGGGGAGAAATCATGGCTTTATCAGAGGGGAATCATGCCTCACCAACTTACTGAGTTCTTTGAGGGTGTCAGTAAGCAGGTGGATCAGGGTGACAGTGTATTTAGACTTCTAAAAATCCTTTAACAGTGTCCTCCATCAGAGGCTCTTAACTAAATTAGGTAGTCATGGGATTACAGGGAATGACCACTTGTGTATTACAAATTAACTTAAAGATAGAAAGCAAAGAGTGAGTATAAATGGTCAGTTTTCAGAATGGAAAGACATAAACAGCAGGGTCCCCCAACTATCTATGTTGGGACCAGTGCTGTTTAACGTATTCATAAATGATCTGGAAAAGGGGGTAAGTAGCAAGATGACCAAATTTGTAGATGACACTGTGGTTGTGAGACATGAGCACCCATGGCCTCCAGCAGCCTGGACATTTTGAGAGCACCCCAGCCCTGAGACTTACCAAAGTGAGCGATGGTGGCATAAGTGAGGGAAGCCCTGCTGCTACTGCTGCTATACTTTATCATCACATGCTGGCTCCAGCTGGGGGGCGGATGCAGAGCAGGAGACGTCATAAAGATGTGCCTGACAACAATGAAGGGGACACCTGGAAGAGGAAGCCCGGAGGAAGAAAAACTGGCTTCCAGAGTGGTGTGTCCCAGCAGGGGTGAATGGGAGGAACTGGCTGCAGTTACTTCATGTGAAGACTCAGAAGAGTCTTTAAACTTACGTGGGAAATAGCACCAGAGATATCTGAATCTTCTCCAGAGCCAGCCAAGCAGCAAGGAGCACGCGTCGTCTTGAGGAAGAAAGAAAGACGTCTAATCACCTATGACCAGGGAGCCAGTAAACAGGACTGCAAACAGGGGAAGCAGTTTGCAGGCAGTTCAGAGGCTAGTTTGTGGGTAGTAGCATAGCCTATTGCCACACAATCACTCTCGGCCATGGCAATGACTTGTCATACCCGCAGGCATCCCAGCATCACTGAGACCTTCACCCAGACACAGCTCAAGGCCCCGGACTGCAGGGGCTGCCTGGTGCAGCTGCTGGCAACTGAGCATGGGGGCACCCCCACTTGTGGGGTGTGCTCCCTGGTGGAGTCTCTGGAGGGCTGGATGCGGAAGCTTGAAGAGGAGACATGTCAGCTGTGTGCCATCAGGGCCCACGAAAACTTCATTGACAGCTACTGCCAGACACTTCTGCAGAAAAACCTAGAAAAGTTCATCAAGGAGTCTATCTGCAATAAGCTTGCAGAAGGTAAGATTCTGAATGACAGCGAGCATGGCTTTGCCGTGAACAGGTCTTGCCTTACCAACTCATCTCCTTCTATGACCAGGTAATTCATCACCTGGACACAAGAGAACAGGTTGGCATTGTATACCTAGACTTCCAAAAGGATTTTGATCTAGTATCTCACAGTGTCGTCACAAGAAAATGGGAGGACTGTGGACTTAACTCTGAGACAGTCAGGTGGGTGAGGAACTGGGTACAGGATAGGACCCAGAGAGTCATAGTGAATGGATCTGTGTCATCCTGGTGAGAAGTAGGCCGTGATGTCCTGCAGAGGTTGGTTCTTGCTCCAGTCATTTTCAACATTTTTATTATCGATTTCAATGTGGGGGTGATTTCATAGACATTAGGGCTGGAAGGGACCTTGGAAGATGGTCGAGTCCAGGCCCCCACCCAAAGGGCAGGAAGTCAGCTGGGGTCATAGAATCCCAGCAAGATAAGCATCAAATTTACTCTTGAAGGTGTTCAATGTAGGTGCTTGAACAACCTCCGATTGGCAGGCTGTTCCAGACCTTGGGGGCTTGGGCAGTAAAGAAATTATTCCATATGTCCATCCTGAAATGGTCTTGC
>NW_017728998.1:25828707-25834702 GCF_001723915.1 Gavialis gangeticus | reverse complement strand
ATCATCCAACCTCCTCTTGAATTTGCCCAAGGTAAGGGCGAGGACCACTTTGCTGGGAAGTTGGTTCCAGATATTGGCACATAAGTTCAACATTGAGAAATGTAAAGTGCTCCACCTCGGGACAAGCAACCCCCAACACACCACAGGCTCAGTGGCACAAACTGTCTAGCACCACAAATTAAAGGGATCTGGGAGTAATAATAGACCACACTATGAATATAAGCCGGCAGTGCGATGCTGTCGCCAGTAGAGCAAATAATACTCTACCATACATCAATCAAAGTATCTCCAACAAAACCAAGGAGGTGATTCTTCCACTCTACTCAGCACTGGTGAGACCACAGCTGGAGTACTGCATCCAGTTCTGGGCACCACACTTCAACAAGGATGTGGACAAGCTTGAGAGAGTCCAAAGAAGAGCCACCCATATGATCAGAGTCTTAACAGGCAAGTCATACAAAGAAATGCTGAGGGATCTGGGACTCTTCAGCCTGAGGAAAAGAAGGCTGGGAGGGGACCTGGTAACAGCTTACCACTATACTAGGGGAGTACATCAAGGACTCTGAGCAACTTCTCACCAGGGCACCCAAGGGGAAAACCAGGAGTAATGGCCACAAACTCCTGGAAGATTGATTCAGGCTCAACATTACGAAAAACCTCTTCACAGTCAGGGTTTCCAGACTGTGGAATAAGCTCCCTCCAGAGGTGGTGCAATCACCTACCCTAAAAATCTTCAAGAAGAGACTAGGCAGTCACCTTGCTGGGGTCACCTGACCCCCAATTATCTTTCCTGCTTGGTGCAGGGGCTGGACCTGATGATCTTCTGAGGTCCCTTTCAGCCTTACAATATATGAATCTATGAATAATCATGAGTTGGTTGAGAAGAGAAGTTTTTCCCACTATCCTCAAAGAAACTGTAATTTGTGGACTTCCTAGTAGTTAATGGTGAAGGAATAACCCCATCCAGGGGAATAGGACCTTACATGGGGGTAGCCAGGTTGCCCATAGGACTGAAAGTAACTGAGGCATCTGGCTCATAAAGAGTATGCATCAAGTACTTGAGGACATTGTTGGCACATCTGCTACCCTAATAACTAAATTGAGACTGATGACATTGGGTTGGTGCTAGGACAGGATGCAAGGGAAGCCAGAGCCCTGAGGAACATCACTAGACCAAGCAAGTAACAGCACAAGAAAAACAGGACACCTCCCTCGTATTTAATATGTAAACATCAAGCGTGGTAGGCAAAGAGAGAGTTTGTGCCATTTGCAGTCTCCATTTGAGGCCAAACTGTCCGGTCCTAAGGGAGGGCATGGAAAACCTCACCTCAAGATGTAAATGTCAAACTAAGGTGACACGCAAACATTTACAAACTCAAGGTTATTCAAAGTGGTAAAGACCAAGGCAGGCTGTGAGAAACTACAGCAGGATAGGAAACTCAACTTAATGGCAGATGAAATTCAGTAGAGATAAGTGTAAAGCGATGCACCTGGGCAAAAATGACCCAAAACGCTACCTACACTATGATGGGCTGAACATTAGCTGTTAACACACAGGAACAAGATCTAGGAGTCATTGTAGACAGTTTGCTAAAAGCATTAACTCTGTGCTCAGCTGCTGTCAAAAGGACAAAGAAAATGTTAGCAACTATTAAGAAAAGAATTGTAAACAAAAAGGTAGGTACAGTAAAACCTCTGTTATCCAGCATCCCCCAGGGAACGGGGGATGCTGGATAACAAAATATGCCGATTAATTGAGCGGCCCCTCCGCCCTTCCCATGGCATCACCGCCCATCCCAGCGGGGAGGAAGGGCCCCACAGGACAGGGATTGGGTCCCGCACAGCCTGTTATGCCCCCAGGCCATGGGGGCTCAGAGAAACCGGATGTGCCATGGTGGGCACTTCCAGTTTCACTTTATCTTACAAGCTGGCATGCCAGTTAGTGGAGCATGCCAGCTTGGAAGATGCTGGATAACAAAACTTATACTGTAATATCATCGTGCCCCTTTATAAATCCATGATGCATACCATGCCCAGTTCTGGTCCTCTCACCTCAAAAAGGATATAGAAGAACTAGAGAAGGAACAGAGAAGGGCAATAAGGACAATTAGTGGTATGGAGGGGCTTCCATATGAGGAGAGACTAAAGAGGCTAGGCCTATAGGAAAGAGGTGCTTGCAGGGAGACATGATAAAGGTTTACAAAATACTAAATGATAAAAAGGAAGTAAATAGGGATTTAGTATTTACTCTCTCTCACAATACAAGAATGAGGGGTCAGAGAATGAAACTAGTAGGAAATAATTTTAAATTAGCAAAACATCATTTCTTTTTCACACAGTGTGTAATTAAAGTGTGGAACTCATTTCCCCTAGATATTGTGGAAGCTGACAGTTTAGCTAGATTTAAAAGGGGATTGGACAAATTCTTGGAGAAAAGGGTCATCAGTGGCTATTGAGCATAGGAGCTGGGGATAGAGTCTCTAAATCAGAACTTCCTAGACCTTAACTGCTGAAGGCTACCACAAAGAGAGAAACATTTGGAAACAAAAAAATACCCAGCTTACTCTTCTTTTCACCATGCACGCTCTGCCACTGTGATGCAAGCTACTGGGCAAGATGGACCTATGGTCTGACCCAGTAAATGGCAGTTCTTATGTTCTTATATAGTAAGAACATAATCAGACCTGAGATTTCTCTAACTAAAGGGAAACCTATTCCATGGTGAGGGTGAAAGAAGCCCCAAAAGCTACGCTGGTGGAATCAGGTTATCTGTTCATTGTGGGTTTTTGCCATTTGAATGTCTTCCTTGTTTCTTCCCCTCTCCTTCCCCTTTGCTCTCTTCCTCATCTGTCCCCTCCTTTCCTTGCCATTCTTACCTTTAGCAGAATGTGAGCTCAGTATCGTTGAGCTCACTTTCAAATCCACTTGAAAACAACAGGCTTGGCATTAAATTAATAATGGTAAATTTGCTCAGGCCTAATCAAAGTAAGCCTTTATAATACAGGACAAGCACATTATTTAAATAAGCAATTCACTTTATTGTGGCCCCTTCCTTTCTTGCTATGAATCGAGCCTTCTACACATACTGTGTAGTGCATTACTGTTGTTCTGTTGTGCCCCATATCAGCTTGCAATGAACCAAGTCCTGAGGTCTTTTAAACAGTTTTTGCTGCGCTCCCACTCTGGCAAAAATAAGGATGTTTCAATGGGAGCTTAGCAGGAGTTCAAGGACTTTACTTAGTGTTTTTCATACCCAATACAGTCCTCTGGAGCAATTTTATTTAAAAAAAAATACAATGACATTTTTTACTCTTGCATATTATTCTGCTTATGTCCCCAGGGCTTCTATTCCTGCCACTACCACATGCTATTAGTCCTAATACCTGTCAAATAGGTTGACATCGTTCTCACTGCCTTAGTATCATTTCTGCTTTTCCATGCACATTGGAATTGGTGATAAAATGCACATAAAAACACTAGCGAATGTATGCACTAGTTGTCACAGTACTAAAAATGCATTATGCATATGCTATGATTTCCTTGTAGAAACTCCAAAATATGTAAATTTATGACAGAAAGGATGGAGTATCCTTAATACTGGAGATGGACCAAACCCAGATGCTAAGGATCACATTTGGCTCTCATTGGCTACACCCACTTCTATAGTCTCAGGATAAGTATGACTCCTACAAAGAAATTCCTAATATTTGGAAACAAATACTTCAAGAATTGTCATCCAGTTTTCACTAATGCTTCTGCAAGCCTGCCACAAGACCATACTGTTTAAATGAGTTTGTCTTTCTAGTTCCCATTTATTTATTTGATTTTTGTGCCTGCTTCACTGAAAAGTCTCAGGGCAGCTTACAATAAAAATTACAAGAGAATGGCTATTCATTTCACTTTATCTATAAAGCCCTTTTCAGACCACCCTTAATGAACTTGAATCTTCTGGAAGCACTCTTAGAATCAATATGTGGTCCATGATAGGTGCCATACATATGTAAAATTAATGCTACATAATTTAAACTTAATTGCACCCTCAGTGCGTGCTATTTCACAATCAATTAACGCTTATTGCCTAAGTTTACAAAAAACCCATTTGGCATTTTTTCTATATTTCTCCCATTAAAGTCTAGACAAATTGCACATCTATTCCCTCCTTTAAAATGTAGGGCTTCCTACAGAGCTCTCTTATTAAGTATCCTGCTACTATTTGTTTTGAAAGGAAAGCAACTTTCCTTAAGAAGTCAAATAGAATTAAATGACACCCTTCCTGCTCCAGATTCTCTTAAAAGCTTAGGATTTCCTGTGTTCTTGCAGTAATGATTTTAATGGGCTTTGAGTTCATATTATTATTGCATTGAAGATAATCTCCATGTGGTGAATGTGCAGTAAGCATTGCTTTTTATCAATAGCTGGGAGATTTTGAACAGAATAATTGCCAGTGGTTTTAGACTTTACAAACATACTGTAATTAAATCTTCCCTTTCACAAATAGCAGTATTCTCCCATAATTAATAAGACTGCTTGTATATACAGTCATGTGTCATAGTTTTTTAAGTGAATGTCATGACATGGCCTTTCCTAAAATGAATTCCTGTGTAGATAATGGGTTCAATGAAATGGCATGTGACATGTAAGCCAGTCGGAAAATTAAATTCTTAAAACATTACTGTGGTTGTGAAGAGATTGCCAAAGAAGTTTGTATCAACCTATATTTGAGGAGTATTTTAGAAAGTATAATTGAGTCAACAGCCATGGGATGATTTCTAAGAATGTATGATCCCCAAAGATCTGATTCAGTTCGGGTGAGAGAATTCTATGCAAATCCCTGAAGGCCAAATGAATTAATGTCTGTCCAAATCACGTTGTGAGGATCCTTAATTCATTTATGGTAGTCTTTCTCGAAACAGCCAAAATCTTGGAATTTCAGCTACTAATATTTAAAAAGTGGACTTTTTATTACAAAACTTAATACCAGTCGCATGTTCACTAGTTACTGCTTAATCTGTTCAGTAGGATAATCTTGTTAATACATTAATATGCAATTTATATTCTGGATACTTTTTAAGTTTGTATCCCTAAATACATTTTTACTTCACTCTGAAGACTGAGAAAGCCAAGTACAAATCCCAAAGAAATCATGGGGAATACTCCCTTGGACTTCTATGGGCACTGGACCACTTACACAGTGGTGGGTGACTGTTGTCAGCACATAATTGCTGATGGAGAATTCATTCATTAAGCAGAACACCAGAAGGAAAAGACCAAGGGCCTGGCTGATGTTACACAAGTGAATGCTAACAGCTTATTAACAGATTGCACGTTGTAACATAATATACTGCTCAGAATGGACGGAGAGGCTTAGTTTTATATCACGGATAGGACTGAAAATTCTACATTTTAAGGAATGGGAGCTTTGCCAGGCAGGGAGCATAGGAACAGGCTTATGTTCTGGAAAAATCACCTGTTGCTTGGAGATGAGAGAGAAAGATGGTTTTAATGATTAAAATCTGCACATATTTATTCATGTGCTCAACTTTAGACATGTGACCAAATGCATTCCTAAATGTTTGCAGGGCTTTTACCACAATTAACATGCCTGACACTATTCTCAGTGAAATCAGTGAAAAAGTCCCCCACTGACAGCAGTGGGCTTTGGGTCCAGACCAAATTCTAGCGTTGTTTCATGTCACTAGTTGAAAATGCTACATTTTGAAGAATAAAATACACAATAGAAAGATTAACTATGTAGATGATCAGTTTAGTTATATACTATGGCTGCGTGAAACTTTGGTCCCTGATTTGATTCAGTGGAGATTTGGCCCAATTTGGTGGTTGAATCTCCAAATCTGAATCAAATCAGAGGACGCTTTAATCTCTTCAAATCAAATTGGAACCTCCCAAATCAATTCAGAGAGAATCGAAAAGTTTCAGAGATTTGGACATAGACGCAGCTTTAAATGTTTTTGTACGTACCTCAAGGTACCAGGAA
>NW_017728998.1:25823190-25823707 GCF_001723915.1 Gavialis gangeticus | reverse complement strand
GGCGATTCGGACATAGACACAGCTTTAAATGATTTTTCTACATACCTCTAGGTAGCAGGAGGCTTGTGAATGCTGCGATGCTGGGGTGGACGGAGAGTCCCACAGGAGTGCAGGGGCCCCCCAGTGAGCTCGGCAGCAGACCCGCAAGTGGACCAGAAGCACTTCCAGTCCACTTCTGGGTCCACCAGGGAGCACGCTGGGGGGCCCCCCATGCCCACCGGGCTCAATGACTGGTGCCTCCTGGGTCTCGGGGGACACCCGGGGTCCCCCTGAGCACTTCCCAGCAGACCCAGAAGTGGACTAGAAGTACTTTTGGTCCACTTCTGGGTTCATCACTGAGCACAGGGGGGCACCCCCACACTCCTGTGGGGTGCTCATAGTTTCATAGTTAGTAGGGTCAGAAGGGACCTGAGCAGATCATCAAATCCAACCCCCTGCCATGGCAGGAAAGAGTACTGGGGTCTAACAACCCCAGCAAGGTGTTCATCTAGCCTCCTCTTAAAGACCCCCAGGGTAG
>NW_017728998.1:25807527-25823180 GCF_001723915.1 Gavialis gangeticus | reverse complement strand
CATAGAGGGGGAGGATCACCTCCTTGGACCTGCTCGAGATGCATCTGTGGATGCATGACAAGGTGCGGTTGGCCTTCCTGACCGCGTGCCCACACTGTCGGCCCATGTTCATTTCAGCATCGATAATGACTCCAAGATCCTTTTCTGCCTCTGCACTGAGAACAAGGGAGTTCTCCAGCCTGTAGGTATGCTGCTGGTTCTCTCTCCCCAGGTGCAGCACCTTGCTCCATCCATCCCAGCATCGCAGCATTCATGAGCCGCACCTGGTACCTCGAGGTATGTAGAAAAAACACTTAAAGCTGTGTCTGTGGCTAAATCACTGGTTCTCTGAATCAGCACCAAATCTTCAGATTCAGGGAAATCAAATTGGGGACGGTGATCCAAATCAACTAATCAAATCACTGTTCCCAAGTCAGGCCAAATCCAAATCCAAATCAAATACAGCCCGTTTGCACACCCCTATTATATGCCAATACTCCAGATCAGCAGCAAATATATTTGGAGGTAAAGTATACTTAATCTTCCCTGTCTCCATTTTATATGATCAAAGCCAAATCTGTAATATTACTTAAATGAATGTAACTTGTTTGGAAAAGATGAGCAATTCTATGAAATGTTCTGCTTTACTGTATGTTTCAGAAATTTCCACAGATGTCCCTATAACACTGTAGTGTAAGACTGTTTCTCTCAGTCAGACAACTGAAGTTCTGCTTAATGAAGTATTGTAAAAAACTAGTCAAACAGTTGTGAGTCTCATTTGAATCTCAATTTTCATCAATGCTATAATTTCACAAAATATGACATTAAATAGGGTTTGGAAACCATGTGTTTGGTGTTACAGCATGGTACCTTTTGAAAACCAAAATAGAAAACCTGTAGAGTGAACCTTAGACAACATTTGGATTCATCCAAATCATTCAGGGTAAGTGACTTGATTTACACTAACAAGGAATTGTTTGAGAGGAGAGGAGGACTGAAAGAGGATTGAATTGGGGCAGACATGAGAGAAGAGAACAAGACAGTTGAATTTCTCAGATGTGCCTAAGCATGTCATTGCATAGACAATGGGGAAGGGAGTAAAAAAAGAAAGCACAGATCAAAGACAGAAGCAACTGACAAATGGTAATAAAGGAGGCTTATGAAGAAGAAATCAGTTTTAAATAGTCTGGGCAAAGACAGGCAGGTAGAACTGCCTGAATCCAGGAGTGCACCTTAACACCAGCCTGCCTCCCTGACTCCCTGAAAGTCATTTATTTTATATTTATCAGCAACCATTACAACTGCATCTTGCAGTCGCATCCAATCCATGCACCAGTGGGGCAGATGAGCAAACTGTTGTAGGAGGAGGGTGACATGCCAAGCTGGGAACACAGGTTGGCAATGTCATTTCATTTCTACCACTTTATGAAAAGTGGGAATTGATGAGGTCAATGAGACAGAAAGAATGTGTGCTCTGTCATAGAGTGCTTTGGTGAATACACATGGTTAACCTAGAAATGTGCTGCTCGGCCTTTCCATGACCAGATAGATGCCCAGGCCCTGCAGCTGGTATTATTCTCTGCAGTGCCTATGCCCTTCCTTCTAGTTAACTGTATTTAGCTTCACATCTTTTGTACCAGGTACTGAAATATGACGTGGTTATACTGTATAGGGCTTGGCTTAGAATAAACCTTTAGGGGAAAAAGGGCATGTGGTAATATATATTGGATCACTTGCTTCTGGTTTCTGGGAAAATGTGTTCCAAGAAATATCCTGTGTTGGTTAATAGCTAATGCCTTTTTATTCTTTAACAATGTTGTATTGTATTTTATATCTATTTTCTTCTTTATTTAAAAATGGGGACAGTCATTAGACACTGCCATCGTTCCAGTTACAGCCATAGCAGCACGCAGCCCTTCAGGCAGGCTAGCCTTATATTATTTGGGGCTTCAGGTATAAAGAGGAAGATCCTTGAATAGCAGCAGTAGTAACGTGGGCTATTGTCATGGAAAGCCCTGAACAAGAGGTTCAGCAATGTTCTACAATCAGTTGCCGTCTACAAGTGCTTTTTCAACCTCCCAGCAAGTGTTTTAGCCTACCTATATACTGGACCTTTAACCCTTCAAATTCGGGCTAAAATCAGAAGGATCTTAACTTTTCGGGTGTGACGTAGTTCCAAGGGCTGAGGTCACTCTGCATGAGGGTGCTAATAAAAGAAAACAGGTGACATTTCTAAGTAAAACCAATCCCAGTGTGACAGGCCTCTTCAAGAAGTGTCTTCAAGTAGCCATCAGACCGTCAGTTTGATCCCTTGCCTCAGCATGGGAAACAAGTGTGTAGAAGGGCATTGTAAAAAACATGTTGGTCTACACAAGTTGGTCTGGCACAAAGACAGGAAACAACATCACACCCACAACAAACAGCACTGGGGAAACGTGGGGAAGAGGAGACACTTAGCCCACTGGGAACTTTGGTGTCATGACCGGTGTTCTTCAGAAGCTGACAGGCAAGAGGAAGGGAGAAAAGGAGGAGATGGCAATTAAGTGGGTGTTCTTGAAAGAAAATGGAAGACAATGAACAGGCTATAATGCCCTTAGTATCAGTGGTGGGCCTTGGGTATCAACTGAATCCATCCAATGCCAGTGGCGTCTCTGACAGAATCTGAAATGAGTTAAATAGTGTGGATTTGAACAATGAAAATTTGCATGATTATCGCTCTTCCTTTGGTTCAGGTGCCAGGAGTGTGTTGTCCATTGAGAGGTAAAATGGAAAAGCTTGGTTCTGGTGTGGTTGGGGTTTATTCTTCTGAAAAATGTCTTTCTCTCCTGTTTGTGGCCATTTGACATATCAGATCTACAGTATACTGAAGAGCAGTCAAACTGTTTTGCACTTTATTTTTAATCACCTTTGAAAAAATAGAATCTTTTAAATCCAGTTCTAGAATTGAACAGCTGGACAGAAGTTTCAAACCTGAGCTGCTCCAGAGCTATGTAATTACATCTTCTGCAAACTTAATTGAATCTTCCTTTAGTACTGTTCAAACCTGCCTACAGCTGTCCATTTAGTTATATAATAAACCTGTATTGTGGTGTTTAATTACATCAACTATGCCGAGAGGCTGAGCTGACATTAGGTTTTGTCTATATTGATGTCACATTTAATAGAGATAGCATTTTATTCTCATTTCTTTACTGAGTGGTTTGATGTGCATTCTGTTCCCCTGTATTCAATGTTCTAAGAAATTATTACTATTAAAGTAATGTAATTATTATGTACTATGTTTATGTTAATAACTCCAAGAAGTATGTATTCCTTCATTTGCTACTATGAATTCTTTTATAAATACAAATGAAATTCTGTTTTTCACCAATGAAATGGTTACATTTTGATTCAGAGAGTAATTTATTAAAAATATTTCTTGTCTTACAAATATTTTTAGGTGTGCATTACCAGCCCCTTATATTATTTAATGCTGATATATATATATTCATTTCAATGCACTATTCTTTTGTGATTTAATGAAACTAAAAATGTGGTCCATCATTCAACAGATTTAATTAAGCATTAAAATAATTTGGGAAAGTCTTCCATCAATTAGTCTTACGTTAACATTGGAAACACAATGATAGCAACACTTTCTCTTCTCAGCCTTTGTTACAGTTACTAATGGTTTGTTAAACAAATGTTTGGGGGGGTTGAAAAAAAGTAAAAAATTCATGGGTTCAGGACCTAAAATTACCATTAATCATAATTCGCCTGAAGGAAATGGCTCTTTAAATTATTTTTTTTCATTTTTTTTTAGATTATTTTGCATAACAAAGAGCAGAGGTACACATATAGTGTACCTTCCTGGACTCGTTACTTTTTTTTTTAATGGGTGTCTGTAATGCCCTTCCAAATGAAAAGAAAAGGCCCTTTTTTGCTACGTAGCTGCCATTTTGCGTTCCAAAAGCCTGCAATAAAGGAGATATGTATATTGTGTGGTGTCTTGGAGAACTGACTGCTTTTGCATCCATTCAGAGTTGCACATCATCTATAGAAACTGAGTCTGAAAAACATCACCACTATTACATGTACAGTGAGACAGAGCATTTGCAGAATGTACTAAATGCTAAATTTTCCAGAAATATCATGACTGTTTAAACTTTCCCTTGAACTAAGAGGCAGATTACTCAGACAATTGCTGTCTTTTGAATCTAATGATTCACTAGAAGTTCTTAGAAATATTTGCTTCAAAATATACTTAGCCTGAATATTATTACTCTGCATAGTCTACATAATTTGGTCTACTCAGAACATTTTCCCTTATTTGTTTGTGATTGGGTAGTTGTTTCACTTGCATCAACTGAGTATTATATACTGTTAAATTCATGGACTCTGTTTAGAACAATAACCAGATGATGAAATCAGTGAAGGGTAACATTTTCCAATATGGGTAAAGAATGCAAATGCCATTGACAAAATTCACTTAGGTACCTCTGAAAATTTTCTCCTAAGTCTCATAATGACAAAAGGAGCAAAATAATTATATTTAAGAATATAAAATAATGATCTATCTGGGACCCATCCTCATTTGTCTTTTCCCATGAGATAACCCGGTTTGTCATGCTTTGCTGTTTTCCTTTATTCTTCTTTCTCACCCTACTTTGGAACTGAAGTATAAGCTACATTGTCAACATGGATCCACTTTACACAAAGAATAAACTCTGACTATAACTCTATTTATGTCTTGTTTACTGGGATTACTATAATCTCCAGAAGCTCCCTGATGGACCCCTTAGAGAAAGCTATAAACTAAATTGCTTCTGACCAGCAAAACACTATTACTTATCACAGTGTGTTAGATCCCATCCTGCACTACTAAATGAATAGCTGAACTTATTGATTTCTGAACTATCATTTGGAATTTAGAGTAGAGATGGGCTATTTGGGTTAAGAAAATTGAGACACCTCCATAAATGGGGGCTGCTGGGAGATCCGTGCAACTAAATGGGTAGGCACTGTGCAACTAATGCAAACACTCCTGACCTCCAGGTGGGCAGTATTACTTGCCAAACCTAATACACCCTCCCAGTAATACCAGTAACAATTCTGGATATATTTCCATTCTGGAATCACTACTCTTATGAAAGGAAACATGCAAAATTATTTGCAATCAGTCAAATTTAACATATGATGATGATGATGAAATTTAGGGGTCTAATTCAGACCATAGAACTGTTTTTATTTTAACAGGGATTGTAATCATAAAAGTATACCATGTTTGGGTATGTTCATTGAACATATGTTTTCTATGGATATCGAAAGTGTTTGAATTTTTTTAAGAAAAGTTTTTCTGAAAAAGCCTAAGCCATTTTTATAGGAGATGTTGGCTTCAGCAAAATGCGTATTGTGAAATGTCTTTGCTCGTGGATGGAATTTCTGCTCAACAGTGAGAGAGAAGGCCATAGAGTGGGGTGGCCAACTTGCAGCATGGGTGCCACAAGTGGCATGGCCAGCCCTGTGTGGCATGTGGCATACTGGGGAAGAGACAGGCAGCACAGTGACAGATAGGGCAGGGAGAAGAAAGCAGAGCAGCGGATCAGATAAGTGAAAGGGTTCAGACTGGCACATGGTGGGGAAGGGGATGCAAGACTAATTTGTGGTATGCCTCCCAAAAAGGCGGGCCCCCACTACTCTAGAGAATAAGCCAGTGGTCACTCAGGAGTTTTTAACATAAAAAGTTGCTGTGTCATGCAGCCAAAGTTTTCTATCAACTGACTTGCTTTTATCTCCCTTCCCTTGCCTTCCCTTCCCATCCCAGAAATGTCTTGTTTTCATGAACTTTTTGAGCCTGGGCTTGCAGGGTACTATTGTGTATTCAGTTCCTACTTAGATCATTTTTCTAGGATTAGGCTCCATATCTGCTTGGGAAATAATATCTAATAGTTGGGAGGGGGAAACAACCTTTTTAGCAGGCATGCCACAAAATTAGTCCTGCACCTTGCCCAAGTGCCACTCCGATCCCCTTCCTCTGCCTGATCTGCTCTTCTGCTTTCTGCTCCCTACTCTGGGCTCCCTTCATCATCTTCTGCAATGCTTTCTGCTTCCTGATCTGTGCCCCCTGCCTGGTCTCCTGCTCTGCTGCCTGTCCTATCTGCTGCTTGTGCTGCCTATGCCCTCCCTGGTCTGCCATGTGTCACAGGTTGGCTCCCCCTGCCTTGAAGAGAGTAGGGAGAAGTTTTCAGTCCGAGCCAATGCAAACAGTGGGTGTGAGTGGGTAAGAAATTTGGAACCACCCTAATTCTCCTTTTGATAAATACACACACAAATTTTAGTCATTTCTATAAACAGTTCAGTGAAGTTGTGATTATGACATCCATGGATATGTGCTTTATGGTATAGTTTCCTAGTTCTTTTGTGATTAAGAACTCTTTAATATTTAACAGCATTAAGACTTGCCCCTGGGGTAAAGATTAAATTTGCTGTACCTATCATATTTCCTCAAGTTGTGAAGTTCCTTCTTATATCAGCAGTCCTTTTTCAGTCAACAAAGGTCTTGTAAGGTTTTCTCTATGTTCTCCCTGCCATGCCCCTAGTCTGTGACAAAACTGAGAATCTTAATCCAGACACCAAATTACAGGCAAGATCTTCTGCAAAGCCAAAAAGAAAGCTTCTGAACATGTATGATCATGTCCAACTATTGGTGTAATAACAAGGAAGCTTTGTTAAATCAGCTCATAATTTTTCTTCCTTGACCTGCCTAATATCATCCACTGGAGAAAAAATACATTCTCTTTGTGTGTATCTTGAGCAGAGATCAAGGTGACTATCATGCATTTATTTAATTGTTATTCAAGCCTCAGGACACCACTTTCTTGAAAACATAAACAGAAGGAAAATCAGAAATAACTGTAGTAAATTATTCATTTCATGGAAATTGGCATGCTCTATACAAAAAAAAATTGAAATTCAAACTGAGCTGAGATAGGGTTGCTGGTATGTTATATTGATAGCCAATGTGTTAAAGTATGTATTGTTTGGAAAGTCAGATTCAAATATGCAATAGCTTCAACTAGGATCATTTCTTCTATGGAAGATGATCTAAAAACAGGTCTTCTGTGAATTTAAATATAATTTATTCTACTTCCTATAGTCATTTTCAGGTTTCTGATTCTATTTTTATTTTGACCTAAGTGTCTCTTTTGTCTGTCTTTCTAATTCTCTGTGGTGTAACTAGTGTTTCATCTATTTCATGTTTGCATCTTCTGTACAAGCAGTCAATTTACTTATTTCTGAAAAGGAAGCCTTTAAATATTTAAAGAAATCATGTTATGACTGCAGGAATAGAAGAGGAAAGTTGCTTGAGATAAAAATGCTGACTAAATGAAGTTTGTGTTTTTAAGAAATATGTGATGAATGAAAACTGCTGGCAACGAAGTCCTTTGACTTGCATATATGCTGTCTGAGGAAAATGATCTCTTGCACTTGCCTGTTTTATACTACAGCCTAAGAGTAAATAAAAGTCAGTTTAGATAGAACCAATAAATGTGGCCATATGAAATCTCTCTCTTTCAATTTCTAATATATGTATTGGCTCTCCTAGGTGTTGATGAATGTCATGACTTTGATTTTTCCTCCCTTTTTCAGTCACTGTTCCACATGAGCCAAAAATTGTTAATATTGGAACCTACCAAGAATTTCCATTGAAACGTATATTTTTTTTCAACACAAATGCAATCTTTACAAAACTATTCTCATAACTTCACTTAGGAAATAAAAAAGAAACAATATACTTTGAGTTGCATCAACACAGAATGAAGCAATTTGTTTTGTAAAGTGGACTGAAACATTTCATTTCAGATCAGTTTGATATTCAGTTGCTTGCTGAGATGACAGCTACTTCATTCTTAGGGTTTTAGTTAGCATGGCGCATGCTTAACTTCTGTTGTGTGGACTCCCTGACTAGATTGCATCAAACTAGTATAACCTACTTTGCTTTAGATTCTATCAAAGCTTTTCAAACTCTCTTAGTGTTAGAGTCTCTTACCTGAGTCAGTAAAAATGCAGTAGATAAAAGAAAATGTCACATTTTTCCTGATTGGCAGTCAGGGTTGCCCTTTGGTTATCTCTTATGCTAAATAACTGTTGAATTTCTTGCATCATAAAATGCAGTGCAATAGGAAAGAGGAATTTAAACAATCATTCTAATCCTGAAAACATTTATGAATACAAGTAACTTCAAACACTCGAGCAGTTCCAGTGAGGGTCTCCCTCCCAAGAAGAGGAGAATGATCAAGCATTCTCTAGGGAACTGACCTTCGCAGCCAACACAAAAGACTTGATTGTCATGGGTGACTTCAACTACCCTGACATTTGTTGGGAGGACCATTCTGCCAGCTCCAGCAAGTCAGCCAATTTCTTGGCAACTACTGATGACCTGTTCCTGTCACAGGTTGCCGAAAGACTGACTAGGGATGAAGCCACTCTGGACTTAGTGCTTACCAAAGGGGAGGGCATGGTAGGGGACCTGAGGATTGGAGGTACTCTGGCTGACAAGTGACCATAATCTGATTAGCTTCATCATCCACTGGAACGCCAGAATTTCAATTAGCAGAACAGAAGTCCTAGATTTCAGAAGGTCTGACTTTGATAAACTCAGGAGTCTAGTTAGAAACACCCTCTGCAACTGGTGACTGGAGGATTTCGGAGTTCAGGAGTGATGGTGCTGTCTCAAGGGAGCAATCCTTACTGCTCAACATTCCCATGAGATCAAAAAGCAGGAAAGGAGCCAAGAGACCTGCTTGGCTCAACAGGGATATTGGAGAACTTTTGAAAAAGAAAAAGGACACCTATAAGCAATGGAAAAAAGGATCAGCACTCAGAGAAGAGCTCACTTATATAACCAGGCTCTGCAGGTATGAGATACAGAAAGCCAAGGCAGGCATGGAGATCAAGCTAGCATTTGAAATAAAGGACAACAAAAAGTCCATCTCCAGGTACATGGGGAGCAAGAAAAAGTCAAGCTCCAATGTGGGACCCCTACTGAATACAGAGGGACAGTCCACAGTTGATCCCCATGAAAAGACAGATTTCCTAAATGGATACTTCACATTGGTATTCCAGAAATCTAACAGGAGCTGTGCATCTCTCCAGAGGCCTAGGGAATATGGGGAAGTCAACAGACCACATGAAATCAGCCCCAAATAGGTGAGGGTCCTCTTAGAATAATTGGACACTTTCAAGTCTGTTGAGCCAGATGACCTACATCCAAGAGTCCTAAAAGAACTGGTAGAACCCATACCAGGGCCTTTGGCAAAGATATTTAAAAAATTATGGAACTCGGCAGTGGTCTCAGACAACTGGAAGAGGGCCAACATGGAATCCGTCTTAAAAAAAGGGAGGAGTGATGACCCTGCAAACTATAGACCAGCCAGTCTGACTTTGGTCCTAGGAAAAACATTTGAAAAAAATGTTAAGGAGGCCATCAATCAGAAGCTTGTAACTGACATGGTATTAAGAAACAACCAGAATGGCTTTGTGGAGGAGAGATCATGCCTAACAAACCTGGTGTCCTTTTATGATAAAGTAACTAACCAGCTGGACAAGGGACATGAGGTAGACATCATTTACTTAGACTTCAGTAAGGCCTTTGACTCTATCTCCCATGAAATTCTCTCAGTTAAACCGGAGGGTACTGGTCTGAACCAGCCTACAGTGAGGTAGGTGGTAACTGGCTTAGAGGCTGGTCCCAGACAGTTGTAATCGATGTGACAGCCTCATCCTGCAGGGCTGTCTCCAGTGGTGTCCCACAGGGATCAGTGCTTGGACCTGTGCTTTTTAACATATTTATTAATGACTTGGATGAGGGGGTGGAATGTTCTATGATTAAGTATGCAGACAATACCAAGCTGTGGGGAAATGTGGGCACACCAGAGGAAAGGGCAAGGATCCAAGATGGCCTTGACAGTCTGGTTGTATGGGCTGATCAGAGTCAGATGAGGTTCAACAGGGAAAAGTGCCAGGTCCTTCATCTGGGTAGGAAGAACCGTCACCATAACTATAGGATAGGCAGTAGCCCACTGACTAGCACAGCATCTGAATGGGACCTCAGGGGTCACAGTTGACCAGAAGATGAATATGAGCCATCAGTGCGATGAAGTTGCCAGCAGGGCAAATAGAACTCTGGCATGCATCAGCCGATGCATTGCCAATAGATCCAAAGAGGTGCTCCTCTCCCCGTATGTGGCCTCACCAATGCCGAAGCTGGAGTATTGTGTCCAATTCTGGGTACTGCACTTCAAGAAGGATGTGGATAAGCTCAAAAGGGTGTAGAGAAGGCCACCCATATGAGCAGGGGCCTGGAGAATAGGCCCTGTGAGGGGTGAGTCCAGGAACTGGATTTGTTCAGTCTGTGTAAGAGAAGACAGGCAACTTGATATCCACTTACAAGTACGTTAGGGGTGAACACCAAGATCTAGGGGAGCAACTCTTCAGAAAGGCATCTCTTGGGAGGATGAGGTCCACTGGGCACAAACTAACAGAGGGAAGATTTGGACTGGAAATAAGGATGAACTTTTTCTCCGTGAGGGCAACTAGAACCTGGAACACACTCCCAGCACAGGTGGTGTGGTCACCATCCTTAGAGGTGTTCAAGAAGAGGCTGGATAAGCACTTCATTGAGCTAGTTTGAGCTCATTAAGCTCCTGCTTATGGCAGGGGACTGGACTTGATGATCTTGCAGGTCCCTTCCGGTCTATTGCTTCTATGATCAGGGGCTTAAAGTTTCCCTGACTTTGCATAAATGTTTTCAAGATTGGGGCCATTCTTTTTTATTTTATCCAACCTACGCTGGTTCAACAGTAACAGAAAGTTATTGAAAAAATACCCTGATATTTCAGCCCAGGGTAGACTAGAACAAGTGTGAAGTTCTCCTGTTCTCTGTTTCTGTTTGCAGAAATATCATACCAATAGTGTTATTACTTATACAGCATGTGGAATTCTACAATATGTCTCTTAGACTAAGTACAGATGTTCAGAAAGTCCCTGGTAGAAGAACTCTAACTATCACACTTTACTTACAGCGCTATAAGTTAGAACAGGAGTGAACCAAACAGACATTCGCAGTTCACTGGGGAGTGTCTTGGAGCCTGTCCACACTGGCCAAGGCCAGCAGGTGGGAGGCACTCCTGCATGCCTCCCAGAGGCTTCCAGAGCAGCCCCTCTCCTAAGCTCTGCCCCTTGCCAGCTGATGACAGTCAGCAATGGCTGGGGGGAGGCAGGGAAGAAGCCTCCATGCTATACCCCCCACCTCCCTAGATTGCTGGTTTTGGGGAGTGGCTAAGCTGGGTCCACACAGCAAGAGGCTCACTCGTCTCACCTCCAGTTCCCAGAGTGCCCAAAAGCCAGGGCAAGCAGTCTCATGCTGCAGCTTCTGGCTGCAACTGTCAAGAGGCTGAGGCAGAGGAGTGGAAGGGGGGAGGAGGGAGCCCCCTTGCCACACAGACCCCCAGATTGCTATATTGGGTCTTGAGAGGGGTTGGGATAGGTCCACACAGTAGGGGGGGCTCTCTCTCTCCCCCTACCCCAGCCTCTTGATAGCTACAGCCAGCAGCATATAATTGCCCAGCCCAGCTTTTGGCTGTACGGAGAGCTGGGAGTATGGGAAAGGAGACCCTCACCTGGACCTGGCCTGGCCCCCTCCAAGACCCCAGGAAAAAATCTGGTGGGAAGGACATAGCATAGGGGCTCCATTCCCCCACCTCCCACCTGGCCATGCTGAGAAGAGACAGGGCCTTTTTGGTCTGCTCTCTGTGACAGCCTGGGGGCAAGGCTGGGCCAGTGTTCATCTGGAGGAGATCAGCATTAGCTGAGGCTAGCAGGTTGCCCAGTGAGAGGCCCCTGGGATGCCAAGGGAGTGCACCCTACCTTGACTCAGGATGGGATGTAGTACAGACATTCAATAAAGTTATCTTACCTGAAGTGCTTTAATCTGATACTACATCCATCCAGGGTTAACTTACAGTGGGATATGCCATTTTTAAAGCATTTTATGTGTTGTGAATGTCCATTCTGTTACAGCTGTAAAGTACTTTCTGCGCACTTAATATATGACAAGTATAACATCTGTACCTAGCCTCAAAGTCCCTATGAAGTGCTGCCATTATCATATAAAGTAGTAGAGGCAGTTACTGTAATTGGAAATAATAGCTGTTTCCAAAGTACTTAAATCTTTAGACATTATCATATCATCTTATAAACCAGAGATAAAAAAGATCTACTATATTATCCCATTCATTTCCTTGCCAATAGAAGAAACTTTTATTCTATAATAGCTTTGTAAATGGTTAAAATTTGGACAGGGTAAATTTGCACCTTGCAGACTAGCTAAATCGGAACAAATGTGATGTTCTCCTGTTCCCTGTTTCTTTTTGGAGAAATTGCATACTAATATTGTTACTACTTATACAGCACATGGAATTCTACAATGTCTCTTAGGCTAAGTGCAGACATTCAAAAAGCCCCTGATGGAAGCACTCTAACTATTGTGCTTTACTTACAGAACTATAAGTTAGAGCAGGAGTGAACCAAGCAGACATTCGCCTGTCAGTGAGGAGTGGCTCAGAGCCTGCCCACATTAGCCAAAGCCAGCAGGTGGGGGGCACTCCTACATGCCTACCAGAAGCTTCCAAAGCAGCCCCTCTCCTAAGCTCTGCTCATGTACATAACATAGCAGAAGCTTTTCTAAGCAGTGGCTTAATTCAGCAGATGCTGCAAAGGGACTGCAGGAAGTGGATCTTCTGAATAGAAAGCAATGATTAGAATGAAATGAGTAGAAAAAAGGAAGGGAAAAGAAGTGGGCATTGCTGGGAGAGAACAGGTGGGCAGAAGAAAGAAAAACAAAACAGTTAATCCATTGAAGGGCATAGGGTTATAAAAACTTATTCAAGTAACGGCATAAGAATCAATAGTCTTGGTTTAACCAGGGGTGTTCAAACCGGTTTAACCAGACCCTGGCTGGATCAAAGCAGTGTGCAGCCAGATCAGGGAGGCACAAGATTAGGCCCACAGATAGACCTCACATGGAATTCAGCCCATGGAACGAAAAAATTTGGGCAACCCTATTTTAGAGCAGTGATGCTCAACCTTTTGGCCCCATGGGCCAGATGAGTGGAGCAGAGCTGGTCTGTAGGCCAGATAGAGCCCCAGCCCACCCGGATCAGGCTCTGGGATCTGGAACTGTATGGTCCCAGCCCCCCGACAGTACAACCTCAACCCAACAATGTGTGCTGGGATTGGGCATTCAATCCAGCTCACAGGGCCCAGGTCTCCCTGTAGGTCTAGAAGCTTGGTAGCAGGGCTGCTCCCACCACCAAATTTCCGGACCCATGAGGAGCCCCATGGACCAGGTAACATGGCATTGCAGGCTTGATCTGGCCCATGTCCTGGTGCTTGACCACCCCTGGTTTAGAACATACTTAACACAATCCAGCCTGTGGATGATTTCTTGTTTCTCAATTTCCTGTTCAAGTTTGTTTTTAAAGTTTTGTTGTCTACAAACAGCCAGTCTGAGGTATATGATGAAATGGCCAGGGAGGTTAGAGTGTTCCGCTATAGGCTTGTGAGTCTTCCTGGAAGTGATGCCAAATCAGAGTTCATTCAATTTTACATATAGGGATCACCCCATCTGTTCAATGTAGACAGCAGAGGAGCACTGTAAGCAGGTGATGGAGTATATGAACCTCAGATGTTATAATCCATGTCACTTTATCCAGTGATGATGTGGTCTCTATTGTGCCCTTCCCTCCCCTTTCTGTCCCCACCCCCATTCCTAACCAACTGACATCTGGGTCTGGAGCAAGGTCTGGTGCCTTGGTGAGGATAAGAGTTAGGTAGTCTGTTTCTGGAGAGATACTGTTTGAGGTTGTGGGGCTACCTGTAAATCAGGACAGGCTTGTCTCCCACTGCTACATTGAGATGCTCAGTGCTTTCCAGGGCTGGGGACAGACATTCAAAAAGCCTGAGCCTGAATTGATTCAATCTTTGCAGGTTAGTCTAACCTGGCTAGGTTAAACCAGTTTGTAACCATACAGACATCCCAGAAATGCAGGCACATGCTTGTAGTGGCTCAGGCTAGAAGCTGGGGGTGCTAGAGCAGCCCTCACTTCCATTCCACAGTGCTGAGTTGAGGGGGGTATAGCCAGGTCTGGGCATGACACTCTGATTAGGAAGGGATTCCCCCCACCCCATTCTGAGCAGCCTAGCAGGCAGTTGATAACAGTATTTATCACCCCTAACTCAGTGTTTATCAGCCCATTAGAAAACAAAGCCTCTCTCCATTTGTTCAACCTTTTTTTAAACAGCTGTTCCAAGGAAAGAACTGGTCTCCCACAGCATGGACCATAGCCCCTATGTGGTATGCTACCTAATGCTGAGACGTATCTGTGTAAGGCAGAGGGGAGGGGAGAAATCCTGCTTAGCAAGGAATGGGGAAGGGAGGGGAGGAGCAGGGGAAAGTGCAGAAGATGCCTGCAGTCTCTGCCAGAGCTCCAGCTAGGGAGCAGAGGGGTGGGACCAACCCTGCTGTGAAGCAGAGAGGCTAGCCCAGACAGCATGCCAGGATGCTGGGGCAGTCTGGTTTAACTTAAGCAGGAAGGGGTCTGGGACAGACATTTCATAATCTGGTTTGACCCAGACCAGTTAAATCTGATACTACATTCAACCAGGTTTATCTTAAACTAGTTTTGGCCATTTTAAAACTGGTTTATGTTCACTGAACATCTGTTCCATTACAGGCTTCTCATCACTTAAACCGGTTTGTGTGTAATGTCTGTCCCTAGCCCAGAAGGGGCTGAAGGTCAATAATGGTGCATCTAAAATGTTCAAGCTGGGGGCTGTACAGTGGCAATATGCAGGAGAAGTGGTGCCAGAAGTGCCAGCAGTGTGCCTGGAAGTGCCAGCGGCATGCCACTTCCACTTGTGGGTAAGCAGTATCGGTCTCAGGTGACCCTCCACCCCCCAGTCGCTGACTGTCCACTGTGGGGAGGGGCAAGTGTGCCCCCTCCACACTCAGGAGGCACCAGTCTCCCATGGGGTGTAGGTAACAACTGATGGGATTCTGTTGTCCATGTCTCAGGGTTATTATTGTAGCAGGTAAGAGCAGGATCTGAGTCTGGCTTTGTTGATATGAGTCACTGCAGTTTTAGAATTGAACTGTAATTGTAGAAATCCCTGCTCAGATCCTTAAGGTGTGCATCCCGATCAGTGGGATCAGAGCAGATAGAGTTGTAACGTAGAGCTTGGCTGTAGACATTGGATTTAGTGGTGTGTTTAGGATAAGAGAGGCCCGCATGGATGTAGCTTTAGCAGTCAGCTGGTTTCCAATACAGTGTGGTGATCATATGGCCATTGCAAACTTTCACAGTGCTGACCAAGAAATTAATTTGCTGGGTGGAGTATTCCAGAGTCTGTTTGATGGAGGGGTGGAAGTTCTTAAAGTCCTAGTGGAATTTCTCCAGCGATTCTTTCCCATGTGTCCTTAGATAAACCAGGGAGATGAGAGGGAAGCTGCAGAGGAAGTGGACTACAAGGGCCTTTCATAAATATATTGGCATATTGGGGCCTCACGTGTCTATGGCAGTGTCATTGTTTGTAGGTATAGAGTCCACAAATCTGAAAGAGCTGTGTGAGGGTAA
>NW_017728998.1:25793473-25802527 GCF_001723915.1 Gavialis gangeticus | reverse complement strand
AGGTAGTCAGTTGACTTCATCATTCATTATAAACTACCTGAGTCTTGCTAATCTCTCTTCTCTCCACAGGTATAACCTTCTATCCTATTTCATAGTCCTGATGTTCTATTATCAAGCTATCCTTTCTTTGATAATTTTGCTGTCTGTTAGCCACTCCTGGTACTATCACTCTTCTATTTTACAGCCCTGCAAGCTGCTTTTAGTTCTAGCAAAAAAATCTTAGCTCAGGTGTAAAACAGGAGAGTGTGATGGAAACCAAGGTACTATCCTCATCAGGCATGATGTTCTTTATTTTTGCTTGTAATCTCTGCTTTCTGCAGTCCTTTCACAGAATCTGAAGAAGAAATCCACTGCTTATGAGAGTTTATGCTATGCATGTCTTATTTAGTTAGCCTATAAGGTGCAAAATTACTCTGCCTTTTGCCTGACTTCAGACTAGCATAGCTAATTACCTCTTTCTAAAATTCAGACCACATACCAGCTGATGAACTGACTCAGTTAAGTATTACTCTCTTTGGGAAGATGATATAAACCATTCTTTAGATTTATCTAAATTCCAGCTATCAGAAATGACAGCCATCCCATTAAAAAGCATGGAAGAGAAAAAGATCTACACTGTTCACTTGGAGGGAGTTTCTTGATGAACTCTTGGGGAAAAAATGTGAAACAGCAATAGATTTGGTTTCAGGCGCAAAAATCAAATAAATTAGGGAACTTTGTCCAGTAGCTGAAAAACAGCTTATTTCATTGATTACCAAAGCATGGTGGTTAAGATATTATAAATGTATTTATAATATATATACAAATAATATATTTGTAAGCTAGATAAAGGAATTGTGCTGATCCATTGAATAGTATGCTGCACTGACTGTTGGTAAATGCTGACTGTAATGGTAAACTATGTAACAGAAGAATCTAATTTCACTAATGTAAATCACTGCGTACAGCAATTTTGTTTTGTTATATGTGGCTACCTATATAGTGGTGATATATATGTTTTCTTCCTGGAATGAAAAAAAGCAAACCCATAAAATCAGAACTTGTTCATAGTTCCCCTTATAGATGCTTTACAGGTGCCTCCAGTTTTTCAACAGGAATGAATTAGAGAGATCTGCAGATAGCATCACTGATGGACTCTCATTCAGTGCCACTGGAATATCATCCATCCAAAAGAATGTTTGAAAAACAGCATAAATGCATTGCTAGATGTTAAAGCAAAACAAAAATAAATCCTGCTACTATATAGAAATAACTCCATACCCCAATTGTTTCTGTCTCCATAACTAAATTAGTAAGAGATTTCTTTGCTGCTTCATGCAAAAGCAGGTACTGACCCTAGTATTTAATACACGTTACTTCCGTATCAGAAGGGATGTTTCCCCCATTTTCATTAGTGTCCTTTTGTTCCATTGGGATCCTGATTGCACTTCTCATTGTCCTTGCCACTTTCTTTTGTGGTATTTCTGTGAAGGGTGTACTATTCCTTGTACTCTTTTTCATTAATTTTTCTGTGTGCTTTAAGATCCTATTCCTTGGCTCATAAGCAATTTGAGATTGGACATCTTATTTGAAAATTCCCAGCATCTGACTGGCCCTTTTGTTTTATTTGACTATTAGCTGAACAGATTTACCTTTAAAAGATTCTTCATTTTAGCTGCTCTGTGAACAACCCAGTAATTCCTCTGTTGCCTTTTCAGGCTCTCTTGCAATTCCTAAAGGCTTTTCTCCCCGGATTTGAACTACTTTTCTCTGCTAACACATCCTTCCTATCCAGTGTCCTCCATGCTGGTTTTAATAGGGCTTTCACACTACAAAGATCACTGTTAAGTGATACCTACAGTGTTTCTTATTTTCATCTCCCTCTGATTTGCCCAGTATCCATCATGTTTTGAGTAGGGGACATAGGAGCAGTACTGCTGGTGGCATCACAGCAGACAGAAACATGCAGCTGGGTACAGCTTGCATTCAGCCTTCCCCCTTTTAACTGAAAAAAAAGATTACTCTGGAAAGCCTCCCAGATTATACATCTGCCTCTCTAATTCAAACCCCAGAGGCTGAGACTTAACACGAAGGTAGTGAAGTTGATTGAGTAACTTAATAATGGCAGACTAATCTCCCTTTTTCTGCGATATAAGTGTCTTTGAAACCCTCCCCCCCAAATGTCTGGCTGCTGCTGCTCCTGCTTGCCAAATGTGAAATTAAACACCTGCATGGTTGTTATGCACAGCTGTACCCATCTGCCTAACATGCCACGTGCCATTTGCTTTGATTAAGAGCAGGTTAAGAGAGAGTTTAATTAGAGAAAGTCCACAATGCAGTGAAGCCTTCACCCTTTCTACCCCTTTTTCTAGTCATACATTATCTGTTCTTCTCTACGCCAAAGGAAGAGAAGAGGCTGCTGAAGTGATACAGGGATACAATAGAAACAGTAAGCAGTCATTTTCTGTGCTAATATAGAGCATCTGGTCTTGGAATGACCAGTCAGCTCTGATTTTGTGAAACGGGGAACCTCCTCACACAATGGGGTGTTGGGGCCAGTGAATTGTTCCCTAAAGGCACCATTGGGGGCACTTTCACATGTAAATGATGTTGCACTGCTTCTCCTTACAAACTTCCCAGTTTTACCTGAGCTAAATAGATGTGGCTACCACCACACTTGCAGCACTCCTTAGAATTATTTCAGGGAGAACTTTTGGGAATTATTCAAGTAGGCGAGTCATGCTGTTCACTCTAGCACAATTAGTAGGTTTGTGGGGCTGTCCATTGTGACATGTAGCTCAATTTGCAAAAGTTCAGATCTGCAAAAGTAAACCTTCTTCCATCCCCACCTTCCCCTACTCTGAATAAAAAAAAAAAAATCCAGAGCCACCATTCAACACATTACTTTCCTAGCTCCACTGAGCATTCTGCCTTCAATAACCCTTGTCCATCTCTAAAGTACACTTTGAAAGTTTTCGTGGACTAATGCCAGGCTACAGTCACTCAGGGCATTTCAACCCAATAACAAAAGTACAGTGTTATTACACTCTTCTTTTCAATCAGTGATTTTTAATGAGGCATCAGCATCCAGTAAACTATTACTGCACGGCATTCACACAGCTGTGAGTTTTTAGTTTATAGTGTGTGGGGGGTTGAACTCTACATGCTACAGTACCTCTCACTGATTTTACAAGTCAGTGCAAAAAATTTCTATACTGTAGTAAGTATTGAGAGACATGGTAACTGCTACAATAAAGTGGGAACCTCACATATTTAAACTGTATGCAGATTTGCAGTATGTAGAAGCTTTCCTGCACTTGATCTATTGCAGTGTTTTCACAGTTGCCCATTTGGTCTCCTTTATCTCACTCTAGTGGAAATAAATTTGAAAAGTAAATTTGGGGATTATATCTGGGATATTTAGAGGTAGTTGAAAAGACATTATTTTCTAGTAGTAGCATTAGGGGTACTTAACCTAGAGTTGCCCACTATGCCCCAGGAAGAAGTGTCCTTCTCTTTGATGCAATTTGGGAAGGACGGCTTTGCTATCTACTATGGGTTCCATCAACAGAAGAGTCCATTCAGCAACAAGGTGTGCAGAATTACTACATCCCTTGCCTGCCCTGCAATGCTGGGTACCAGCCTGCTGCAGGCTGGCTCATGCAGATTTAAAGTCTACCCCAAAGCAGATAAAGAGAGGTCGGAGTAGAACCTGCACTCCTATGGCAGCAGTCACTGTGAAAGGCTGAAGTGGCAGCTGTGTTTTCAGAGTCGCTGTGCCTCCTTACCCATGAACAGAGATCTTGCTAAGCACTGCATCTACAGTATTGTTGGAGTGAAGTTGTGATTCAGAAATCATGCAAGAAGCAGGGATTTTAGGGGGTTTGATATCTTTTATTGTACCAACTGCATGGTTGGAATAAAGTTAGACAAGCTTTTGAATGCAAGACATTCTTCATCAGGTCTGAGGAGGAAAGCAACCAAGCACAGAGGAGACTTTTAAAACTTTAGCATAACAGAACTGTTTTTTTTCAGCCACCAAACAAAATATGTGCAACTTAGAAGCTGCAATTTTTAATAATGTGGTTGTTTACTCTCTGTTTTGAAAAATACCAGTGTAACCTGGGTGGTATGCAGTTGGTACCCCTACTTCAATTGAAGGGATGTCAGTGGGTGCATGTATGCTGTGGGAGTGTGACTGCCTAGCTGCAGACCAGCTCACCTCCTTTCCCTACAGAGCAGAGCAGAGATCAGGGACACCCAGTGATACTTAACTTTTTACAGGTTTAATGGTACAACATAATATAAAATTTGTAAACATAAACATATACATACAGAGAGAGAGAGAGAGAGAGAGAGATACTCACATGCATATCTATATACACACACACGTGCCGCTACCCCCTGGAACTGGCACTGCGTGTGGCCTGCACCCAGCACTGGAGAAAATTGCTCTTGCCACCTGTCCCAGGTAGCAGCAAGCAGTCTTCTCTCATCCAGTGCGCAGATCTGGGGGCTCGCACCCCCGGGAGAAATCTGGCACAGCCCAGCAGCCCTCCTGAGAGTACAAGCCACTGGATCTGTGCCCCAAATGAAAAGAGGATGCCTCTTCCACCTGGGTGGGACTGGGCACAGGCTGCACCTAGCACTGGAGAAGATTGCTGCTGCTGCCTGAGCCTCCTCTCATCCGGCACACAGATCTGGGGGCTTGCACTCCCAGGAGGAGTCCAACACAGCCCGGCAGCCCTCCCAGGGGTGTGAGCCACCAGATCTGTGCCCCAGATGAGAGAAGGTTGCCTCTGCCACCTAGGACCGGCACTGTCTTAGGCGGCAGCAGCAGCCTGAGCCTCCTCTCATCCAGTACACAGATCAATGGGCTCACACCCCCAGAAGGGCTGCTGGGCTGTGCCAGACTCCTCCTGGGGGTACAAGCCCCCAGATCTGTGTGCCGGATGAGAGAAGGCTCAGGCAGCTGCAGCAGTCTTCTCCAGTGCTGGGAACAGCCTGAGCCCAGCACCGGTCCCAAGTGGCTCACCCATCTGGGGCGCAGATCTGGGGGCTCACCTACTGCCAGTCTGTCATCTGGCAGGCAGATTGGGGGCCCACAGAGTTCCCTTGTTTTGTTCTGGAGCTGTTTCAAAAGCTTTTATTTCATTTAGATTTCACTGTTTTGAGCTTGAAACGCATCAAAACAGCTTCAAAATGAAACACTGGGTGAAATTTCACACAGCCCCAATATATACTTATACACGCACATGCACACCCACACATATATATTTACACAGACAAGAACTCTTATTAACTCTGAACTCAGGCACGGGCCTTAATCCTCTATGGCCTTCTGGTTAGTATGCAGCCCCTGCCCTCAATGGGACCCTCTGGCAGCAGGCAAAGGAACACTCAATGATAAAACACAGGTTAAACAACAAATCAACAAAAGGAAAATCTGGCAGCGATGGTACAATAACTGAACATACACAGTAAGTTTACATAAAATGAGATACACATGCATAAAGATAACCAATACAATGGATTCAGATATAGAACAGCTTACAATCCTCTCGTAATACAATAATGACATGAGGTTACAAAAAGACTCCGAGCGACACAAGGAACCAGAACAAAACAATGACATGGCAGCTGTGCCCAAGCAAGAAATGATACCCAGGGAAGGATCCCTTTACCTAAAGGACACCATAACCCTCTCCTATGTCACCTGACTAGAAGGGTCCGTAAACATGAAACCACCCTTAACAAACAGGGGTCCTAGATTCCTCTCTACGCCCAAGGATGAATCGTCCTCCTTCCCATTAGGGCTTCTCTTTGATCAACTGAAATGGGGAGGGCCCCTTGTCCCCTGTGGAAATCCCCTTCCCAGGTAGCTCACAACTCCCAGCACCTTTGGAGGACTAGGCTCATCTCTATCTGTGGGTTAGATCCAGGGCGTCCTCCTGTCTGGTTGCCGCTTGTTGCAGGAAGGCCTGAGCTCTCTCATGCAGCCACCAAGCCTGTTAGCCCTCTCCCAGCCCCATGCACTGGGGTGCCTGCCTAGTGTAGGGATGAGGACGTGTGCTGCTTCATGCAGCCATGCTGTCCCATCAGCTCCGCTCAGCTCTCAGCCCCATTCACCACCCTGTGCATCGAAGGGGCGCCTGCGCTGTGCAGAGATGGGGAAATGCACTGCCTCATGCAGCCATGGTGTCCTATCAACTACCACTCGGCTCTCCACCCCATGCACCAAAGGGACGCCTGCTTAGGGCAGGGATGGGGACCCGTGCTACCTTGTGCAGCCTTGGCATCCCACCAGCTCCATGACCCCGTGCACTGATCTGTGCACTGAGGGTTCCTGCCTTGTGCAGCATTGGGGACCAGCGGTGCCTCATGCAGCCGCCAAGGTCACATCCACTCCCAAACCTTCTCCAGCCCTGTGCACCAATCCTTGCACCAAGGTCTCCTGCCTCATGTAGGGTTGGGGACCTGCACTACCTCATGCAGCTGCAGCAATCCCTTCAGCTCTTGTTTCCAGTGCACTGCTCTGTGCACTGAGGGCTCCTGCCTCACACAGGGTCGGGGACCAGCACTGCTCATGCAGCTGCCAAGGTCCTGTCCACTCCTGGACCCTCTGGGAACCAATCTGTGCACCAATGCTGTAGCTCTCCCCATGGCAGGGCTGAGATGCAGCCACCTGCTGCTTCCTGCTTGGAGGAGGCGTCTTCAGGCCACGTCTGGGGCAACCAGTCTGCCCTGTGGGTTAGCTCTTCTGTAGCCCATCTTTGCCATCCCTCATCAAAGCTGCCCGTGTGTTGGGCACGCATTTATTCCTTCTGGAGTCTCTGGCCCCAGATTGGGAATGGACCAATGGGAAAGCCTGATGGGTTAGTTCCCCCTCAGGTCCTCTTCTTCACTTCGCCCCTAGGTCACGGCGGGGCAAGCCTCCCTCCTACATTCTCCTGATTGAAGGGGAAGGGGAATACCCTCACCAATTGGTCTGAGCCTTCCGGCTCGAGCTGTCAAGCCAGGCTGCCATCGGCAAGCCTGCCACACCAGTACATGAACTGTTTTGATTCAAATGATCCAAAGAAAAACCCTTGTAATCAGCGAACAAAACTATCAAATGCAAACCAGACAAATATAAGGGGAATAAAAAAGCAGTTAGAAGCAACTAAAATGGACCCATTGAGAAAGAAGATATGTTCAGTTTTAACTATAGGCACTCTTGCACACTCTACCACCATATGTTTGATGTAGTGGGTTAACACCAAAATGTTGCCATTGCAGATGGAGCTGTTGGGCAGGGGCGAAGCTCACATGTTCATTTTGTTTGTTCAGGCACACATGGAACAATATTGGGGCATGTTTAGGTGAGAGAGGGAATAACAAAAGGAAATAGCAAATATGTCCAGTATAATTTGCTGGCATTTTAAGAGCCATTCATCCTGTCTTCCAAACAGCTGTGCAGAAAAATGAAAAATTACAGGAGGGCATTCAGACAAAACAAGGTAAAAGCCTCCCTACAGAAACCATGTGAAAGAAAGGTACAATATATTAATATAATAAACTTTACAGGAATAGGGGAGGAAAGGAAGAGAAACAGATTTCCTTTTTGTTTGAACTGCAGCCAATTTTTGAATTAATGTCATAGTAACAGAATATGTAGCTTTACATTTGAAATGTATTGATTTTCACCTCCTTGCCTTCTAACATTCATTTTCCAAGCTAGCTTGACCAGGCTCTGAATTTGGGTTTTCTTTCCCTGGTACATTTTCAAAGCTAGGGAACAAAATCTGATGGAGCATATCTTTAAGGAGACCATGAATGAACAGGCAGTGAGTAGGCTTGAGGAATCAGTTTTCTTTTATCCTGCAGAAATGTGAATAATGTACTCAGGGCTCTTGGCATTTTTATTTTTTTATTATAACATGTTTTGTCCAGCTATAAAAGCCAGGTTGTTCTAGAAGTACAGCACTCACATTTGAATGTGAGGCTGTTTGAATTCCCCAGGGGTTGTTAGAGAGACTGTGTATCTGTCTCTTGAGATGTTAAGTGGCCCCCATCCCTGTTGCTTATCAGTACCGTCCCAAAACTGCAAAATATCAATAACCGTTTCACTTTTGAGCTTGCCAGCTTACAGGAAGACAAGTCTGGGGAACATACAGGGCCTTTTGGTTTAAGTTTGTATGCATGTATGGAGTGGGAGGTCTTGATCACAAGAGTAGAGGCAGCTAGCTAAGGCTGAACTGACAGCAATTGCAATACTAAAATAATTTTTTTAATGTAATACTACATTGTAACAGCCAGCACAGAGGGCAGAATACTGGGATAATGTTTGGGTAACGTGCTGACCTCTCTTGCTAAGTAGCCTAAGCTTTATATGATTGGAAATTTGTTCAAGGTATGTTGCCTCATTCCTAGGTGTACGACTTACAAAAAGGGATTCTTCTATACATGAATCACTGTGGCCAGGAGCATGTTGGATGGAATGGGGGACAAGTCATGGGTCAGTTACAGGTGGAAGAGGGTACATTTGGGGGACTTCCAGAAGCAATTAAAATAGTAAAAGGATTGCAAGATGGAGACTAACATAACAGTCTGAGGACAGATGTTCCCAAATGACAGAGAGATTTTTAATAGAGGAAAAGTGGAAGCTCTTCCCACTTCTATTCTCAGCTGCTATTCATCCAGCATTCACCTAAACACAGAGAGAATTTACAGTGTTCAGATTTGTTCTGTCCTCAGCCCTTGTCTCACCAGGTCCGACAGCTTTATATATATGTTAAATAATAAGTGGCAGAGGATGTCTGTTGTCGGACTCCGCAAGTTTTGTTTTTGGAAATGGAGGAAAGATGCTGAGTACAAAGTAGGGTGGATGGAAAATAGTTTGCTGTCCTGTAAACTTTCAAAATATGTTTGTGTTCCTCTTAAGGTCAGAACCAAAACCTTTCAACATTTAGCACAAAAAATAAAAGACCCTCTCATTTTATGCAGAACAGGACCCCAGAATAACTAATGACTTGAATGTGCTTAAAAGTTACAAAATGTTAGGGCTCAAAAAAAAAAAAAAAAAAAAAAAAAAAA
>NW_017728998.1:25791535-25793462 GCF_001723915.1 Gavialis gangeticus | reverse complement strand
AAAGAAAAAAAAAAATCAGATCTTTTTGTTCTTCCCACCTATCACTGAAGACCCTACAAATTACTTTTAAAGTGAAATTTGAGCCATAAAATGTGTATGTAATGCTGTCATCCAGGAATTCTGCAGTGTCACCATCCTCACTACAAGACACTTAAATGAATGCTAAAATGAATGGAGCAACGTTCGTTGTTTTATAACAAGTGATGAGAATTTACCAACACAAACACTTAGAAAAGTATCAGAGGATTTTGTCTCCATTGCAGGAGGTAGTTATAACTTGTGTGTTGTCCTGTATATGGCTCCTGGCCACACACACAGCTCTCTAGCTTGGGCTGACCTTTCAAGGGGTAGGTGTGAAACTGGAGTTCTGTTGACCATCAGACTGACAAGGCAATGGGGTTGCAGCTACCCTTTCAGTTAGCACAATTCATCAGCTGCTAATACAATCGCACTTTGCTGCTAATGAACCCTCTGTGTTGCCAGGTGGTGTTTTGCAGTGTGGGCACTCGCACTTGAGCAAAGAGACCTTGAATGGAATAACTTGTGGTAGTACTTCAGCAAAGCCAAGCCTCACCTAAGAATTTAGGACTTGAGCCACTCATTGCCACACCTCTGAAGCAGTGTTTCCTTATTGATTGTTTCTTATACAGAATAGCATTTTTTGACTAATAGTTTCCGTCTCTGAATGGATCCGAGGCAAATCCCCTAGATTCAATTCTTTTGACTGTACTTTGGCAAAGCTATTTTGAAATCTGATTTGTGCTGCACAGGTACATTTCAGTGTCTTAACAGAAGAGAAAAAAGAAAGGCTTAACAGCATACAACTGCCCTGGCAGAATAGACAAATTCATTTTTAATACAAGAGAAAAAAAGAAAAGGAGGACAAGAAAAGGACCAAACCTTTTATCCTAAGTACATTATGACTTAAAACAATACTGTGGTTCAGAAGGTTCTCCATGCTCTTAAACACTGTTTTGTTCTCCTCTGAGATCTATGGCTTTGTATTTTCATCTAGCTTGCTGTGAGTTACAAACGCTAGGTGCATAATGTTTTAACCAAGTGTTTGATAAATTAGTTAGAGTAGACATTGCCATAGTAACATCACTAGTGAAATGGATATTGCAGCAATGTCACCAAGTGTGCCCTGGAAGGGGGAGTGGGCACAGGTTTCAATGGTATTTTACATTGAAAGGTTTCATATGTTTCCCTGTTAAGGTTTCCATCTTTCTCATTTGATTTGAATAGGTATATTCCCATGAACTTAACCTAAACTGTGAAAGCAGGAGCCAATACAAATTGCTGAACCTGGAAATTCATAGGTAGTGAACTTCGTATTAATTAGGGAGCGAATGAGCAAAATCCTGAATATCCTCAACTTTCGTTTACCCATTGACTTAACTTTGATAACTCAGGTTCCCTTTAATGTGAACTGAGGATGCCCAAGAGTTAGATTTCAAAAGCTTGAGGCCACAGTCTTGGTTCTACTGTTGCCAGTTTCCTGTCATACTTTAGTCCAAGAATAAAAGATTTTAGGCCCAGTTATTGAAGGTGGTGATGGACTGTCTCCTGAGAAGACAATTTAGCTGGCCCATTAATAGGACAAGTGACCTGTTAACGCTGCGTTTCTGTACCATTATTGGAAATACCAGAATACAGTAGGCTCAGGAATGACAAAGTTATGTAGAACAATGAAAATAGCCCCAGAGTTGAGCTAGTCTGACTTAAAGGCAAGTAAACCTTTCAGCATTTGGGTGCATCCCAAAAGAAAGAAATTAGGACTTGAACACAGGAACTTTGATTGGAAAAAACACTGTTCATATACCCACATGCTATGCTAGTTCTTCTGATATACCTGTGACAGGGTGCCATCTTCGGCTGCATTTTTTTGGTTTGTTTTTTTTTTTTGGGAGAGGGGGAGCGGGGGGGG
>NW_017728998.1:25775612-25791337 GCF_001723915.1 Gavialis gangeticus | reverse complement strand
TTTTTTTTTTTTTTTGGGGGGGGGGGGGCGCCGGGGAGGGGGTTATAGGCTGGTGCGTGTGCAGGCTTTCCTTCCTCAATTCAGTATAGGAAGTCATTCCTCACCTCAAAACTCAGGGTTGTCTTCATCAGTTCTGGTCATAATACCTTGCCATTCCATTGAGCTAGGTGTTCCTGGCAAGCATACCTAAAATCTGCCTCCCAGCTCTGCTCCAACTGGAAATGTTTATCTTCCCACAAGTGTGTGACATCCACCTCCTGTTTGTCCTCTTCCTCTGGTGGAGGTTGTTTGGTTTCACTCATGAATCCCTCAGCCATAGGATCATCTTCCCATCCAGCCTCAGGCTCTCTTGCCTTGCATCTTTGCATTCTTGCCACTCGTGGCTTCCAACTGCAACCTTCTCTCACCTTAGTCTCTTCTTTTAAGGCTTCCTCTTTCTGTCTCGCACTGGCCATCTCTGTCAACAATTCTGGCCAGTCACATCCCAGTATTACCGGGTTGGGTAAGTGTTCAGCAACTCAAACTAACATCTGGTGGGTATTACCACCCACTTGCAGAATGGTCCGCACTCTGTCCAATTTCATGGGCTCCCCACACCAGCATCGCATGATTATTTGATCTGCTACTTCTCTCTCTCTTTCTGGTAATGCGTTTCTCTGCACCATGGTCTGTGATGAGCCTGAGTCCAACATAGCACATACTCTTTGTCTCTCTATCATCACATCCACCATCAATGCAGGCTACTTGTCTCTTAAAATGTTAATGTTACTTACTTCTTAAAAAAAAGCAGGTGGCTGACCCACAGGTTCCCAGATAGGCTCTAGGTTCACCACCTGTAGGATAATGAGCTGTAGCCTTAAGGACAAAATGCACACTCCTACCTCCCCTTGACATGCCCCATGCCTCATAGATGTTTTATAATTTTCTCTTTATGTTGGGGTCTCAGCCACTGTGGGTTTACCCCCCCTCTCTCTAGCTAGGCCTCTCAGTCAAAAAACCCACAAAGCAGGGCTCAACTCTGAGGCTCTAGCTCTCCAACTCACTCAGGCTCAAGGCCCTCCGTTCCATGCGCTCCATGACACCAGGCCTATCAGCCCTTCTACACTGAGCCTCTGTGGCGCCAGGCTGTTGGGGCCTCAGCCTCTCTGGCTTTGCCCCTCTTTCTGTAGTTAGGGCCATTCACCTAAGTCCACCCACTAGGACCTGGCTTCAAGGCTCCTATCTTGCCCTCTAGTGACTCTGGGCTCATAGCCCTGGTGCTGCACCCCTAGTGCAGCAGGGCTTCTTGAGCCCTCTATCACAGCACCCCCGGTGCTAATGAGGCCTCCCCCTCTTCCCCTACAGCCTCATCCACAAACCAGTGGCTTCACATTAAGCATAAACCATAGGCCCCTATGACCATATAATGAAAATTTTAAAAAAGAGAGAGGCAAAGTGCCTGCTTACATGTGCTTGCTTACATGTGCTTTTGCTTCTCTCACAGTGTGGTGCCTTCTTCCCAAGGAGGCTGCCACAACTCCTCCATAGTCATCAGGAGTCTCCTTCTCTGCTGCCTCCCTGACCTTCTCTGCTTGAGGTTTATATGGTTCTGGCCTTCCCCTTCGTCTCACCTGACCAGCTGGCAGGGCTCAATCCTTAACCCCTGCTCGGCTAGATGGCTTCGCCTGGAAGGTGCTGGATTTAAAGGGGCTACCCTGCTTCCTGGTAACAGGGCTAGCCTAGCTGTAAAAATACCCTATACTATTGATATTGATATAGGAGATGGAAATAGGAACAAGTTACCCGGTGCCGTAGCAAGGGGGAAGTGGGGGTCCCAGGTGCTGAAGTGAAAGGGCACCAACAGGTACTGCCCAGCCAGGCAGGGTGAGGTTGGAGCCATGAGCGGCTTGTTTGGAGGGGTGTGGGGATGGGAGAAGGGTGGCTCCCGCCACTGAGTGCACACCCCCAGGCAAGCGGGGGGGAAATGAGGGGGTGTGACCCTGGGATCTGTGCACAGGGTGAGGACGGGCTGTTCCTGCGGGCTTTGCCCTGGGCACTAACCTTTGTTGCTACAGCACTGAAGTCACCACAGGGTGCACATGACCTACACCACAGGAACTGTTCATGTACACACTTTTGTCCCATTCTAAATGCAAGGTAGCTCAACCCTGTTGTTGAGTTTACTTTCTGGAAACTTATTCATTTATTAATACCATTAGGAAAACTGGGCATTGTAGTGGTATATGAACAGATTTTACATGTCCCAGCAGAGGATAATGGGACATAGGTACCTAAGCTAGCATGTCCCATGAGAGCCATTTGAACGCTGCAATGAGAAAATCTGCTTGTTCCCTGATGTAAAACAAATCCAACGAAATCTGCATGTTGGTCCCACTGGCAAATATTTAGCAGTGCTTGGCTCAGAAGCAGGCAGAGCCAATCCATAAGGAAGTCAGATGGTTAGCTGCTGTCTGAGTTTGCTTGGGGTTATTTTGGAGAAATGAATAAACAAGGGTCTGTGTGTGAAAGAATTAAAAACCAATTGTCCGTGACCAAATTCTGTCTGTCTCTAGTCCGCCATGATGTGAGTGAACGCAGCATCACACTGGTCTTACAAAAACGCAGCTTGGATGGCAGCCAGATTTTGCTGTGAGAGACTTTTCTTCAAATACATAATAAAATGAATCCAAATGAGACCAGGAAGAACAGCGTAGGGAATTTGGGCACTGCAATAGGGAGAAGGGGGAGAGCTTCACAGCCTGCACCACAACATCACAGACTAATGCTGAATATTGACAGTTGCCTGGTACTTGTTCCTGCTTTGTCACTAGCATTGTGTGTTTTAATACATAAGAAGTGAAAGCAAATGCAGCTTGCTTGTCAGTACAGGGCTGTCAGCTAATTTTTTGTTGAATCCCAAGAGTGCATACTTGCCAAAGCCTGTAGGGTGAGGGGGAGTAGGTAGAAATTCACTGGAGCGACACAAGTACTGATTCCATTTGCTTGAGTTTGCCACACATTTCAGTTGACAGCATCAGGCTTTTCATTTTGAGGAAGATTCAAAAAGAAAAAATCAGGATCTGATATAAATATATGGACAATTTTCAGTGCCTTGTCTCACTACATCTGATTAAATATTCTGTGTTGTAAGGATGTTGGCTCTTGGCCAAAACATTAGCAGCTTATTTATATGTGCCTCAATTAGGCATGGAAAGCTGTCATTGCTGTTTTTCAACTTCGATATTAAAATCTGTTCTCTTGCTCTTAATTATGATACCAAATTTTGAGCAAAACAAAAAATTGAATATTAATTTTTTTCAATTGCACATCAGCAAAAGTTACCCATGGACAAATGTATAGGAGTGTTTTAGCAGAGCTGATGTAAATTATTCTTTATGTGCAGTAGATATGGGACCAAACCAAAACCCTAACTCCAAATGCCTTTAGACCATGAAGGCACAAATTTGTCAATGAAACTAGTTTTAAAAAAATCAGTTCAGAAGCTATTTTGAAACTTTCCTATTGTGATACCATGAGGCCTAGATCTAATACCACTTCTAGATATTGTTTTGCAGAACCAAACCTAGACTAATGAAATTTTTGCAAAGTCATCCTCCCACTTGGGTTTCTTGATCCTTTATATTTTGTCTAGGGATTCCAATATAGGGATTCTGCTTTCATAGAAATCAAATTGGTTACCATTTGATAGTACAATAGCCCAGCCTGGTCAGTGATGATTAAACGACAAATCTTTTATCCCATTTGCTTTCAGTAAAATAAACTATTTTAAATAACTTTTTTAGAAAAAAATACAGGTTGAGATTCAAGAGTCACTCTGAATTAAACACAGGTTTTCACTACTATTAATCTTTCATCTAGTAGGTTTTGCCAATCAGCTGTTTGGACTATAAATGCTGCCACCCCTCAGTTTACTTTGAAGCATTTTGTTTAAAAAATAATAATAAGCCATTCTTTAAGGACCAGCCAAGTAACCAGTTGCTATCTACAGATATGCTTGTAGCTGCTGGATTTGCCAATAATTATTCACTCAACGTGAGTGAATAAATGCACACTAATGCCCTGGCCCTGGAAAGCAAGGAACACTGTCTACTCTCTTTGATGTCAGGGTCAGTGGACATCACACAGCATCACACATGGACCACACCTCACTCAGCTACGTAGAGATCAAGAGTATAGATATTTATGTTATCGTTTTACATTAACCAGTGAGCAAATCACACAAAGATCAATGGCTCAGACAAGGATTGAGAATTTGGATGCTTCTCTGAAGCTTATCTGGCACCCCACAGTCTGCAAAATCGGGTTGCAAATCTTGGAAGTGCAGGCTTCTTAGCACTTTGGATTGCTGTCCTGCCTGCAGGGAACAGATTAAACTGGTACATGGTGGTGTGATATACAGATACCCCTCCAAATTTTCTGCCTTTTCCTCTTCTCTGGTTTCATTTTAAAATAGAAAGTAAGGGCTTATCTACATAAGGATGTGAGTGCAAAGCAAGCTAGGGTGTGGACCAGACTATATAAACCTGTGTGAAGCACTGTGCTAACATGGCTATGATGGTTCCAGTATCTGAGTAAGCTTGTTCAAAGCTACCTAAAGTATCTGAGCACAATATGACGTTCTGCAGAGAAAACGTACCCCAAGCATGCCTGTTAAAGGGAAACATGGCACATTTTCACATTTTCATTTGCTTGGCAGTCACCACCTTGCATAGACAAGTCCTAACAGTAGCATACCTAATGGTGGGGGGTGGTGACTGCAACTTGGGCGCTGCCTTTGGGGATGGTGCAAAAATAACTGTTGTTGCTGCTGGCCGTGCTTCTACTGCTGGCAGCACAGCAGCCAGCACTGCCCTATGTGCCAAAGGTGCCCGTGGTGCAGAGCTGCCCCGTCAGTCTCTGAGCCCTAAATCTCTCATATGATAAGGGATGTATATATATAAATGCACCCCATTGCAACTGAGGCTGAGGAAACCTGGTGGCTCTGACAGGTGTGAACTACACCCTTCATCTCAGTAAGGCATTAACTCAGACATCCAGCAAAGATGACTGAAGTAACAACTCTTGCTCCTTCCTTACATGGAGAAAGAAATAATTAACACAGCTGTGCAATTTGTGGTGACCTCATTTTAGTCCTGCCAAAGTGAACATTTTGTTTCCTCTGCCATCGAGGAGCTAAGCACTTCTAAGGATTCAGCAGGAACCACAGGAATCAAGTAATTCTGTTCGGGGACCTTAGAGTTCAGAGTGCCCAACTGAGCTCAAAGAAATACTGACTACTCACATAAGCCCAATTTATCTGGTAGGGAAAGCTGAGAGGGGTAACACCACCACCTTTCCCCTTCTAGCCTTCCTGCCAGCACTCCAGGGATTCACCCGAGGGGAAAAAACAACACTTATTTGGGGCAGGGACATTTCTAAAAAGTGCCATAACTAGGGTGGGGTGCCTGAGGCAGCTATTCCAGGTGCCAGTTTGGGTTGGAGGGGTGGGGGGAAGGGTAGGAAAAAACGTCTACAGCAGCTGCACAGTCATGCTGGCAATGTGGCTGCCACCTCCCCCCCATGCCCCACGAGTGGCAACTGCCCCAGGTGCCCAGTCACGTCATCACGCCTCTGTTTCTGGACCTCTGCTAAGATTCAGTTTGCATCAGACCCTAGAAAATGATGAAAGTGCCTGCAGGTTCCTCGTTTGCTCAAGCAAATATACCTGTCCCTGACACATGCAGCTCACTCTGGGGAGGGAAGATTTTGGCTTGTTGGAGATGGGGCCACCTGAAAAAAAATTGACCTGAATCTTTGTTTAGGTTTTATTTTGCTTTTTAATGGCAAATATCAGGACAAAAGAAAGGGACAGGAAAAGCCTCTACTCAAAATAGCAAATGTAAGGGATTACGAGTTCATAAAAAGGCCAATTGGCAGAGCAGAGCCAGGCCACATGCAAAAATGAGCTTGATAGCAGCAATAGACGTAGCAGCAGCAGCTGAGGCAGAAATGAGAGAAACGGCAATAGATGAGACAGGAGCAGATGCCCAAATGGCAGTAGCAATCGCGTCTCCTCTTGCTTTGCACCCAAACCACTCATTTAAGGGCAGCCAAATAGACTGTTACGAACCAAACAGACCATTACGATCTATTGTACAAATATGTATTTGGGTAAATGCTAAGATGTGTATTGCTGTAGTGGAACAGAAGTTGCAGTGCAGGCATGCCAGCCTCTGTGTCTCAAGTTCAATAGGTCTACTCCTTGCCATATAGAGATACTTCTTCTTTTACGGAACAGAAAGCAATCAGAGCAGCCCATAAATCTTTATATGCCTGTTGCATTTACTTGCTTTAAAAGGGGAATACTTCCTCTTTGGACCCAGAATGTGATTTTCTAAAAGGATGAATAAATCCTCCATAGGATCCCTGGTAGGCAGGAGTTCTCTTACCTTTCAATTTAAAAGTCCTCTCAGCAATGTTGGGCCAAGTGCCCAGCTCGGGTATAAATGGACATTTCTAAACGAACATTCAGATATAAATGGACATTTCCTTCAGCTTCAGTGGAATTACAGTGATTTGTATCAGTCCATTGAGTTCTTGTTAATATTTGAGTCTGTGTTTGGAAATAATTCATTTGTTTTGTTAAATGGTTAAGTGCCAGATTTGCAGGAGACATTCGGCATGCCACCAAAAATGCTCAGGTACTCATACTGCTCATAACACCAGTGTATGCATGAATAAATTGAATAATTTCCTATGTAACCCAGACAGTGGGTATTTGTAGAGTTTTTGAACACCATCCTGCTGCCTGTACAATGCAGTTCTTCCAGTCTTTCAGCAAAATACAGAGAAGACAGATGTCTCAGATATGTTGTGTGACATCTAAATTGTTTTCAAGAGGGCTGCTTTAGCGAGTCAGACCCTGATTCACCAAAGTACTTAAGCACCTGCTTAACTGTAAGCTCAGCAATGGTCCCACTGAATATAAAAGTGAGCCACCTGCTTAAATGCTGTGCTGGATTGGAGCCTTAGATGGCATGACTGTCTTACTACCCAAAATTACATT
Organism: Gavialis gangeticus; assembly: GCF_001723915.1. NCBI lineage: Eukaryota > Metazoa > Chordata > Crocodylia > Gavialidae > Gavialis > Gavialis gangeticus. The sequence goes on along the minus strand of NW_017728998.1, from coordinate 25,784,292 downwards.
TCTAATATGCAAGTATCTGAAGACACTTGACACTACTGTGAGTCAATTTCTGACCTTGGATACGCATATGCACAGCTTTTACTGACGTCACTGAATTAGGCCCCAAGTTTTTGCCCACAGGTGTCACCCCAATCTGTCCAACCATTTTTAAAAAAAATAATAATCAAGAAGCCTGAACTTCTGCACGCAAGTTAGATGGTGACTTTAACCTTGGAGCAAAGTTTTACATCAAAAATTCTAATTCCCTGCAAACTGAGGATTAAAATGTAGATGTTGACACAGCAGTAGTGCTGCCATAAAGACAGCAAAGTCATACACTTTATTGTAACAGCTTTTGATTGCCTAGCAAAGAAATGCATAATGAATAAACATTATTTTAAAAGGCTGCATGGCACAATGAATTTTTCAGTGGGAAAAACAGAAGAGAAAGTATTTAAAAATACATGAGCTTCATATTTGATTATAAGTCAAGAAGCAACAAAAAGAACAAAAAAATGATAGAAATGGCAACAGGCACTAGGCTTTCAGTCTTGAATTAATGAGGTTATTCATAATAGGGAGGGAGTGACATAGTGATTAGTTAATTACTGTGCAGAAACATATAATTAATGCACAACTGAAATTAGTGTACAATGAATTAAACTGTCACATAATGCAAGCAACAAAAATTGAGAAGGAAACCTTGATTGCTGATTGAGGTTGTTATTGCAGCAAAAAGTCTATTGAAATCACAATAATTTAGCTTCAAACAACATGTTGTTTAACTAGTGAGAGGTGATTCCAACCTGTTAATAGCAGTGCCAGGGCAGAGATTGTCTTGCCTGCGGACTGCATGCATATATGCTTACAGGGCAAATGTGTATATGTCCAGCAGAGAGAGATAAGCACTGAAGAAGCAAGAAAGAAAACAAGAACCCCATAGGGCCTAAGTCTCCTAGGATGCGTCAGATAGATGGCTAGGAGTTGGACCCGTGGCAGACACACCAGCTTTCCTGTCATCTCCAAAGGGACAATGTGTGTGTAATAGGGGGCACATGTAGGCCAGTATGAATTAAGCAACTGTTCCACTCAGAGGTCAATAAACAACACCCCTCAGCTTATCTTTTGCCATTCTGGTCTATAGTGGCAAGGTAGTGCTTTTGACCCAGCACCCTGTCATCTGCATAGCTGCTTTAGGTAAAGGCAGGAATTTGCATGTGATGTACGTATGTGTAGTATGCTGAGGTACCTTCACATGTAAGGACAGCCTCCAGTTTTGAGGACTCTGAGTATTTCTACAAAGCAAGTTGTTGCCCTTTAATGAGAATGACCTCCAGAACATAACTCTGGGCTGCCTTGCATGAGCTCTAACTTCCTCTGACAGGAATAGTCCTGAACAGGACTGGTGTCAGCTGAGGCATGCCAGCAGCACTGCAGAAATACCCTCAACACTGGAGAAGTTACAGCTAGCATTGAATAGTCCAAAAGAGTAACACAGAGCACTGAAGATCAGGCTTCTGGTTTCTCTATAGCACTGTGCACTGTACACTATTGTCAGGAAAAACTGCACGGTTGAGAGAGGAATCCACAAATGTAGCAGTTTATTTTAACTCATCCTAATATTTTCTAGGTTTCAGAAAATTGGGATGATGGTCTTAAAAAGATCGTGGTCTCCCCAAGATTAATATTTTTATTTGTATTTTACTCAGTGCCCAAGGTATTCACGACATGCTAGCTATAAAATTGGATCTGGTTTCTACCTCGAGAAATCTAATACATAAAGGTAATCAAATACAGTAAGTAAAGTTAACCTCAAGGAGCATTAGTGAGAGAGAAAAATTAGAAAGAAGCATTTTATGTGCGATGTTTCATGCATGGAACTTGGAGCTCTGAACATTGATTTCTCTTGCAGCATATTTATTGCTGTGTAACATTTATTGCCCTGTGCTTCTAGTACTTCTTGATTTGAGCCTTATTAAAAATTAGGTGGTAATGACTTTTGTTGGGATATGATACTTTACCCCCTTTTCCTTCTGACAAGAACAAGGGTATAAAAGAGATTCAGCTGAGAAATAAATAAATATATAAATAAATATGAAGGCTGAAACATTTCTGCTACCTTACTCTTGGGTTTAAGTAACATTTATATGTATCCTCGTGCCAAATTAAAGTAAGATTTAACCCTTTCAATGCAAACAAAAAGCTAACTCTGTAACCATGAAGCATATCTTTTAAGCTTGATTAATAAGAATATTTCAACTTTAGGAAAGGGCCAAGGAGATAACCAAAAAGCAAAGCATATTGCTGTGATAGCATAAGGTGACTCCCAATTCAGCAAAAGACTTAAGCTCATCCTTAAACTCACTGTTAAATCAAGGTTATGCTAGATGAGTGAAAGTACTTTGATATCCTTTCAGAATGTCATTGGAAACTGTAGAGGACTACCTTCCTGGCCCTGACATAGGAAGACTCTCTGTGAGTTTGATGGAAAGGGTTGGGTTTTTTTAATGTTTAAAGTTCATTGCAATTACCCCATTGTTTTTAGCTGAAGAATCAGAATACTACTGAAAGTGAGATAGCTGGTGAGAGCCACAGGGCCTTGGCTATGTCCAAAAGCTAGAAAGTAGATTCCCTTGCTTCCCCTTCATTCTGTACCACAAAATGCAACAGTGGCCTATGGAGAGATTACGACTGCAGTGAGACATGGCTGAAAAAAACAACCTGTGCAAACATCCTATGGGATCCTATGACCCCAGCTGACTTCCTGCTCTTTGGGTGGGGGGCTGGACTCGATGATCTTCCAAGGTCACTTCCAGCTCTAATGTCTATGAAATCCAGAATAAATTTGCCAGCTTAGTGATTAACAAATGCTAATCAAAAGAGATGCACTGAGCTTTATACGTGAACTTTGTTTCTTTTCCTCCTCACTGCTTGCTGTAATTCCTTTTATGTCATGGTTTTTATGCATTTCAGTTTATAGCCAAAGTCTGGTCAAAAATTCAAGCCAGGTCAATTAACCTGGCTTCACAAAATGGAAGAAAATTGTGCTTTGTTCCATATGATCACAGGTTTTCTTCCTTTTTCCCTTTCTACTCTGCCTCTCTTCTGCTGCTGCTCCTCTGAGAAATTAACTCAGTCTTGCTGCTTTTCTCTGAGCCAGGTTAGGGATAATAGAAAACCTCAGTTACTAAGGAAGGTATTATTTGATAATAAAGCAGAGATCCTGCAAAAGTCTGTGTCATGTCTGAGGGCAATAAAATAAGCAGCAACAGGAAATCTAGTGCATTCTGTTGTCTCTCAATTTAAATGGATTGCTTTTTAAAATTAACATTTAAAGCAAACTCAAGAAGTATGTGACTCACTATTTGCAGAAGTTAAGTAGATGGTATTTACTACAAAGAAGCACTGTAGTACATTTCATCTTGCTAAATGACAGACCAGTCTAGTCATGTCTATGTAGCTCTGCACCATGATGGAAAAACTTAGAAATACTATAGATGTTTTGCTTTTCTCCTCTTCAGTAAAGGATTGTTTAAATTGCCATAGAAATGCCAACAGTGGAACAACATGCTGCTACTTTTCATGATGGCTCCCCAAATAATTTACTTGCACATGCTTTTTCATTCTTACTATGCTCCATCACTTTCTACTGATGGGTACCATGCTTAATGGACCTTGTCAAAGTACCTCACTTGCTGCAGGTGGGGTTCCCTGCTCAATGAGCCTGATCATGCACACTTATCAGATAATTAGATGCCTGGGTGCCAGCTTCTGACCCCAAAATTAATTGCAGGGCAAAACTGCACCTGTGAAATGACAACCGGGATGAGACCCCTTTTTTAAAAGACTGGAGATGTGAAAGTACTGAGCTTAAGTAAACTCTCACATATAAAATGCTTCTATATTATTGCTTTTAGGTAGAAGGCAGGGGAGGATGGCACCTCACAAACTAACTTGTTCAGAGAAACATGACCTTTCAGAGGCTACAGCCTACTTCAGATAGCCTGCAAAAGCTCATGCCTGTCTGAATGTGAGGATCTCTAAATTGTCACTCTGCCATGCCTTCTCCCTAAATTGAAACTATCAGACCTCTCTATTCTTTCTTTTAGTTGTAAAGCAGAGTCTGTTTGGAAAAGATGTGTTGGAAGTTAGACTAAGTCTGATTCAGCCTCAACCTCCAGAGAAGAAATCAAAACTGAATCTGTTCAAAATATGCACATAATAAGACAGTCTTATATATAATGCTTATAAGGGTCCTTTTAAACTGGCTCACCTTCTAGCATGTTGTTTTACCCATCAGTTTCCCAAGCAGGAATCCATTTGTTGTGCTTTAATCCTCCCAGTGGAGCAGCTTTGCTTATCAGGTCAAATATTTGAGAAAAAAAAAAAAAGGATTGCATCTGTATGTTCCCATTTCCATTTCCGCGGTTTGTCTGTGGTTGGGCTCAGCTCAAAAGCAGGAAGAAAGGCTGTTGCTAGCATCAGTGACTTGTACCTAGAATTCTACAAGTGCTCTTACAGTTAGTGTTTCAGGCTTGACCACACCTTCTCTCCTAATACAGTCATTCTGCACCATCTCAAAGTATTCCCTGCCTCTGCTGTAATCAGAAAAAAAAATTTAACCGATCACCAAACTATAAATAGCCCCTGATAGCCAAAGATTTGGGAGGAGCAAAGTAAAGTTATGGTGATAGTCTGGCATGAGAGAAGAAATTACACAGACAACACTATTTCAACTGTTGTTTTTGGTACCTAACAGTGTTGGCATCATAAAATACACAGGGGGTGGAAGACTTTAGAACTTCATACGCTACATGCTGAATTATGAATCTCTGTATTACATGAGAGGGCTGTTCCACTTCCTATGCTGTAGATGAAGGAGGAAAATGTAAGGCTCAATCCAACTCTTACTTATTAAAGTCTCTGGATGGGGACTAGGGACCCAGAACGAAGAGTTGTAACTCTTGTAATCTGAAGCTTTGACTCCTCATTTTGAACTGGCCAGTATGATGGCTAGAAAATTCTATTTAAAGATTTGCTTTTGGGAATTGGCTTGTACATGAAGTAGATATCGTATTAGAACAACGGTCCAGGGAAACAGCAAGAGTTAATTGGTTTCTAAAAGCCTGTTTGTGACAAAGTTTCTTTCAAGGCCCACTGTCTGAAGCCAGAAGACATACAGGCTGAAAAACTGAAGACATGTACCACACTGTTCCATAACAGAGAAAAGGGACTTTGCAGTATTGGCCCCAGGGTCACAATGCCCAACTGCAGGACCCTTGGGATTTCCATTTTTGATGAACAGACCAAATTAGGAAGCCCTGTAAATAACCAAATTAAGATGTGTGTGCATGTGATGGGTTTGTGAAATAAAGGAGTATGACAACTGCAGGGAAATCTATCAACAATGCCCAGAAGAGTCATCAGAGGAGCAAAAGAATACAAATGGAGGGATTTCAAAGCAGCAAAGGTCCCCAAGAAGGGAACCTAGGGCCATACCACCAGCCCATCTCACCCACCCCACTGGGTGAAGGTGGGCCTCAGCCTTCAACCTCCAGGCTGCTGACACCTGACATTCAAGAAAGAACCTCAGGGTGAAGCTAGTGTACTGGCTAGATGTACATTCCCTCTGTGACAGCTCTAGGACTGGTATAGAATTGTTTGCATTATTCTTATCTGCTATCACTGTGTACCAATAAAAATTGCTAATTATCGAATGGAGATGTTATGGTCAGTCTGAGGGTTTGAGTTTGCCCAGAACAAAGTGTCTGGGTCATCAGTGCCAACACAGTATCTAGGATGCAGAATTAAAGAGACTCAGAACATTAATATCTTATTCCAACAAATGCAGTCTGTGCACATGCGTGCACACGCACGCACGCACGCACAAGGAATGGTACTGAAATACTAGTTACTGAGCCAATCAATACCAAGCCCAGCTGGGAGATTAACCTTTTGTTATTATGACCCATGTGAGGAAATCAAGTTCAGTCTCACTAGCAGCCCTATGCATTTCATCTTCTTTATGAAATAGAAACCCCCTCAGTCTTTCTTGTATTTTACACATTAAATATGTGAGTAAGATTATGCTTGTGAGGCCCAGCCTATGGTCAGTTTAAATTGTAAGCCCATCCTCATATTTTTGGTTAGCAAATCCAACTAACTGTGCAGCTTTTTTCCATCAAACGAGCTAAAGAGGAACCCAGAACTCCTTTTTCAGCAATGCTGCTATAGAATGATTGGCAGCAAAATGCTGCCAGACCTCTTGAAAACATCAGAAAATGAAACCAATAGTTTTTTCCATCACCTACCATCTGAGCCTGAAAATATTTTATATCATTCCCTGAGTCCTGGAATTATAACACATCATAAATAGATGTCTGGCAAAACACAGCTTTACTAGCCAGAGTGACAGATACGGCGATTCAAACCTATCCCTAATGTATCTCCCTAACATCAAAGCACCGGGGATGAGTTTGACACAGACACAGTAGAAAGAAAGAACCTTATACTTAGATAATATCCTATCCCTATAAAGAGAGAAGATTCCAGCAATATCTGAATGCAAAAAAATCTATAGGAGAGTTCTGTGGCTAAGTGAACCCTTCTTGCAGAAGGACTAACTCAACAATATAGCAGATCCTGGCTCACAAGTGTACATTGTAATGACACGTGTATTGATTTCAATCTCTTTTCTCATGGGGAATTGAGTGAAGTATGAAGGAGAAAAATGGACCTCTTCAGCAGATAAAAGGAAAGCACTGTTCAAGCCAAGCTCTGCAAGGCCCCACAATGACCGTGTGACAGGTATTTATAAATATACAAGCCAGTCTTTTTAATGCAGAACATTCTAAAATTTTGAGTACAGCAAGTGAAGATAACAGAAAGTAAACTTTTCTAAGGAGACAAATGCCTTTTTCAAACTTAGGCTTAGCCATGTCTGCAGCTTGATCTATATGACCTCAAACAAACCCCAAGAAAGAAGCCCTACTCACTGGTGCACACTCCAGGTGTGCCTGAGCCCACTGAGTGGCTCAAAGCAGCCATTAGCTCATATCCCAGCCCAGTGGGAACCAACCCTTATGTGCCATAAGTTAGCCCTGCACCCTCCCCATGTGCTACTGATCCCTTTCCTTTGCCCAATCTGCTGTTCTGTTTTCTGCTTCCTACTCTGTGCTCTCCACCTGATTTCATGCTTTGTTTTATGCTTCCTGCCCTATCTGCTGTCTCTCCCCTCCCTGATCTGCCACATACCACGTACACAGGCTGTCCATGCCACACAGGCTGAAACTTCCTCAGCATGACGAAGGGTCTTTGAACTTGAAAGCTTGCTTAAAAATTCTTTTCCAACTATTTAAGTTGGTCTGATAAAAGATATCAGATTCACACAAAGAACCTTGCCTGCCCATGCCACTTGTGGCATTCATGCCAATGCATGGCCACCCCTGTCCCAGCCCATAATCAGGGTCTCCAGACAGGGATCTTGGGGTGCATACTCAGGACCATTGAGAGCCACTCAATCCTGTCCTCAAGCCATGTTCCAGGAAGGCATGTAGATAGTGCTAGTGTGTGGGGCCTGCTTCTTGCCATGGTCCCAGGCTTATTCCAGAAGCCATACAGATGTTGCCTCAGGAACTTTGGAAAAGGGAATTTAGGACTTAAGTGCTTTTAAATCATTTACCCCTTTTCTCCAAAGGAAAAACAGTACTTTACACTTTTACAGTTTCCTTCACCCCAAGGCATTAAAGTTCTTTACAAGCAGTAAGGAATTTAACACTGCAGCACCCCTGGGAGATAGACAGATAAATATTACTAGTTCCTTGTACAGGTGGGGGAAGGAAAGCAGGAATGTTACAGCCCAGTTGTGGGAGATACAGAATGTGTTCTACCATGTACTAAGTACCTTCTGCTTCCACTTCAATCACCTGTCTTTTCTATCTTCTCTAAGTTAGCAATGTGTCTAACTTTTCCATTGTATTTCAACAGCACAAATATCCAATGTTTAACTGCCAATTAGGACATGCCACCAAACATGAGTACTTTATCATTCCTATTTCTTTTTCTGTGTCATTTCTATTTCTTTTTTTATTTCATTTTATACATTTGGACAATCACACAGGCCCCATTTAAAGTCAAGTAGCTTTACGTCACTTCCATTTTCTCTCTTCTTTCCCTTCCTTGATGTTTCCTTTCGGTATATTTTGAACTGAATAATATTAGTCAGTATTTATAATATCATTAGTATACCTCCTCTAATGTTCTTCTCTCACACTTCCTACTGCAAACATCTCATTTTTGGCTGCTAATATCTGAATATTTTATAAAGGATTCAAGAAAAAAAGGTATAGTAAGAATGCTTTATGTAGGCATATGTCGAATATCTCTTTTCAAAAGTGCTACTATATGAAAACTAAATACAATATATGATGAATATGTGGCGATGAATTCTCCACCAAGACAGTGGAGAGGTAGTTGTCAATATTTAGTAGCCCTGCTTTAGAATCTGTCCTTACACATTTTTATAACACCATATAACCTAGAATTGAATAGAATCAGTGCCAACAGAATTTACTACAGGTTTCCCTTGATTTATGCGGGTTCTATATATGAGAATTCACTCTTATGCGACCACCCTTTTTCTACCCAAAATTCCCTACATGCAAGGTAAATTCACTCCTATACAATTGGGGCTCGCTTGTCC
>NW_017728998.1:25769878-25770612 GCF_001723915.1 Gavialis gangeticus | reverse complement strand
ACAGAATTTACTACAGGTTTCCCTTGATTTATGCGGGTTCTATATATGAGAATTCACTCTTATGCGACCACCCTTTTTCTACCCAAAATTCCCTACATGCAAGGTAAATTCACTCCTATACAATTGGGGCTCACTTGTCCCCATTCACCCCAGCCCCTGCGCTGTGCCATGCCGTGGTGCAGGCAGGTGGTGTCGGCTGCACCCAGGTCTGCTGCAGCAGCTGGAGTAAGTGGGGAAAAGTGGAGCCAAGGGAGGTTCAAGGCACAGTGCAGCCCAGCAGCTACAGGCAGTTGGGGTCAGCTGCTCCTGCAGCCACTGCAGCAGGGACTGGGATGAGCAGAGAGAAGCAGAGGCCCTGGGCTGCAGCAGGCAGCAGGAACTGTGAGTGGGTGCGGGGCGTGGGATGGGGGGGCACAGCTCTTGCTGCTACGTGCCCCCTGGGAGGGCTGTGGGCTGAGGGGCTGTGCCAGGCTCTTCCCAGAGGGGCACAGGTGCCCAGATCTACGCATGGGACAATAGCAGGTTGCCGCTGCAGGCTGCGGCTGGCGGTGCCACTGGGCCACCAGCTGGTATGTTGAGGGGGCTACAGTGAATTTTGGGGTGGCAACAGCCGCCCTCCCAGTGCACACTACCACCACCCTCCTGGAGCAGTGGGAAGAGCCCAGTGCCGCCGCCTGCCCCCGCCTTGCTTGCGGGAATGAGGCAGTGGTGCTAGGAGGGGGTCTGCTGCCACC
>NW_017728998.1:25768961-25769403 GCF_001723915.1 Gavialis gangeticus | reverse complement strand
GTCTGCTGCCACCCCAAAATTCACTGTAGCCCCCCCAACTTGCCACTGAGAGCTGGGGAGAGCCCAGTGGTGCTGTCAGCCCCAGCCTACAGTAGCAGCCTGCTATCATCCCTCACGCAGATGCGGGGGCTCAGCCCCCGCCCCCCCCTCCCCACCCCGGGAAGAGCCTGGCACAGCCCCCCAGCCTGCAGCCTTCCCTGGGGGCACATAGCAGCAAGAGCTTCACCCCTCTGCTCCATGCTCCCCTGTCCCACACCTGCTCACAGTTCCTGCCGCTTTACTGCCTGCTGCAGCCCCAGGAGCTGCCGGTGGGCTGCACCACGCCCCTCCCCTAGTCCCAGCTTAGTCCCTCCCTCCCTTACCACCATGGGAATGTATCTGTTCCATTGTAAACTGGGTTCACTTTATGTGAATTCGATGTATGCGCCGTTCTACAGGAACG
>NW_017728998.1:25757986-25763961 GCF_001723915.1 Gavialis gangeticus | reverse complement strand
TGTTCCATTGTAAACTGGGTTCACTTTATGTGAATTCGATGTATGTGCCGTTCTACAGGAACACATGTACTGCATAAATCAAGTAGCAAACCTGTACCTCTTTATGCCTTATAAGGTCTGTTACAGGAAAGGAAAGACTTTTATTGTCTTCATTCATTTCCATTTCCCAATTAATAGTTTACTAAAATTAACTGTATTCAAGGAAGTCATTGCAGGCCTTAACAGTCTCTTCTTTCTTAAAAGCGGTTGTTCTTGGGTTTGGTGGGGATGTTTTTCCTACTGTCTCTTGCTTTCACATTGACACTCAGGTTTCTCAGATGTGTCTGTATCTGTTTCTGACATATTTAAAGGTTGATCTCAAGTCACACGCACGCATTTGTTTTTGTTTGGGTTTTTTTTTGGGGGGGTGGGGGGTTCAACGTGCTTTTGATTTTAATTTCCTTTTAATGCTCTCAGCCATTTGAGCACTGAGGCATGACTTTGTATTAAGGACTGGTTTCCAGTGCTGGTACAGATTTTTTTACGTGGTTTTAACCTGTCTTCCCCCTGTTGTTGCCCTTCCTTGCTCTTGCCTTTTCAAATTTCCAAACTAATAAGCTGTATATCTAGTACTTGTGCAATTCAGCGATTTTCTCTCCATATTTTAAATAATAACTGAGAGCCTGATTCTTCCCTCACTCCCCCTGAATAGCATCTTATATGACAAATTGCTCCATTGATTTTGGGAGTTTAAACATAGGTATTTGACGTAAGTAAAGAAGTTAGGAACTGGCCTGTAATATTTTTATAGTACTATATTGTTAACATACAAGAGCATTTCACCAATGAAATGTATTAGAAAGAGTCCATTTATACAACCCAAATAGAGCACACAGTAAGTTTTGTCTGGGTCATAGTGCATCTGTCTTGCCTTACATTAGAAATGTAAAGCCTTATTCCAAATGAGTGCCTTCATACCCTTAAAATGGATATCATTGGTTTTAAGGGGACTGAATGGCATCATAATGCAGCCATATACTGAGATGTTAGAAACAGCTTAATTTACTTGTACCTTTTCACTTTGCTGCCTTTTACTTATTGTGGATCAAACACTGAACCCTTTCCTGCTGCCTGGCAATAATGCTGCATTGAGTAAGTTTAGGTGCCTCAGAAGGGAGGGTTGACTGATACAAACACACACACTTTTTTGGAAGAAAATGGCAATACAAAAATTAGATTTATGCCCTTTCCACTTGTAATATTGCAAAAATTATGCTGATCAGAAGTCCACCAAAGCCCAGATGTTCCAGAAGCCTGGAGAGGCTCAAATACACCAGCTTCAGCTACCAACAGCATATAAAGGAATGCCATGATTAGAATTGCATCCAGCCACTTCTGACTCTGCAGCCTGAATTAGTCGGTACGCACCTACAGCTGTGGCAGCAGGGTGTAAGGCTTTTGGTAGGAGTCCAAAACAAAGCTCAGACTCACACCTCTGGATCCATAATGAGACAACTTAACCATTCTGTCACCATCCCCCAAAATAATTATACTACTAATCCTTTTTAAATAACAGCTTATAGGGCACAACATATAACATGGTCTTTTCTCTATGTATCTGGCCTGTTCTAGCCTGACAGGTCAAGTATTAGCTTGCATCCAACAAGAGTTGTGAACCAGCCATTGTCATTTAAGCTTGACCTTGGGTTGTCAGGTAGCATTACAGTACAAAGAGAATGGTTATATGACTGAGATGAAAACAAGAATTGAAATGAAATTAAAATGAAATTCAAACAATCAATCTTGACTGCTTTCTCTGGAAAGAACATTTTATCTTGTATCAGCTGTAACATCCATTCACAGTATGCAGTTCCGAATTACCCTTCAATTAACATGGCTCTCATGAGATTAGTCTTGTCACTATCCATGCTCTGGTCTCAGCTTGATTCTTTCTTGGCCTGCTCCTCTCCATCTCTAACAGCAACGCAGTGAAGTTGAACAAAGTCAGCATTAAATCTAATTGTAAACATTTGGGTTGGGTTGAACCAGGACTAAATCTGACATTCATATATCTGGTGTTATCATCTACAATATTTTTCATGGCTTCGGTTAATACTTAGATGCGTCAATGTTCTATTTGATTTTCTTTCTTCCATGAATATTTTAATTGCCAGTCTATCTAGTTAAGAATAAACAGACATGCCGCTCTCTTACGTTTATGCTAGTAGAGGAGATAGGAAGTCTATGCTTTTCTTCCAGGGGTACAAAAATAGCTTCTATGAAAAATTTCATTTTCTGCATCACACACAGGACTAATACAGGATCAGGAAACTGAAAAACAGTAATGAGGTGTGGTATGGGTTGTGCTTGATGGGTTGTTTATTTGTTTTTGGATTTGTTTGTATCTGTGGGGGAAAATCCCTATGGACAAAGAACAGACTCTAGGACAAAAAGATGATGGCTGGCTCCTCCTGGGCAATGGTAAGCTACTGCCTAGCAACTCTCAAAGTAGGTAGCAAATGCATAGCATAGAGCAGTGGTTCTCTACCTTTTTACACTTTCTAGCCTCAAGGCACACCTCAAAAAATGTTAGCTCTCCGTTTTTACTTATTTTCCACTACAGAAAAATAAAATGATGAGTGTAAGAAGTATCCTGAGGTACTTTCAACAATTTCCAGGTATATACTGCCTCCTTTACTGTTCTAAAACTCACTGAATAACACTGACTAAAATATATAGTCAAGAAATTGTCTAGTTAAAATACATCACTGCTACATACAGCCTACAGGGTCTTTTTGCTACCCGAGGCTGTCACAGTACCATTAACCTTAAATGATGGGTGACTACTAAAATACCCATAATCATTGCAAACTCAAGGTGCAACATGGCTTCCTGACTCTTCTGCATAATCTGGCAAGTCTGCACGGCATAAAAAGCCTCTGTGAAAGCTCACAAAAGGGCTAGCTCATCAGCTCAGGCCTATTGACTTAACTGGACCTTTGCCAGTTTCCAGTAGCCAAGCATCTATTTTCTAAGGATAGTAGTGGAAATACACTATGGGGATCCAGTGAACAAAATCCAGTTGATTAAATGTAAAAAAAACTGTTTGCATCAATGCAACAAATTCAATAAATTTTAGAGCAGATTAGTAACTTCCAGCAAAGCCATTTTCTGTCAAAAAAAAATAGTGATATGACAATCAAAACATATCATAAGAATATATTGAATTGTGTCCATTTCTTATGGAAAATAGTTGAAACCATTTTTTTTTATAATGTTGAAATGCAGCACTTTGTTTTGCCTGTCTTATAAGTTGAAATAGTCTTCTTGAAACAAAACCTTTCAACATTATCTAATTGAAATGTGTCTGCAATTTCATTTTCCATAATTTATTTTTTCAACCCTTTTAGTTGATGATAAAATCAAATTCCAAAATTTACAATTCACAACAGAACAGAAATGTTGTTTGACCAGCTCTAGTGATAAGCTACTTCAAATTATTTTGATTTCAATACTGGAAGAAATGGAAGAAGAAATGAAACAAAGAAGAAGAAATGGAAATGAAATGAGTGAGTCTGCTTTACCAAGGCGCTCACTAGAACCAGGCCCAAGCAATCATTTTTTGACATGCACTAATATATCATAATGCTATGTAATACTACAACACACTTCAAGGCCATGAAACTTTTTTTTCCCCTTGCGTGGCTGCCCATCTGGTTAATAACAAACTTTCAGTCAGTTTGCAGTGAGTCTGCAGCATATGTGTCACCCTTGTAGCCATCAGTATCTATAACAGAACATCAGCATAAACTTCTCTACCTATATGGTTTTTAAGAAGATCCTGTGTAAAATAAAAGAAAAATAAGGTATATAAAATGGAATCGTGGGAACAGAACAACTAAATCTGCAAATTCGTCCCTTACCAGTCCCAGGAAAGCAACATTTTCTTGAACACAGTGAGCAACTACTGAAAAAAATGGTGGAGATCATTATTTGGTGTATTAAGCATTTAGGTTTCTGGGATTTTTATGCCTCCTGCAGAGATTATTTTCCTGTTGGTAAAGTATTGCTGGAGGAGATAATGCATCACCCCCCAAAGTTATTGATGCTGGAAATCTGATCGGTCCTTTGAGACAGGGGTTTCTGGCAAGGCCAGTATACTTAGAGATACTATGTTGGCCAGGATGTATGGGGGACTTTTTTTTCTGTGAATAGCATACATTATTTGTCTTTTTTCTGCCCTTGTACAGAGCATTTTAATGTAAGCTGAAAAATGAGCAAGAAAAATAGTTATCTGAAAACCACACTCCACCTTGGAAGTACATAATGTTCTCCTTGTTGCAAAGGTGTTTTAGATTGCTTCTCAGCTTCCACTGGGAGATGTGCCTTAGAACTGAAGGATTTCTCCTTCTGCTAATACTAGAGATAAACTCAATGTGCTCTTGAATTGGATACGGCTTTTCTGAAAGTCTCCCTCACCAAATGGGGTTTTACATATCTTCAGTTTTGCTGAAAGGCCCATTTTGTTTAAAAATAAATGTATGTATTTAAAAATAAATGTATAAATACATTGTATAGGCTGAAAATGTTTGACCTGCAGAGATGTTTTCCAGCTAAGAAGAACATATTCTGTTCTAAGACTACCAGTGTATTTTATTCAAATAAATTTATAATGAAGAGGGGAAGTTGGGGTTATTTAGGATTATAATTAGGACCTGGTTTAAATTGCAAGCTAAGCCTGCTAATATTGTGGCCCGATCATGATTTTCATGCCCAAATCATGGCACCCCCCAGTCTCTGATTGGCTGAGAGAACAGGTTTAGAGCCAGGTTTAATTGCAGCAGCAGAGGCCTTGCTGCCAAGGCTTCAGATCGCAGATGAAAAGCCCCCCACAATCCCCCCCCACACACACCCTGGGGGGGGCTGTTTGCTCCTCTGTGCCGGTGTTCTCTCCCCCACCCCCAACCCCTGGCACCCCAGTTTTCCCACCTGGAAGAGCAAACAGCCCCTCCCCCACTCGGTGCCAGGGCCATCTGCCAAGGCTCCCAACCCCCTGCACTCCAGTTTTCCCACCAGGAGGAGCAAAAAACCCTCTCCTCCCCACCCCCAAGCTCTCTCCTCCCCTGTCCCTTTTGCGAGCCCTTCCCCCCTCCTCTGGGCTGCTAGACTTTTGCTGTTGGCTGGGGAATGCTTTCCCCAGCATGTAGCAGCCATCTTGTTGCTATAAAAATGCCATGATATAGCTACTTGCTGGGGAACTCCCCAGCAAACAGCCATATTGTGGCATTTCATTGCAAATTCCATTTTTCTTGAAAATTAATTTAATGAAAATCACTTAATTTAGAGATTTTCATGAAAAATGCAAAATCATGATTTAAGCCAGGACCTATTTATAATATTTATTAGACCAGGCATTATCCAACATCTTCATCAGTGGATCATAGTAAAATAAAAAAGAGGTTGAGCTGAATATTCCTGCCGTGTTAAACAGCATGCTAAGAAAACAAAAATAGTTTTCTCCTTAGCTTTTATGAGCCCACTCTGAAACAATACATGAAACAACAGATTCCTTCACTTCAAGTACTACTTCTGTTTAGTTTTGCATCAATTTATTATGTTGGACTTAAATGTTAATGGAGGTTATCAAATTCAAATCTCTGAAAAACACATAGAATTAAATAAAACTCCAGCTGAATATATCTTATTATGTGATTTATCCTGCATTTACTTGTTAACACTGGTCTATAACTTTTGAATTCTTGCCTTCATCATTCGCATCCTGAATAAATGCAATTCACTCAATTTACAGTTATCCTTGAAGACCACAGTGATGTTTCAGTGAGTACACAATAACCAGAGTGCTTGTATGGGTGAGCCAATTGGTAAGAGCCTTTTCATCTTGTGCTGTTTGCTGATGAAGTGTGCTGTATACATAATATACATATGTAGGTAATAATAGTTTCATAGTTTCTAGGGTCGGAAGGAACCTGAGTAGA
>NW_017728998.1:25753681-25756866 GCF_001723915.1 Gavialis gangeticus | reverse complement strand
TGTCAGCTAGCAGGAGGGTGAGTTCCTCCTGCTTGTTTCCTCTGGATCATGGTGTACATGCAAGAGGTCTACAACCATCACACCAAGACCTTTGGTGCATACACCTAGGCAAGAGCATGGAGGAGTGGAGGCTGCCCAAGACCTGCCATTCTCACTTTAGATCACTGAGACAGAATTTAAAGGCCAGACCAAGGCCAGACATTCAGTGCCTTGATGGTTGTAGCTTCTGCTGCTGCTGACTGCCTAATGCCTCAGTGAGGGTGCATTTCTGTCATGGTGTTGTCCCTAACCAAGGAGTACCCACCAGGCAGTGGGGGCTAGTGTTTTGAGGAACCCTATACTCGCCTTACTCTGGAGGTTACAACATTGTGGTATTTTGTAGGAGCTACCCCACCATGAGTAGCTCTACCACATTGCCACCAGGCCCTCCAGTCAGATGCAGTTTACAGTGATACCTAGGACCAACATATGCATGTACATATAAGATGCCTATAGATGTGCAGGGAGGCGACTCTGATGTGCTGTAATTACAGAGCAGGCTTAATCGAGTCTGCTGAATCATACTAATTCGCACACCTCCAACAGCCACCACATCTCATGTATCAGTGTCCTTGGACTTCAAAATGGTGGTGGGGGTGCTTTAACTAAAGTTTGTTTGACAAGCTTTTATTAAAGCACCCCCACCACCATTTTGAAGCATGGGGACAATGATACATGAGACGCTGTAGGCACTTTAATTAGAGTGGCTCTGAAAACCACTTTAATTAAAGCACCCCTCCATCCCCAGAGCACCTGTGAAAATGCTCAAATTCTATATACGTCTTGGGAAATGGCTGTGTTTGTAAACACCTTCTTCTCTGTGCCCTATTACTACAATTAAATCAACTTGAGCTTTTGTGCTAGTAGCGTCTCTGAGCCCTAAGTAGAGTTTTAAAAGGTGCAGCATACTCAATGAACTTTGTTCAGTGGAATCAGAGGTTGATAGCTTTTTGATTCCTAAGTAGGACTGTCTGCTAGGGAAGCTTTGGTTAAGGCAAGTTAGATGCCCTTTTTTTCTCTTTCTTTCTTTTTCCTTTATTGATTTTGCTGCATTGTTATATAATGATCATTTGTTTGTGTGATATATCTAGATGCTGTTTTAACTCATGTACTGTTTATAATGGGAAGAACTAAGAATCTGTAAAGTAGAGTGTATATTAAATATATTTGTATATTAGAGTGTAGAAGTCAGTATTGTGTACTGTATCTAACAGATAATCATGAGTGTTGAAGAAGAGCACAAATTATTAAATTGTCTTCAGAGCTTGAGAATGTGTGTGCCCAAGCAAAATGATTCTGCTAGAATGTTACAAAGAAAATCCAATAGCAGCCTTTCTTCTCATAGAAATCTAGGATTGGCTTCATTAGAGCTAGCCGTATAGTCCTAATTGATTGCTAAGGACTGTATCATCTAGTTTTGTCACTAAATTAGGGATTGCTGCCCATCTGTAAATTTTAAGAAGCCTTCTAATCAGAGTTATGTCTAGCAGTCCCATTGACAGTAACACAGTGAAGACAGAACTCATAGATGTCCCTGTGGGACTTCAGTTAATTTTCTCCTGCAAGTCAGATAAAGCCTGACTTATGATTCAGTGCAAGTGCTCCACAGAATGCACTGAAGTTGACCCATCAGTTTGTTAGTAATGCTCTGGTCATTCATATATTTTTTTCAACAGTCCACAGATTGCTCTTGGTTTGTATGCTAAAAATTGGCAGTGTTTTATTATGTTAATCAAGACCTACTTCCACGACTAAACTGTTACTTGTATACTTTTAACATTCCATAAATTTGTGCTGTGCTTGATATACGAAAGATAAAAAACATACAGAGTTCAAGGAATAAAATACAGAAAGGCTACTGAAAAGAGAATAACAGACACACTTCATTACCAAAAATATAATCAACGCCATGGTTGTCTGTGACAGACTTGATAACCTAGACTTGAATTAGGTTCAAGTCTAGGGAACTAGACTTGATAACCTAGGATGTTCCTTCTAGTCCTATGTGGGCACACCTACATAAGGTATTTATTGCAGAGTTGACAAATTAGTCCAAAGTAAATGTCTCAGTGTCTATGCATGCAGGGCTGTTAGGCTGGAGTAAACTCATAAGCTCCACAGCAAGGTAGTACTTGAAAATACAAGTACTACCCTGCTGCAGATTTTTTTATTCCTCAGCACTGCACATGTAGGGCACTTATATACTTGGCAAAATTGCCCTTTTTAGTTTTAAAATTGCCCTTTTATAGTGATTTAGTTGTGTCACATGTTATATGTGCAGCAGCATATTGCACTTAAATTTGGTCACACTGTAAACGTGTGGTGGCATATTTCGATGTAAATTACTTTGTTACATAGCAAACTAAAACACATCCCTATATATTTTCATTTGCTACATAACAAATTGCAGCTGTATATCCATTCTGAGCCCACCCAGGCTTCTAGCAGCCCAAACACCATCCCCATCACTTTCTCTGGCCACCAGCACACCCAGCTTGCTCCTGGGTCAGCACAGGGAAGTGGCAGAAGGGTGGCTGGATTTGCTAGCTACTGGAGAAGGTGGTGGGGACAGTGCACAGGGCGCTAGAAGTCCAGGCAGGCTCGGGAAAGCTCAGGCTTGGTGGGCCTCTAGCACTTTGTGCACGGTCCCCTCTGCCTTCTCTGGCTGCTAGCACACCCAGCTACCCTCCTGCTGCTTTCCCACACTTCCCCAGAGGCAAGCCAACCTGTTCCCAGGCAGTCCCAGGTGACAGGAAGGTGGTGGGGACAGTATACAGGGTGCTGGAAGCCCCCATAGGGGGGAAAAAAGCAGCAAGGAGCCTGATCCTTTTTTTTTCCAGCAGAGTCTGCCTGCAGCCAAGGGGTGAGCTGCCAGTGAGCTGAACTGCTCCTGAGCTATGGGGGGTTCTGTTCCTTTCCTCTGTGGTGGCAGCACCCCCTGGATGAGCTGCTAGCAAGCTGGGTGCTGCCCCAGCTCAGAGCTGGCACCCACCCCACTAGCAGACCACCCAGGCAGTCCTAGGGGGTGCTGCCATCATGGAGGGAAGGACTGGGGCCTCCCACAGCTCAGAGGCCTCTGGCAGCTTGTCCCCCAGCTGTGGGCAGGCTCCGCTGGAAAAAAAAAGTATCAGGCCACTCACCATAGT
>NW_017728998.1:25745415-25748681 GCF_001723915.1 Gavialis gangeticus | reverse complement strand
GCTGGCACCCACCCCACTAGCAGACCACCCAGGCAGTCCTAGGGGGTGCTGCCATCATGGAGGGAAGGACTGGGGCCTCCCACAGCTCAGAGGCCTCTGGCAGCTTGTCCCCCAGCTGTGGGCAGGCTCCGCTGGAAAAAAAAAGTATCAGGCCACTCACCATAGTAGTGATGGAAGCCCCTAAATTGAAACAGTGGGTTTTTAATTGTCACAATTAAAAACTCACCAATTAAAACACCACCATTTCAATTTAGGGGACTTAAACCCCTGTCATGTGTACAAGCAGCCACAGACACTGATGTGGCTAGCTGAGGCACAAGGGTGCTTCAATGTGGGGGCAGCCTGCTGCCTACCCCAACACTGGAGCATCCTTGTGTCTCAACCAGCCCTTCCACAGCACATTGAGCCAGGTCGGAGCAGCCCTGGGCTGGAAAGCTGACCCCCAGGGCCCCTGAGAGCTGGCTGCTCTGACCCAGATCAACGTGCTGCATTCCTGAGTGCATGTTAAAACAGCATGCCTAGGAGCAATAAACTCTGGTGCAATAAGCACCAGAGTTTATTGCTCCACATGAATTGCATGTGTAGGCGTGCCCTGTTGCTACTAATTGGTAACTGAACAGAGCAGAAGCTATTAAAAGTCAGAAATTGTCAAATGAATATGTTTCATAGAGAGAAAATATCACAACCAATAAATATTAAAAATCTCTGTTATTGCTTATCTATACATAGAGACACAGGCTTAACACCTGAGAGACATTTCCAGAACTAGGAACAAGTGACATACCCCACTGTGACAAAGGGATTCCTACATTTCCAGTGGTATAAGACTCATTTTTCCTGCCCTCAGAGACTGTGAGATATTACACCATAGATCTGCCTCTGGTGTGAAAATTATCTATTCTGCACTGAGGTAATGTGGAGGAATGAGAGATTTATAATTAATTGGTGTTTTTTTTAATGATGGCTGCTCAGAATTGCCTATTGGTTTACAATCGCAGACATTATACAAGGAAATATGCACTTGTAGACAGTGCAGGTGTGTAGATAATTCTAGGATATCACTGCCATGTCTGCAGTATATGTATAGATACTGTGGGTAACATAATGTATGTAATTAAGCAGGGCCGGGTACTAATGGGAGGGTCTGAAATACATAGGATAGATATCATGCCTATGATTAACAATGTGTAGTAGAATAATTCAGCACCCAGTTCACTGAGGTTCCTTTGAAAATCCCAGCACATGTATCTTTTGGAAAGTGAACAATAGCACAAGATTTAGGCTCTCCCCAGAGACCAGGCAATTCTGCAAGAATATTAGCATTAACATTTTATAATAACAAAAAAATAAGTACTGTTAGTTTTCTAGTTCTTTTTTATCTAAAAATGTGAAAGCATTTTGTTTTCTAGGTGGAGAGGAGACTACCCAGTAACAAATACTGCTAGACTACAAGCCAAACAAATTTTGAATAACCAAGTATTGAATTTCCCATTATATTTTTAATCTACTGTACATCCCTCTAAAGTAAAAATTGCCATTAGCTAATTATTCTCCTACAATATTCACTTATTTTTTCCATTCCTTTTGCTGTTCAATAATTTACTGTTTCTCCTTTTTTATTTTGTATCTTTCCTGTAGTATCTTTACTTGACATCTGTGACTTACCTCTGTAAGTGAATTATTTAAATAAAGCTTTAAGGGGGAAAAAATCCCTCCATACAAGAAAATAGGTAAAAGATGAGACATGTTGATATTAGGGGGAAACTGTGGGGATTTTTGTTTTTTATGAGAGCTCTGCCATTGTAAACCCATAAGGTAGGAAAGGCAAGTGATAATTTACCTTGATATACCTAGGTGAAGTAAACCCTAATCCTCCCACTAGGTTTCACATCAAACCAGCCACATTGACAAAACCATAGGTGGCAGAAGGTTGGGGCTAATGGTACTAAGCCCCCCCCCAACAGTGCACCAGTGGCAGCGCAGAGGGCCACAGGGCAGCCCAGGCACAGGCTCTGGTGGCTGCAGCAGGGGATGCGCACAAACACAGCCACCCAACAGCAGCTTGCACATATGCAGCCAGGATCACAGCCTGGCTAAGGTTAGCATACATCTGGGTTTTCCCAGACGTTCTCTTTTTGAGTCCTATCTCCATCCAGGTGGCTTTTTCAAATCTATCTGAGCTAATGTCTGGATTTTTGCTTTGCTTTGCTGGTGACAGCAGGGGGAGGGGCAATTGTAGGCAGGGGGCTGCAGGTAGGTAAGTGATCCTACATTCCCCCTCCAGTGGGGGAAAGGGGTAGGGGGGTGTTTTGAGGGCTGTGGCCAGGCTGGCAACACAGGGGCCTGTGCCTGTGCCTGTGCCTGTGCCTGTGCCTGTGCCTGTGCTTGCAGGGGGCAGAGTGGCCAGGAGACACTGTGGGAAAAGGGGAGGTGGGCCATGACCAGGCCTCCTGGCACAGTGTGGCAGCCCTAGGCCAGGGCAGAGAGTGCCACAAGCCTCCCCTCTTCTTCCCTCCAGCCCATGCCAGGGCCAAACTCACTCCTCCGCGCTCTGGCCTGGTCAGAATGGCGGCAGCTGGGGCACCTCTGGCTGCGCTGGTGTGAGCAGCGGGCTGTGAGTCAGGAATGAGGGGCACTGGCAGGGCTGGGAGAGGCAGGGGCTGCTGGTCAGGAGAGAGGGGAAACAGCATGGCCCAGGGGGCAGGGTGCTGTGGTTCAGCACACTGGCAGGGCAGGGGTTCTGTGGGTTGGGAGTGAGGGACAGCAGCAGGGCTGGTGGGGACTGTGGCCTGGGAGTGAGGACAACAGAATGAGCAGGGGCAGGGCACTGCTGTATCAATTCCCTCCCCCCCGCAGTCATATACCTCTCCTTCCCCCACACAACAGGCATACTCTTTTTTGGAACTGAAAATATGATAACCTTAGTGCAGCACTGCCCGCTACAGCAGGCAAGTCTGGGAAGGGGAAGGAGTGGAGGCAGAGGTGGTAGATTGAGGCCCTCACAGTGAGGGAGGGAGTGGGACAGGAGCAGGGGTGAATGGGGCCCTGGGGTGGGTCATGGGATAGTCAGAGCCCAGGCAGCTCCTCCAGGGGCACAGGGGGGCTCCTGTTTCTGTGCACACCCGAGGGAAGGCACAGGGGGCATGTTTCTCCCAGCTTTGCGCTCAGAGTGGAGGTGGGCTGCTGCTGCAGGCTGGGCTCACTCTGCACCCTGCTGCTCTTGCCTTGAGAGCCACACAATGCCATGTGCCAGCCACCACCTGGGC
>NW_017728998.1:25732926-25740415 GCF_001723915.1 Gavialis gangeticus | reverse complement strand
TTACCTAATCCTTACATGGGGCAATTGACAATTCTTCCTCCCAATTTATACACCACCTGGGCTGTGCCATGTCCTCTGCCCACCCGGCAGTGGCAGGCACATGGCAACACACACATCTCTTGACACAACAGCAGCAGAGTGCAGTGACAGCCTGCAGTGACAGCCTGCCTTCGCCCCGTGCTCAAATCTGGAGGGCACCCCCACGCCCCTAGATGAGCCACCCAGGCTCCAACCATCCGACCACCTGCCCTGGGGCCCCATTCACCCCAGCCCCTTCCCTACTCCCTCCCTCACTGTGGGGGTCTCAATCTGCCCCCCGTGCCCCTTCCCTCCACAGACTTATCTGCTGTGCGGTGGGTGGTGTGTGTATATGTTCAGCTCCCTCCAAATAATATTTTCTCCTTCCACCTATGCATAAAGCTCTCACTTCATAAATGTTGCCCAGTGAGTCTACACAATGGGGACTGTGAGTGTGTGCTTTTACAAGTTTGTCATGAAGCATGACAAAAACCAGGTGTGGTGCTGCAAAGGAATTTCAGAAGTTGAAGTGCTGGCAGTCTCTAGGGGTTGGACCTCCATGTTAAATGCTTGGGTGCAAAATTATATTACTGAGAGTCTCACAAGACGTCATCCCTGGCAGACTACATGTTTCTATTGGTTGGGAATTTATTGTGGCATTCTGCAATTCTTAAATAATGTCTGCATGTCTTTGTGGCTTCTACGTCAAAGTAGACGTTTAAGTGAAGACAAGTTTTTACCTCTAAGTAGAGGTGAGCCCCAGGTGCCGTAGTATGAAGCTGTATTTGGATAGTTCCACTGAGGTACAGCCAGTCAGGTCTTGTCCCCAGTAGGGTTTTACACCAACATAGTTACCCCAGTGTCAAAGAACACACTCGTTTTTGCAGAGAAGACACGTTCAGTTAGGAGTTGCTTTTTCTTCCTTATCATGGCAGTGCCTTTGTCCCTTCCTTTAGCTGACCCAGTTTCTGTCGATTTTGGGGAGCAGGAAGGGGAATCTATATCTGTATTCAGTAAAACCATGTCTCTGGTTACGTCATTTTCCTCTAACAAATGCACTTGTTCTGCTTCTCTCTGTGATTAAGCAAAAAATTCCTTCCAGAGTAGATTTTGATGCGAGCACAGAGGTTTCTATTAACCTTACAAATCTTAACTGATATGTGTTCCACAAAACAAACTTAAAAGTATCTTTTGAGACAATCAAGATAGAAATTTCTTGCCACTTAGCCCCAAACCATAAAGAAATTCTTATTTAAGAATTTTTGTACTTTGTGACCTTTTCCCTCGACGACTTATTATTATCCATGCCACCTATCTGAGGTAAAGGGAATGAATGTGAAAGAAGCCATAAACTGACATTTATATTGTTTGGGCACAGCTTCTGCCTATCATCTACCGTCTCTATTCAGGAATGGGGAGTGGGCATGCCATACCAGTCGCATTGCTAAGACTCAAAGTTTGTCAGGAACCTCTAAGGGCCAGAAATGGTGGAGTTCCTGGTGCTCTAGCAAATCAATTCCTCTGACACTTGTCAGACATTCCTGCATTAAATTTGAACCTTAATATTTGTTTAGCTTCCCATGCTCTGACAGCTTGAATCTATGTTAAATTGTTTGCTTTCAGGTGAAACTAAAGTGTATGCACTTCAGGGTTCTCCAGGAAATAAGCCATCAGTTTTGCTCCTTTCTGAGGATGTGCAGAGAGTGTCAAAAATAACTAGGCAGTTGGTGATACAAATCAGCACCTATATGATCAGCTTTAAAAACAGGGGCTTATCAGAAATTACCTGGCTGACATTGCTAAATGATTTCAACATGAATACAGAAACCACTCCTTAGGAGCGAGAAATAGGTCTTCAGAGACAAATATATAAATTCATGCAGTAAAATGAAGTTGCGAATTGTGGTCTCTGTTCTTCTTGTGAAAGACACTAGAGTGAAAAGAGGGAATTGCTTTACTTTAAAACAGGAAGGTTGACCTGGGACTGACACAAAAAAGATGTGTTTTCAATGTAAAGAAGCTTATTCCGTTAAAAAATGATGAAATGTCATGTCTGGAAAAATGCAGAAGAGATCATATAGGACAGATTGTGGATGGCTTGTGTAGGGGAGCAATCACAGATGTCCCTTTCCATTTTACAATATCACATAGCCATGGTCATGGGTAAAAAGAGAAAAAAAGACCTTGGTGCCTGGGTCAATAGCAAGTACAACAACTGCATCTGACAGACAGGTCATTCTATCCAGCACTAAAGTAAGTCATTGCCATTTTTAAATTCTCTCAGTGATTTGGAATTGCCCAACATCCTCTAGTCTGCAGGCTGGCCAGTTATTATGTTTAGCTGCAGCAATACTTTGATTGAAATATGTCATCACTGAGTTGTGTGCTGCCTGAGTTCTCAATTGAGATAGAACATCTCACATTAATCAGTTTTCTGGCCTTGGAGGCTGACCCCTTCTGCTTTTTGGAATTACCTACAGGGAGTGTGCCAATGGCCACCACTCCCCCAACCACTGTGAAATTCTTTGGACATCTGCAAGAAGTTATCCATCACAGACACTCCAGCTGTAGCTGTGCAGCTTTCTCCAGCTGTAAAAAGAGCAAACTGAAGTAGCTATTTCTTTCCCTCTTTTGTTTTGCTGCATAGACAGCATTGTTAATTTTCTGGATTTTCTGGTATTGTATTTAATGGAAGGTCATAACTATTAAGTAGCGCCAATGAGATGGTTTCAGGCCACTTGTACACATGTGCCTTTAATCATATGTCAGGTTTTTGTGTCTAAAACACTAGGCTGTTTGATATATTCTTGGGCATCAATTGAAATCAGTCAACTTATGTCAGGGCTGAATCGGGCCTCTCTTTCTAAACACATATTTACTGAACACCTCTTACTGAACACATATGCTGTGGATGTGAGGTAGTTTCCAGCTTCCCAGGCATGTAAACTTCAGCTTTGAGGTGGATAAGTTATTATGGTTGTCAGAATAAGGTGGGAACTGACAATCTGACATACAGCACCTTAAAGTGCAGTAGTAAATATAACTTCTTAGTTCTATTTATTAACTCATGAGGTAGCCTCCAAATACTCAGAATATGAAATACTAAAACCTCTGAGCAGTTTTACCTATTTCTTTTTCTAAATGATTTTCAGTTTCGAAATGTATCTACCATAATCCTGAAAGCCTTCAAAAACCAGCAACCTACGTGCATAACATTACTTTATCACTGAAAAGGCCAACTAGTGTATTTTTTAGCCTTAGAAACAAGTTTTGAATTCAGGCTGCTAGAATGAATATTATTATATTCTCATTCCAATACCCTTCAAAAACAAAATCACCATATTCACCAGTCACCCTTGTTTGGGTGATAGGACACAGGCTGCTTTTAACTAACTTTACCAAGCAACACAAGTAGATTAACACACAGATCAGCTGGTCCCAACCCAGGTGTCCCTGCTAAACAGGAGCTCCTGAATGCCTGGAAGGCAGGCACAGTGGGGAGGGAGGCAGCTTGACACAGACAAAACCAGCAGCCATGTGTGCGCAATGCAGCAAGCCATGGCTGCTGGGTACCAGGTGGGGCATGGGGCATGGGGCACAATCATACCAGAGGCCTGAGAACCACCAGAGCTGCCAGCAGCAGGGAGTGGAGTATGGCCAGGACCTCCTGATGGCGGGGCGGCTCCCACACAGCGAGGTCCTGGCCCAGCCCAGTTGTGATACTAAGCATTTGCTGGGTGCTGCTGCAGCCGGACTGAGCTGTAGCGGAGCAAGGAGCCTCCTCCAGAGCTCAATCTGCACCACACGCGCCCAGCAGACAGCAGCTCTGCACCCCCAGTGCCGCCTGGCCGCAGGGTGATGTTGCGTGGGGTTGTGTACAACTGGTCCTGGGCTCTGGCTCCAGCACAGACCTGCAGGTGGGGGTAGCTGTGGCTCCTGCACCGGGCCTGGGGGCGGTGCAACCCACTCCAGCTGCTGCTCCCACCGCCCTGTCCAGGGACAGAGCCCACAGCTGCAAGCCAGAGGGGAGCCCAGGTAACTGGGGGAGCTCCTGGGCCCAGGGCCTCAATGAATCTTAATCTGCCTCTGCCAAGCAACACCCTTTTTTTTCTTTTGCCTTGTCTGTGACATCCCCCTTAATACACAGTTACCACTACTTTAATTTAATTCTATTTTCTAGGGCAAAAGGAAAAAGCTCACAGGCTTATTCATGGAAGTTTTAGTATCACTCCAAGTGCCTGATGAGAATTTCACTAGCAAAGTGCTAAATGTTCTGTCATTTTGTTAAACAATGAAACTGTCAGAGGTTGAACCAATTTGTCATATTTGGATCCAGCTTGTGATCTTGATGCTAGTCATAGTTGCTTATGTTTGGTTTGGGTACTGGTTTGGGTCATGGTTTTCTATGCAGAGTGAGAATAGACACAACATGCTTTAGCAGAGACTTAGAAAAGAATGACCTGCTTGGAGGTGTCTTTAGTCCCTAATAAAACATATGCATCTCCTTTTTATTGCTCTGATGTTGACTCAGCAACCAAATGTCTACTTGTATTCCCAACTCTAGAAAACTGGGGATCTGACCAGTGTCAGTTTGTAAGAGTCAGTGGAATTACATCTATGTGAGAGAATTAAAATTAGGTCTTGCACTGGCAAGAAAGAAATCTGATCTGCAGTAGTTAAGACTTCCATCAATAATTGAATCCAGCTGGGCCATTTAAAAGAGCAGGTTGCTGCCATCTAGCCCGTAAAATAAACACCCATTTTTCACGGTAATCATGGATTGATGCTCCATGAAAAGTTTTAAATGACCTAGGCCCAGGAGCACATGAGCATAAATTATACTATTGACACTACTTATAGTAGTTTTATGAGCACAAATCATAAATTAAATCAATTAAAATTTAAACGGCCTGATTTTATGAAAATGATGAGCCCAGATCTTAGCGTCTAAATTTAAAGTCACTCATTTGGGAATAAGACTTACACTTTTATCAAATGATCTTGAAAATAGTGTGAACTGCTGTGCATTATACTGAAATTCAGTGAAAATCGAATTTTTGGCTAGGAAGTGCCTGGTTTGTACATGGGAGCAGCACAAAGGAGGTGATAAAAAAGAATCTTTCCCCTAAGTGTGAGGCCTCCGTCCAGAAAGGAAAGAGGAGGCAGAGGCTTTTTTTCCATTTCTTCACCCAGAGTCAGGTTGTTAGTGTAGCAAGAAGGAAAAACAAGCTGCACCTCATAAAGGTATCTATTGGCAAAGGTTAAGTTAGAGGGCCTCCCTGTAAAAGTAAAGGGAACATGACAAAAGCAATAGACCAAATTCTCAGCTCCGGCACCAGCTGCTGCAGTGGCATGAACAAGTTAGAAAACGATCAGAAAAAGACAGCATAGGATTCCTTGCAGGAAAGAAGAATCTCTCCCTGCCCTGTCACACAGAAGGCATGTCAGGCAGAGAGAGGGAAGGATGGGGTAGCATGTGATGTTCTGGATGACCATTGGTGGCTCCTATGAAACCACTGCAGATGATGCAGCTTAGAGCGGACAATGCCTCGCTTTAGTTACACTACAGGTTTTGGTCATGGCTAGCTCAGGATCTGAAAAGGTGACTTAGGGGTGCCTTGCATTGAATATAAACTCAGCATGGGTGAGATCACTGAAATCCCAAAGGAGAGGGCATGGGGTAGAGGGCAGCAAGCAATAGGAAGCCCAGAGCAGTGTGGCTTCTAAGGGAGGGAAGTATCGAAGGACCAGTGCACTGACCCTTCTTACTTCTGCCCCAACCTCTGTACGTTGCCAGATGTCTCAGGTTTCCATGAAATTTCACTATGTATCTGTGGCCAGAGCTGGGGACCAAAGGGGATGTTTTCCATCTGATTTGCAGGAAGATGGGGGCAAACCCAGAGGGATGGTCCGTAAAAGTCTGCCAAATGAAATTCCATTTCCTAGCATTTACACAGGCTTTTCCTAAGCAATAAATCTTCTGGGTCATAGTGATTTCCAATAATTCATAATTCATTACATATTGAAATCAGTGGCCTCATCTAAGGTAGTTAATTAGGTTGAAAATGAACTTACATCCTTACACCCTGTGGCCTGATCCCCAGAGCACTACAACAGGATGGTTACTTATACTACACAAGCTCATGAATCTCAACCGTCTTGAGCAATCCCCTTGAATACCCGCAAGTGCTGTTGTGACCGCCACACCAACACTCGAGCTGGCACTTTGGGGGTGGAGTCTTGAAAGCTGAGCCCTAAATATTTTCATTTTTCAAGGCATCCTCTAAAACAGCTTTCCCTTAAGGGATTCTTCTTGGTTATTTGAAATGAAAGTTAGTTAGAAGTCTATTGACCCTTTGAGGCACTAATATTCAGCTATTTGCTTGAGGTTCTTTATTTGATAAATTACTAATTTAGGGTGAATTCATACTCTTTATGGCTCCCTGTTCATAAATCACAATCTGACACTTTTCCTCTAGGGCCAAATCGCTGTTTTCAGCATGCTCTGTTTGCCACCAGGCCAGATGACAATATTAGTTTGTCAGGAGGGACATATATTTTAAAAACAAATCCTGATGCAATAAATTCCCAGCTGTCCATATCACTTCTTGAATGTTTATATTGTCAAACTATCTGTGTGATCTTGAGCTTAGAAGGCTTTGCATAGAAAGCAGGGGAATCTAAAAAGTAATGTACAGTCAAATCCACAAAAGGGGGCAGCAATTAATCTTTCAACTTGACAGTGTTTGACATCCCATGTAGGTATTTAGGCAGATTAGTAAAAGATGATGAGAAGTCGCACACCACTTTTCAATTATGTAGCATTTAAGCAAGAACAAGAATAAACTACAGCTGGGAAACCAGCATTATCAGGAGTGTATTAAGCTTCCCCTGCTTTTAAATTGGTACCAAAAGCTTTGCGGGCCTGATTTTTAAAGGTATATAAGTGCCAGCCTCCTGTTGATTTCAATGAGAGTAGGGTGCTTTTTCTAAGGCTGTTTTGCAGCTAATGGTTTGTTTATTTCTGTAAAAGCTGCCCCAAAGGGTTTGGGAAAAGATTATGCTTTTATAAATCCAGTTATTATTTTCCGTTTATGGTGTACCAGCATTTGATTCTTGGGGGGGAGGGGGGTTTGTGGAAAAGAATTTTATCTTTGGTGATTTTTTATTTGATTTATTTAAATAACTCTCTTATTTGTGAATATACATAGAAGAGACACATATGTAAGAATATATAATGCCCTGTCTTGTACTTTCCCTTTTAAAATGCTTTACAAACATTACTCCCTACACTCATGCTTTTATGAAAGAAGACCCTCAGGCACATTAAAGTTCAACCCCTTACCCCTGATCTCACAAGCTGCATGTTGGCAGGGTTGGGAAATTTGACTATGAGTGTTTTCTCTTAGACACAAACATAATGTCATAGCCAAAGCTTTGCAAACTATGCAGCATGAAGGAAGTATTAAGG
>NW_017728998.1:25722946-25727926 GCF_001723915.1 Gavialis gangeticus | reverse complement strand
GTTGGGAAATTTGACTATGAGTGTTTTCTCTTAGACACAAACATAATGTCATAGCCAAAGCTTTGCAAACTATGCAGCATGAAGGAAGTATTAAGGGCAAGGTTCTCTCTAGCCTTGCGTGGGAACGCTGTGTGGGAGAAGAGGGGAAACAGCTTCTTCCTCTGTCGTTTAGGCAGCCACCAGCTGGATTGCAAACCTTGCGCACCAGGGACTTTTGTACACGCCACAAAATTGGCCTTTAAAGTGACTTAAATGCCCTTTTCCACCACTTTAATGGCATTGCTATTTGTATTTGCATACTCGGTGGCATATTCCGCTTTAATGGTGTTGCTGTTTGCATTCTCAGCGGCATATTTGGCTTTAAATGACTTTGGAACGTAGCAAGATAAAACACCTCCAAGATGTTTTAGTTTGCTACCTAACAAAATGCAACAGTGCACGTGGCACTGGAAGCTGATGTACTCAGAGCTTGGTGGGCTTCCAGCACCCTGTGCACCATCCCCACCACCTTCTCCCACCACTGTGCAACCTGGCAGCAACCCATGCAGGCAGGCTCACCTGAAGGAAAAAAACAAAAGTGGCGAGGAGCCTGAACTTTTTTTTTCTCTCCCAGAGCCTGCCTGCCTGCCTGAGCTGTGTAGGGGCCCAGTGCTTCCCTCCGTGGCTGTGGCACCCCCCCCGGGGCCACCCAGGCTGGGTGCCAGTGGGCAGATGCTGCCTAGGGGCACCACCGCTACTGCAGAGGGAAGCACCAGCCCATTGCAGCCACAGAAGGAAGCACTGGGCCCCTGTGCAGCTCAGGATCTGCTTATCCTGCCGGCAGCTCACCTCCCTTTCCCCCTCCCCCCACTGCCAGAGGGGGCAGGTAAGAATCAGGCCCTCACCCTTGTGTACACACCACAGGGATTTAGTTTGGTTGAATTCTTCCCAAATTGAAATGGTGGAAATGGTAGGTTTTTTAAAACCCACTGTTTCAATTTATGGAGAACTAAACCAAATTAAATCCCTGTGGCGTGTACAAGAATCCCAGGTCAGGGCTGTTCAGTTTCTAAGTAGCTGGGGGCTGAATGTCCCTCGAGCTGCACTGGGAGACACAAACTACATGGGCAGCACCAGTGCGGGCTGTGAATGCCAGATAGCAGCACCAAGATAAGCCATGAGCCTTCTCCCATTGCTGCACTGCATACTCCCCTCCGCCCACCTTCCCCACCATTGCTTCATGTGGGTGTGATCCACCCCGTCTTGCTGCACCATGCTCCTGCACAGCTTTGGACTTGCCCTCAGCTTCCCACACCACGCCTCCCCACCCCCTGGGCAGAGGTAGAAAGCAGCAGCCAGAAGAGCAAGGGGGAGTTCAGAGACTTCAGCAGCTGTTGCATCTGAAGTGAAGTGGGGAGTGGCAACCAGATAGGAGGCCAGGAGTCAAACCTTCTGGCCCACATGCAAACTCCTTCTGGGCCACATGCAAACTCCTTCTGGGCCACATGCACCCCATGGGCCACTAGTCTGACAGCTCTGCTCTAGGTGATGCAGTGACCCTGCTCTTCCCCACAGTGCTTATCTCCTTCCCCCCTAAAGAAGCCTCGAAGAACATGATAAGATGTGTTTAATCTGAAGGGGTGATTATTTGCTTTTAAGTTTGGCCTTCATCTTTGATGTTAAGACTTCTGTGCATATGCAGTTGCTTCCTGCAATGTGCATGCAGTGTGGATTAGTTTAGCTGTTGCGCTTTCCATATGGGTGTCCCCCATAACACAACTGATGTGAATGATCCACAGTGAGGTTTGCAAACTACAACCTCCAGCCAAAATGGAGTGGGATTTCAAGTGGATGAGGGCAGGTTGTGTGCCACAATTTTACTTCTGAAAAATGAGCTCAATGAATAAGCAACCACGTTAGTGTAGCCTGGCAGTGTGATACAATTGCTCACCTTTCCCACTCACAGCATAGCTCATAAAACTGTTTTGCACCATTTATACAGAGACTTTTGTACTTTACGTGATAAGGTGGGAAGAAGTTGTTTCATGAAGACAATAGTGTGGTCTTCTAGGACTTACTAGACTCAGTTTTCCCTTAACATAATTAATATCCCATTAGAAACTCAAAAACTCTGTGTAGCCCCAAATGGAAGCAGAGTAATCAGAAAATGAGACATGGCCTGAATCAGTGCTGTGAGACTCATATTCTGGGCATTCATTTAGAAAATGAATTTTGGGAAAAATCAGAAAGGAGTAATAACTTTAGGCATGACAGCTCATCCTTAATGTCTACACAAACAAAAGATGTGACCTTCAGCAACCTAGAAGGATTGTTATGCAATACAGTGAATTTGTATTTCAGCAATTGTAGTACCATATAATTCACCACACACATCCTTGGTACAATTTTTTGTTGACTAAACTAAAGTGACACTGTGGTTGAATCTGACTCATAATCTCCATAAATTGAAGCTTTTTCTCACATTTATTACCACAGAAGCTAAGAAGGACTTGCCTAGTTTGGTTCTAATGGGCATGTTTTGAATAAATTCTAGCTGGGTTAGTCCTAAACTTTAAGTGAACCCTGCAAAATGTGCTAGTCGCATAACAAACCTGCAGAGCTTCAGTACCTCTCCTGTCCTTAACTTTTCAATGCTGCCAATTGTTGGCACTGGATTTGGACCCAGCCCCTCTACCTTTGTTCCGGGTGAGCATAACACTCAGACTGATCACAACACCCGCCAGTTGATAATAGGCAAATTTATTGATACAGAGTGATAGCAAAAAAGCAACAATACAAAGAATCAAACAATTCTATATCTACCAGTCCTAGGGCTGTCATCAGAGTCAAAGTACATATGGTCCGGATGCAGGCTTCACTCTGAGGCTGTCTCTCTTAAGTGTCAGCAGTCTGGAGGTGGGATGTTGCGGCCCAGAGCTACTCTCCTGTGGGGTGCATGAGACAGGCTGCTGGTATGCCCTCAGTCTATGGCAGCCTCAGAGACCCTTCCTGGGGGACAGGGAAAAGGATGGGGACCCTTCTTAGAGAGAAGAAGGAGGGATGGGAGGGATAAGACAAAGAAACAGGGAGGGACAGCAAGGAGGGACAGGGAAGGGACCCTTTGTTACTCTCAAGTCTCTGCTTTTGTATTCTCCTTCCCCCCTTGATGACTCCTGATGACTCTTCATCCAAGACCACCCCCAGTCGGTTGTCTCCCTGTGGTCACACATCCATGTAACCTTCTGGGCCTTCTCCTAATTTGGTCTGTTCCCCCAAAACTGGGAGTCAGGCCCCCCTCCTTCTCTGGAGCCTTGTAGCTGGTGTCACTTATCTCGTGTTTTAGGACAGTATGGTACATACTTCCTCAGTTCTCAGGCTATGTGCCCTTGTCATGCTAGACAGCCTGTCTGCCTTGAAGGCTGTGATCGTGTGTTATGGCATGTCCCGCTTAATTCTCAGGCTGTGTCCATCCATGGGCCTTGTTGTGCTAGACGACCCACCTGTTTTCTCCCAAGCTCTTTAGGAATCCATTTAATGTCTGCTGCCCATCTTGAACCCTTATAATGCATATATCTATACCTATAAGCCAGTTTCCAAAAAGCAGACCTTCAAATGCCATTTTTAAGCCAACACCAATACTGACAAACTGATTATATGCCACATAAAAACACTGGATTAAATATAATCCTGGTCCTGTACTGCCTTTTGGGAAAGTGAATGTAGCAATAAAGTTCCCAGGAAGAAGAGATGGTGAAGAAACTAGGGAAGTCTACAGATGTAATATAACTTTGGACCTCCCCAAGAGGTATTGATTTTGAAGTCCACAGAGGTGATAACTTTTGCTACTGAGTTTGGTTATGCATGTTTTTATGTGGGCCTCAGAGGCCCTGGCTTTCTTTCAGTAGTTGGTGGACAAGGTGTATTTTACCTTACTGAGCCTGTCTCACCTCATCTCATGATAAGATGGTGAGTTATTCACTCTATCAGACTATCTTAGAGACTGTCACTGCACTCCAGTCATTAGTACAGCAGGGATAAAGGCTTGGTCAACCTGGCCAAGATGGGGTTATCTATGCAGAGAACAAGTACTTTATGTATCCCCAGGAAAAAATGTGTGGCTGAAATCTCTAGCAAGCGAGGTAAGGACTTTGCTAAACTCCCTCTTCCCCACATCATAAGGATGTAGGAATGGAACTCCAGTTCTGTAGCATGCCTGAATATGTACGAATGTATATATTCGTATATTCATATACATTCATATATATTCAGGCATGTTACAGAACTGGCGTTCCATTCCTACGTCTTTGAGGAAGACAAGAAGTGTATTCTGAACCTTGCTTTTGAAGGGGAGAGGGTTGAGGTGGCAGAGACAAATAAATAGGAAAGGGTTAAGGACTTCTTCCCTGTCACATGGGCCCCTACAGCCTGCTTTGGTCAAAGGAATCACTTCACTTCATTTTCTTTATGAGCTTTGTGTTTTTGGATGATGAATGGTGCCTGAAAGAGCCCATGGCAAGCAACTGGCTCTTTCCTGGGTCAATGAAGGAGCCCACCAGAGACTGTAGGGATCCAAGGTTGGAAAGGGTAGAAATTGGGGGTGAAAAGGACAGCTGGAGAGGAAGGTGAAAGTACAATGCTTCACTGTAGCATTTTGCTTCCTTCTTGTAAATTCACCTTCTGCAAAATGGGATACCAGCTGTGCCTACAGGCTGCAGTCCTGGGCATGATCCCACAAGAGACTGGGAATTCACTTCTCCCACACCATTAGGAGAAGAATAATGTGCTCAGTATATAGTTTCATAGTTTCATAGATTTAGGGTCAGAAGGGACCTAGTAGATCTTCTAGCCCGACCCCCCGCCAGGGCGGGAGAACAACAAAACCCCAAAACAAGAAACGGGACTCAAATGAGTCCAGCCAGGTAGGCATCCAGCCTCTTCTTAAAGACCCCCAGGGTAGGGGCCAGCACCACTTCCCTTGGAAGTTGGTTCCAGCTCCTAGCC
>NW_017728998.1:25709565-25722230 GCF_001723915.1 Gavialis gangeticus | reverse complement strand
TCTCCACCCCAGGGTGTTGAGGGAGCTAGCTGGGGTTATTGCAGGGCCCCTGGCACGGCTCTATGAGCGATCGTGGTGCTTGGGCCAGGTGCCAGATGATTGGAAGGTAGCAAATGTGGTCCCCATCTTCAAGAAGGGGAAGAGGGAGGACCCGGGAAACTATAGGCCCGTCAGTCTTACCTCAATCCTGGGGAAACTCTTTGAGAAAATCATCAAGGAACACATTTGTGATGGGCCGGCATCACAAATGATGCTCAGGGGCAATCAGCATGTGCTTTTTGAATATGAAGGTACTGAGCTCCTCAGGAAACTGGGACCCCTCTAGGTGCTTCGTTTTCCAGTTATTTCCATTTAACAGCCATGAACTTGATTGCCATGAGGAATCTTATTTGTGCAGGTCAACAGAATTAATTGGTTTTCATGCATCTTGTACAGTACAAAACATAGTCTGACTTGCCAAGAACAGAAGCAAAGGCAAATTAAGTAGTGCTTATGTCGGGTTAATCATCAGACACTTCCAGGTAATTTTAATAAATTAGATGTTCAAGTCACTTAGAAAGCACTAAATTAATGTGTCTGGAGTAATGTGCTGTATTTTCTATCAATCATTTTTTTATTTGTCTTAATTATATTTTCTCTGCTTTATGTGCTGCCTTCTAGCTGTGGAACAGTTATATTTTAGCAGCAGTAGGTATAAAATTAAAAAAATAAACAGTGCATTTAGCTCTCAGCAGGGGATTGAGTTTAAAAATAATACAGTAAGCAACTGCACGGAGACACTGCAAGAATATGGAGTGTGGTGCACATCAAGGACCTGGTTCCAAGAATCTTCTTCAGCTTAATTCCCCAGAAATACTCTTGGGGTTGTAAAAGCACGGAGAAGAGGAAGGGACCTGGTGAGCAGAGCGCACACAGGGAACAAAAGCTCTAAATGCCCAGTGAGCTATTTCGGAATAGATAATAAAAGTGAGCGTGCTTTTGTTAAACATCAGAGCGGAACATTTTTAATAAAATGATTTTAAAGTGAGAAAACCTTCCTCCCCCACCCATCTATGTTTAATGGTATTATTATTATTATGAGTCCACCCATTCAAGGGAGCCACACAAATCCTGGCATAAAAGGGCTTCATTCTCTTTCCACTCATGCTGGGCTGGATCAGAAGCAATTCTAGTGACTGAAGTGACATCCAGACAGTTAAAAATGGTGTAACAATCAGGTCCAAAATGTCTATTCAGGAAATCAGCTAAAGCCCCAGATCATCTACTCTGCCCCGTACTCATGTGGAGATCAACTTGGCCATTGTCCAGGTTTATTACCCACTATGATAAACCCAGTGGGTCAGGGCCTTAGTCTACAATTTTTGTCACAGGGAGTGTGTTGCATTCCTGCCATTGGTTTTAATGAGAGAAGGATGGTCTTTTTTGCCAGCAGCCCTGTGACATTTATGCATACAGCTCTGTGAATGATCTGTTCAGCAAAGCTGGAAGAATATTTTGACTGAAACAAAGACATTTCAGTCGAACCAGCAAAAACTTTTTGTTTAAGTTTTGGAGGGTCTTTTCATATAATTAAAATTGGATTGAAGTAAATTTAGTAACAAAACATCTTTCTGCATTGAAAGATTTTTGTTTTAAAAAATGTCAGTATGAAATGTTTTGACTTTTTGAAACTTTTTCTGCAAAAACAATTTGATGAAATGGATAGGAATTTGTGAAAATTGGTTACCTAAGTCAAATCTGCATTATTTCTCCCCCAAAAGAGTCTTTACCAGTACATTATAAAATTCATTGACCATACATTGCCTATTGATTCCTATTCAAGGAGACGCCTATTGAAATCAGTGACAGACACATGCATCGAAGGACAGATATTGTCTGAATATTTTTTGTTGTACAAACCCCCCCCCTCAAAAAAAACAAACCCTCTCCTATTATCTGTATTTGTTGCCATTGCACCATGACACTAGAACTATGCATGGGGAGGCATGTATATAAATCTTCCCATAGCTTTTCCTCCCAAGATTATCCTTTGTGATGAAATTCCTCGTGCTTATGTTTAACCCCTCATTGAATTTATTTGCCATATTTAGGAAAATTATATTTGGCCTCCTAGGCTTGAGGCAAAAATGTTACTTTTCCAGGGGATGTCTGTTTTCTGCCCTGATAGGATAAGCCTGCATCCCCTAAATGTTAGACTGTGCAGTCACACTTTTCTTCAGCAGATGTATTTAAATGAAAGTTCTGTGCATGTCCAGTACCTGGTTATTACACACTTCTCAATAGCATATCACACCACAATGCTCTCTGCGGGCACCTTTGTCCATATCCAGAGAGAATACAAAGAATCTTTGATTCCTCTCAACTCTCCTGCCTCCTTCACAGAGAGGCCATTTGCTGAATCCCATTCTTGTGCTCTTATTTGGATTTGCAGTGATTGGATTGTATAGCGGCTTCTAGTGCTGCTGTCTCCAAAACATTCTGGCTCTGAGTATTTGAACCCCATGCAATAGACAGCATTTTAGGTGGGCAGCATGGGAAAGAAAAAACATGCAATTACACCTGTATATTTCTATTAACCCCAGATTACTTGCAGGGGAAATGACCTACCTAGTTCTGTAACGAGCTTTTGAGAGAACTGGGAATAAAACCCCAGATTCCTGATGTATAGTCCATGTTTCTGTGTCGCTAACTGAACGTAGTGATTGAAATTCTACTTGCCCATAATTCAGGAAATTCAAAATGATTTTTTCTTTAACTACCTTCTCAAAACATGGGTGGGTGAATGTATTCAACACACAAGTGCACACAGAATGCATGCTGATCCAATATAAAAACATTATTGGCATCCCTGTGACTAAGCTATGCAGAGCTAATCAAATCATCTCCAAATACAGCCAATATAAACTATATTGTAAGAATCTCTGTATTTAGCAGTCCTCACACATCAGCATGTATTCTCTCTCTCTCTCTCACTTTGAAGTTACAAAATTTTGCAGTCACTTTACAGAGACATTCATGTTAACACTTTACTTATACAGCAATACTAAATACTGCATACATAGTGACTGGCGTATAGTTGGTGTAGGAATCATAACTGTGAGTTTCCATATTTTTGTTGTGTATGTATAATCACAGCCCCAACGTTACATTATCATTTGGCCTTGTCCTCTGGCAGCTGGTTGACTGTTGGCATTGTTTATGTCAGTAAACGGTATGTTGAATAGGAAGTGTTTAGCACTTGGATGTTGGATTGGATCCACTTTGTAGATTTAGTCATCTGATTCTAAGGAACTAGTATTGCGTAAGTAACAGTCATACAAAAGGACTCTTCAAATGGATCCTACTGAGCAGTATCTCTGTTGTATCTAGTGCTCAATTCAAGCAAGTCATTTCCAGTAAGATAGCACCATGGATTTTAAAAGAAACATTGCCCTGGATTCAATCACGCTGCTCAAAAATGGTGGACTCTCTTTGCTGTTTTCTCATCTTGAGCTATACTGACTGTAACAGGTTGCCCTCCCCAGAGGCATTTTTTCTTTTGTTTACCATCTGCAGCCTATGAGGGGTGGCCTTAATGCTTCTCATATCCCACTTTTACTCTCCTGCCATGTCTTGATGTAATATTGTACAGATGTTCTTACAAGTGGGAGACAGCCTATTGTACTTCTGTGTTGGGGTTCTCAGCCACCAATGGCCTTGCCCACCCCCATCTTTCTCTAGCTAGGCCTACCAGTCTAAACCCACCAGATAGGGTTTGACTCTGAGGCTCTAGCTCCTTGATCTTGGGTCTCGTGGCCCTCCTTTTGCTTCTAATATGGAGCCCAGGCTCTCTGGCGTAGAGGCCTGTCCAAGGCTGGGCAGTGGCCCTGAACCCCCACTGGCCCAGCCCAGCCCAGAAGTGCATACACTGGTGCACCAGGCCCCCTTGGCCTTTTATGACTGCACTCAAGGTGCTAATGAGGCCTCCTTCTCCCCTACAGCCTCATCCACAAACCACCGGTTTATCAATCAACAAAAATATATATATACAGTAAGTCAGTGGGTTCTAACCATGAAAAAATAGAAATTAACGAAGGCAGCATGCCAGTTTATGTTTTCTTTGTGCCTTGGTGCTTCTGCTTTCCCGTTGCCTGTGATGCTTCTCCCTGTGGCGCTGCCACCGCTTCTCTGAGAGTCATCAGCAGTTCCCTTCTCACAGCAGCTGGACCAGCAGCCAAGCCTCTCTGTGGAGCTCTCACACACAACCTCCTCCCCCTTTGGCCGCTGCCTCCTACTGCCACCAAGCCCAGGGTTTTTATAGTTCTGACCTGTCCCCTTCCAGCCACCTGACTAGCAGGCCAGGCTCAGCTTTTAACCCCTCCCCTGCCAGTAGGCTGTGCCAAGAAAGTTCTGGTCTTAAAGGGACAAATCTGCCTTCTGGTAACAGGACTAGGGTTCCCTGTTACACTGACTTTTCTAATATATCAGTCTGAAATGTGTATGAATGTTCCCTACCATGTTTTTTGACCATCCATGCAGTCTTTTGGGAATTCTATAAGTGCTTTCTATTCTAATGTAACACTTTATCTATGCTTTCTGGAGGAAAAAGCTGTACAAGAGATTTCAGAGGAAAGCACCCATGGCTCTAAAACACTGAAAGATCATGAGAAGGTCAGTACAGCAACACACAGGCCTGAAGCACCTAATGGGTTATTCACAAATAGTTAATAAAAAGTGAATCATACTCTTAATTGTATACTTGGCATAGGCAGTGGGCAGGTAGAATTAGAATGATTTAGAATTCAGAAAAGGTAAATCAAATTTATCAGGAAATATGTCCTAAAAGCAAAATCTCTGTTACTGTGGAAAGTTTCTGAAGAGAAGTGATGGGGGCTTTTCACACTAGTCATTTTAAGTTCAAACTGGACAAAATAATCAATATGAAGAACATTACTGAATTGGCTAGGGAATGGGAAACATGGCCTATTTTTTTCCCATCCTTAACTATAACATTTCTATTAATATTCTCCAAATGCAGGTCTCTGTAGTCATGAAGTACCTACCACTTTCAGAGACAGTGAGCTTTTCTTGGCCTGTTTGCTTTTTGTGCAAAGGTTTGACTATTGCAGATACAAACTAAATGGATCAATATTTCCTCAGGTCCCAGTTAAGCCAAGTCAGCAATTCACTAGCTATCTGAAGTACAGATTGTCAATGTATCTTGGAAATTTAGGAACACAAATCCCAGTCATGCCTTATATTTAGAGGCTGCTATCAAATGTTTAGTTGTTTATCTTTTTTAAAGAATCAGTTGTTCAAACAAATGTTTCAGTATGGTAATTTTAAAGTCTGTTTCTCAGTTCTGCATTTAACAGTTGTCCCTCTAGAATTTAATATACATACATAACACATACAAACAGTACTAGTGGACATGGTACTTACAACCCAATAACACAGATAGTGCCATCACAAGTAATAGAGAAAAGGCTCAGGCACTAATTCAAAGGACTCAGAGGTTTAGCAAGAAATGTTTATGCAGACTTGCCCTGCATTATGATGTTTGAGGTGCATTCCTATTCAATAAGCACATGGAGAGATGGGATTGAGCATAAACTGGCCTTTTGATGTGAGGATGACCCTATGCAGATATATTCCCTTGCAATGTAGCATGTGTTCCTCAGTGATGTGCCTAGAATCCAAACCTACTGTTTATATGTTTACTGGGCAGTGGGTGGTCCAATTTCTCCCAGTTTTACACTTAATGTTTCTAACAGAGAAAAACAAAGGTCCACAAGGGCTGAAATACCAGGAGAAAAGACTGCTCTTGCCTATTTTTGGTATAGTGAAAGCCCTCTTTCATATCAGAAGGTACAAAAGATACTGGGCCACTTACACTGACCCTACTGATACCACAGAGACTCAAAGAAATAGAATTTTTTCATGGGTTGATCCAGGGTTTTGTAAAGGAGGGTGTGGGAGCAGCAACTGGCATTGCAGGCATAGCTGCATTCCCCACTATCAGCGCTCCCATTGGGACAGGCAGACTGCACCATGAGAGCAGTAGTTAGGGACTTTTTAAAGTCCCTGGATCAGGTTAAACCTCCCACCAATCCATGCTTGCAGCAGCCCCTTCCCTCCTCTCTTCCATGCTTATGCTTAAAAAGGCCTATCCCTCCACTCCTCTTACATTTTCCCCTCCCCTGCCCACTGCTTCCACTTTCTCCAGATGCCCCAGAGGCAGAAGAAGCTCCAGAGCCACTCCTGCCTCACTCCAAGTGGGCTGCATGGGGATCTGGGCTCAGCTAGGGACAGTGGCAGCTGCAGTGGCTGAGGCAGTAGTGGGCAGGTCTCCCCTTCCCTTAGCTGGCTGTGCAGAATATCCAGGGGGACGGGGCAGGAAGGGACAACCTGACTGCTGCTGCCGCTGCCACTGTCACTGCTTGGACCCAGCTCCCTGTGCAACCCAGATGGAGTGGAGCTGGAGCAGCTTTAGACCTCCGCTTGCCCCAGGGGCAGCTGAAGACAGTGGGGATAGTGCAGTAGGAAGGAGGAGAAGTGAGGTGGGGAGGGGGTTTGACACTGAGCATGGAGGGGTATGGGGTGGG
Organism: Gavialis gangeticus; assembly: GCF_001723915.1. NCBI lineage: Eukaryota > Metazoa > Chordata > Crocodylia > Gavialidae > Gavialis > Gavialis gangeticus. The sequence goes on along the minus strand of NW_017728998.1, from coordinate 25,715,646 downwards.
TGAAAATTCTTTCCTTTTCAGGGACTTTAAAATGTCCCCACCTACTGCTCCCATGACATCATCTGAAAACCACTGCACCCTATCTGGATCTGCCCCTGCTCTAGGGCTTTGTATGTGATGATTTCCTGTCACAATCAGGATTATAAAACTATGGCTTACATACAGAGTATGTCGTAAAAGGAGTTTTAGGGTAGTGTTTTGCTATTGATCTCAAATGTTTATAGCACAGGTGAAAGGCTGAACTGCTAATAGAAACTGAAAGCCTGTTGGTTTTGATAATTGGCAGTAAATTGTCCATAAACTAGACATAGACAATGTCACACAGGAAAAATATTTGAACTACAGCCATAGTTGGCAGTGACATTGAGCCACGGGAGTCTTGATGCAAACCTTCCCTCCCCGCCTCTGTCTCCCTTCCATTCCCATCCCAATTCAGGAATATCAGATCTGGAATTTTGGTTAAGTCCTGCATGTGTATGTGTCTGCAGAACACACACACATACCAGAAAACAAATCTGGATCCAAATTTCACAAAAACTGAATTATGCAAACCTAGGAGTTTGGTGTAGCAAAAACTCAGGAATTATTCAGCCAGCAAGAGAGGCTTAAAAGATTCATTGGAACACAAGAACTAAGAGCACAATTGACTAGTACTAATAACCTCCTGAAATTCATGCTTAGGGCCCTACTGAATTCACTGGGGAAGTGGGCTGTGCTGCAGCTCCTTTAATCTGGCAGATTCCCCCGCATGCCTCCCCACCCACCACTGATTGGAGAGGCCTCACTTGCAGCTTGTTCCTGGTTGGCAGGGAAGCAAAAACCATGGTTTTAAACATGACATTATTTTTGCCTCCCTGCTGGACAGCAGCAAGCAGCAGGGCTGCCAGGGTCCCTCAGCCAATCAGCAGTGAGAGGCAAAAATGGCATCAGGGTTAAAACTGTGGTTTCCTTGGATAAGGAGCAAGCTGCAAGTGGGACCCTTCCAATCAGCAGTGGGGGGTGCATGGGGGAACCTGCAAAATTAAAGGAGCTGCAGCGCAGCCCACTTCCATCATGAATTCAGTAGGGCTCTACTCATGCGATAAAGTTGGAAGCGAGGCATACCATCTGTCTCCACCTAGCTACAATACAAAAACACAAGCCTTTATCTTCTTTTAGGATCATAGGAAAGTAAGGCTGGGAGGGACCTTACAGGGTCATCTACTCCACACCCTTACTCAAGGCAGCATCATCCCTGACTAAACCAGCCCAGCCAAGTGTCTGTCTAAACTGCTCTTGAGCACTTCTAGGGATAGAGGTTCCACGGTTTCTCTAGGTAGCCTGTTGCAATGTTTGACTACCCCCATAGTCAGAAAGTTCTTCCTAATCTCCAGCCTAAATTTCCCTTCCTGAAGCTTGAGGCCATTGCTCCTAGTCCTGCCCCCTATGGCCACAGAGAAAAGCCCATCTCCATCTTCCCTGTAATTGACCTCCAGGTATTTGAGGACTGTTATCAAATCCACCCGCAGTCTTATCTTCTCCAGGCTAAATAACCTGCAGTTCTTTCAGCCTTTCCTCCTAGGTCTTAACTCAAGACCCCTAATCATTTTTGTTGCTCTGTGCTAGACTCTTTCCAAATGCTCCACATCCTTCTTGAAGTGGCCCAAAATTGAGCACAGTACTGCAGATGAGGCCTCCCTGAATAAAGTAAAAGAACCACTTCCCTTGTTCATTTAGCCTAGTCTGCATTTATTCTGTCCAATTCTAGCAGATCTATCTATCAATAGATATTTCTAAAGCATCATTCACTGCAGTTCTTTCACAGTTTGTCAACGTCTGTATTTCCATGTTCTGTGACAGGACACAGTATCTATTAGAGACGTAATAGTTTTTCTGATGATTGAATCCTAATTGAAAAGCCTGTAGAGAAATAAAGTAAGGTAGCAGAGTAACTTAATGAACAAGCTCAATGATACTTGACCTGCACAATCATTTATGCCAGCAGAATAAATGAAATCCTAGCCCCAGAAATCCCAATGACTTCAAATACGGCCATGATTTCATCCAATTTGTGCCTGCAGGCCTGTCATTGTATTTGCACATGTCTCCTGTCATTGCAGGGGTAAATGACTGTACACACTGAATTGCCAGCACAACTTGAGAAGCCAGTTTGGAAATCCGGTTCTACGGAAGAAGAAGAAGAATAGTAGTTCAGGATTACGAGAGCTTGCGTTCCACTTTCACATCTGGGGATGAGAAATTGCAAAGTTCCTTGAAAGATGGCCTGAGCTTTAAAAACTAATACAAAACTTGTGGATGGTCCATTTTTTAAAACTAGTTGAAACATCATGTATCAAATTAAATGGAAGCAGAGCTGAGGAAAAACCTTCTTGGATTTTTTTCTCATTTTTTTCTTTTTTCTTCTTTTTTTCTTCTTTTTTTTTTTGTTTAGCAAATTCTTTGCAGCCTAACTGGAAAAAGTTCACAGTAACATTTGTCAGTACAAGTTTGTTGCCCAATTTTGTCACGTTTCCTGACTACACTGTCACAATGAAAAATGTCACCAGTGAGTTAGCTACAAAAATTCTAAAACATGGGAAATGTTTTGATTTTTATGGTAGAAGGAGCCAACGTTGTACAGCTTCTGAGCTTTGTTTCAGTTTCCTGGTGGTGTTTTGAATTAGAAGCCATCACTAATGGTGACAACCAAGCGAAGCACTAAAGCCAGATACTAGGGCTACAATTCTGGCTCCATTGCAAGCAATGAGTGTTGCCACTGAATTCAGTGAGCCTAGGCTTTGACCCAGACTATTTGATCTGCCTGTTTATGCCATTCAACAGATTGTTAGCCCATTGCAGCTTTTCCAAACTCAGTGAATGTTGCTGCAGAGTCCATGGGCATTTCCTTGGTACTGACTTTAGGCTTATGTTTGTCTTTTGTACCTGTATGATTTTTCAGGCAGAGATATGAAAATTCACTCACAAGGCTGCAGGAATGTGTACAGTGGATCCAAGTGGGGAGACCAGTGATAAAGGTCTATCAAACACTCCTCCCCAGTAAACATCCTGCCATATATTTCAGGACTCTGCATGATACCTCTCCAGTAGCCATCACTTTGTTTAACCTCTTACAGTGTGTCAAGAAAGGAGTTGTATAGCCATGGCAAAACACTTACCACGAGCACAGTCCATCAAAATATTTTGTCAGGTATAAAAAACAAAAATAGTAGGTGCTCTCTTTCCTTTTTATGGTTTTAGCTCATAATTTGGTTAGTGCAATACAAAGCCACTCCCACCTGTGTAAGGTATCCTGTGGCATACTTGGCATATTTGGATCATGCAGATCCTAAATTATTCTTCTTTAGGAGAGTTTTGAGGATTGTAGAGGGAAATTACCAAATGCAAGGCACATGTAATTGATACCATATATTCTGAGCCAAAAGAAATACCCAAAATGTGCCTTTAAGAAATTCAAACTCCCCTACCCCATGCATCACCTTTGCATATTAACTTAAAACCTAGTGATGATTCCTTATATGAGATCATTAAAACTATTTAAGTGTCAATCATTTGAGCAAATGATGAGGAAAAAGATGGGGAAAGCATACAACCAATGTGGGATTTAAGATATACTGAAGGAAAGAAAAGGAGAAAAGAGGAGAGGCACAGAGTTGGGAAATATGTGAAGAAAGGGTAGAGGGAGACACCTAATCAAATGGGAGAAATAGCAACGTTCATAAAGGTGAACTTCATTTTCCACATAGTGAAACTGCTTCTGTCAATCACCACAAAAGCCATGCCCACCTCCAAGCCCCTCTCTGTGCTGTGTGCAGACATCCTTTTATCATCTGTGGTAAATGTGTGGTGGATCTGGGGGAGCGGGCACTTTGTAGATCACAATTATACATGGAGTTTGGCCATCTCCAGAAGTGAGCTTAGCACACACCCCTGTTTCAGGTGGCATGCATATGGAGCTCAAGATATTTTCTAAAGACATCTATAAATGAATCAAATGATCACTGACTCTGAAAGAACAGCCAGAAAAGGACTAGTTCTCCAGATCTGCACCATGCATTACATGTTCATATTGTGTGAATTTTAGTTTTCTTGACAGAGTTGCAAGAAAGTTATAGAAAGTTAAAAAGTCCAAGTACTTGATTAACATTAACTTTTCCAGAATTCTTCTTTTCCCCTCCCTCCCTTCTAATTAAAATGTGTAGTTGCTGTGAGAGGAGAGCACTGCAGGTAACTGCTGTTTTCTTGTGAAGGTGCAGATAACGTCAGGAAAACAAATGAAAGAAAAATGCTGTCTGATTGAAAGTAAATACTTAGAACAGTTTTAGTGGTCCTTTGGGTGGGAACTAATACAAAGTTGCTTAGTAAATCAGTAAACAAGTTAAAATGTGCACAAAAAAGATAAAGAAGCTAGAATACCATCTGAAATGAAGGGCTCCCAGGAAATGAGGAAAACAATTAAATATGTAAGGAGTTGGACAGAATCTCAAGCAACTTTGTTTGTAGAATAAGGAAGGTACTTCTCATGCATTTCTGTGCCAATTAGTCGTTTAGTTTATTAGAACTGATTGTAAAGAAGTAGTGTAGTCATATCCAAGAGCTGTCTTAATCTTGCTGGCCAATATGACTTGATTACAGCTTCTCCGCTGGATGACTGAAGATAAATTAATCCTCGTTATTAGCATCATCTTATCACTAACTAATGCAGAATCTGAGCATATGTTTGCATAGTTATAAATCTAGAATAACTGGGCCCAATGAAATTATTTTAAGCTTATCAAAACTACAACAACTGTAAAACTTATGGAACAGATTGGTCTTCACAAACCAGCAAACACTGCAATAAAATGATGTCATGGAGAGGACTTAAATTGACAAAACCCAGGAAATCTATAGCCTATTTTTCAGAGGAACAGAGTACTCCTGAAGTCAATTGGATGTGCTGATTATCAGTACCTTTGAAAAACAGTTCAGTAATATTAAGCTGTCACTCCCTTCTTGACTTCATCCTCAGCCCAGGTAGTGGAAGGAATTTTAGAACTGTTAATAGTCTTGCACATTCCATATGCTGCAGAGACAGAGTGAGAAAGCTAAAGTTTGCACATGAGCAAGTTTTGTATTAGATGCTTGATGTTCTTGTTTATTTATCTAGATTGATTTTTATTAATAAGCATTGCAGGATCAGAAAGGCAATATCCCTTCCCATCATGTTCTGTTGCCATGTTCACCAGTGGCACAATTTCCACTCTAAAGAAGCTCTGCTTGGTTGTTAGAGGGTTCATATGTATTCTATACCCTGCAAAATAAACTAGATCAGTTCAGGCTTTAAATAAGCCATCTGCACTTCCCTCCTTTGGAGAGCCTATGACCAGTGATGTTGACCAACAGCCTCTTAAAACAAAGTATTTTTATTTAGCAATTGGAACAAAGCCTCAGAGGACAAGAATTTTAAAATAACAAGCAGCCTACATGCATATTTAGTCTCATCCAATCTTACGCTTCACTACAAGCTAAATTAGATAGGCTTTCCTCTTAAATTATAGAAATGGAACAAAGCCAACTCCCATTCTCTGAAGGCTGGTTTACGTTAGAAAGTTTGGTCGGCAAAAGTTCTGCCAGCACACTGCTACCAACATAGCTCTTCCAGCTGTGTGTGTCACATTTGGTGCTGTTTGCCAGTGCAATTTGTCCTCATAGCCACAGGGTAGATAATTAAAACACAGGTGGTACCGAGAGTAGGTATTCCAGACTGTCCCATGCCACCATCTGGCCTGCTGCCTAATGGAAAAAAAATCAGGGAATTATGACTTCTCTAAGAGGGAACTATGGGAGTTTTTAGTCAAATTCCTACAATTTTCTTTGCACTCCATCTTAATCTTCACCTTGTTTTCATTTTGGCAAGGGCTTCCGGGACTGCCTGCTTGCCAAAAAGGCGGCGTACGCCTGGTGGAAGGGGGGTGAAATCTCCAAAGAGGAGTATACCTCCTCTGCTCGGGCCTGTAGGCGAGCTGTTAGGAAGGCCAAGGCGGACATGGAGCTCGGACTAGCGTCCAAGATTAAGGATAACAAAAAGTCCTTTTTCAAATA
>NW_017728998.1:25683314-25709085 GCF_001723915.1 Gavialis gangeticus | reverse complement strand
AACTACTTCACAGTTAGGGCGGCTAGGAGCTGGAACCAACTTCCAAGGGAAGTGGTGCTGGCCCCTACCCTGGGGGTCTTTAAGAAGAGGCTGGATGCCTACCTGGCTGGACTCATTTGAGTCCCGTTTCTCTTTTTGGGGTTTTTTGTTGTTCTCCTGCCCTGGCGGGGGGTCGGGCTAGAAGATCTACTAGGTCCCTTCCGACCCTTAATCTATGAATCTATGAATCTATGAATTTTTTAGTTTCTTCATCATATTGCTGCCAAAGACACAGGCCATATAAAACGATCCTGTTTCTCCTGGGAGAATCACTGCTCTCCCAGGAAAAACCTTGAGCATACAGATATTCAGGATTTTTCTCCTAAAGCAAAAATGGCCCTTCCATAAGAAAAACCTGGAAACAGCCAGGGTTAAAATACTCCCAGAAGAATTTCTCCTGGGAGAGTGAATGTCTGTACATATTCTTTTCTGAAAAAAGCCACAGCACAGTTCTCCAGCATCCTGGCATGCTTTTATCCCTTCCCCCTCCAGGGAAACAGTGTGAGACTCACAGGACTCTACTGCTCCAGCCATGCCCCTTTTATAATTCCCTCATTGTGCTGCAGGGAGACACAGGCTGACCCTGAGCAGTCTGAATCAACCAATCAGGATTGTCCTGTGCGCCACTGCCATTCTGTGTCCAGGCAGACTGAGGGAGTCTGTAGAGCATGCTGAGATGTGTATACAGGGGCTACCTGGCTGTGCAGTGTTAGTACTGCAAGCTCTCTGCTTTTTGGGGCTCAGCATCCAAATGCCTGTTCAGGGCTCTCCAGGTATATTTTTTCTACCAGGAGAACAAACTCAGAAGAATTCCCCCAGATCACTTGAATGTGTTCGTGCAACCATAGATACTGTGTGTACCAATATCTTTCTCTTGCCTTTTCTAAGGCAAAGGCAATTAATTCTTTGTTATTTACAGAAACATAGTATCTGCAGCAGGCAGCAGCCATACACCAAAGGTAATAAAGATACCAAGGAGGCATGCATGATACAGATATTGAAGTAAATCAGAACAGCAGCTGCAGGCATTTACTGGCTGCATATGATGGACCAAGACTTCCAGGCCTTTCAAATGAGCACCAAATGGCTGCATATGATGGACCAAGACTTCCAGGCCTTTCAAATGAGCACCAAATGGTGCATCCATCTCATCATACAAACCTGGAACTGCCAGAAGTGGCTGCAGAAATTTCAGGTGAAAAAGCCTCAATCCTGTACCATGCTCATTCCAGCCATGTCACACAAAGAAAACAAAATGAAAGCCTCCTGACAATGGATGATGACTGCACTATGCAAACTTGCAACTTCAGATTGGTGTTGGTCAATGTGAAAGATTTTAGTATTGGGAAATCTATGGTTTGAGTAACCATAATCCAGCTGTTCAAGGCCAGTAGGTGTGACCTCCTCCATGATACTGTGACTCTGGACAACATTCAGGATACTGTGGGAGACACATTCTTATTCTGCCACCCTCCTCATCTTCCTCCTGAGCAAACAAACCGAAAAAGAGTGCTTTCCTGCAGTTATGTAAATGTTGGTGAGTCATCACAAGCTTTCCCCTGACATGAATGCTTAGGAAAGTCTGTGATATGTGTATCTTTAGGAATACAAGCCTTTTTGACAAGCTGCCAACAAGGATGTTTCTTCCTGCCTCCCATTCATAGTTCAGTGCAAGTCTCAAGGACCCAGCCTACGCTTTGCATCCCTGGCTCGAAGCGATGTCATGGGCCCCTATCCAACAGCAAGGAAAGATTTTATTATTGTCTGAGCAGGTGAAGGACAATACCTAAAGGGTGCCTTTTGAAGATTAAGGGGCAGGTGGAGAATAGGTTTGATCAGAGTGAGCCAAATCCTCCTGTTATTTATGACTACTTATCTGCAAGGCTGAGAGATGTGCTATCACCAGGAGAAGGCAGACAGGCTTGTCTGCTAATTTTGAGCAGCTTGACACAAAGTTGGCTTCTGGTGTGTTCCTAGATGTTGTACAGCTGGAGGAAACCTCAGATGTGCTTTGACAGTCTACCACAGTCAAGGTGCTACTTTGTGGAATTTCACATACTACAAATCAATGTTATATTCTTCATTTCTTTTTTGGGCAGGGGAAAAAGGAGGGACTGTTGTTTGTGGAATTTGCATCTCTATATTGTAAGAGAAAGAAACTAAATCATTGTTTCTCTCTGCTTCTGTCTTGGGTGGTGACTGGCTTCGAGGAGGACAGACTAGGGTTGTTAAGACTGCTGTCATTTTAGACTCAGAAATGTAATGGCAATACAGCCATTAGGCCTGTGCAAATAGGGTAGCATTCAATTTGGATTTGGATTTGTCTGATTCAGAGGGCAGCGATTCGATTCAGAGATTTGGATCACTGTCCTGAATCAATTTGGCTGAATCAGCTTTGGAAGATTCAGCACTGACTCAGAGACATTCAGTGATTCTGATCAGCCGGGGAGAGGCAGGGACAGCTGGGCAACTGCAGGTTCTCCTGCACCTCTTCCTGCTGTGCCTGCCTATCCCCAGGTTGGGGAGCCATGGGAGAAGCCCCCATGGCTGCCCTGCCTTGTCTCATCCCTCACCTAGCACCAGCCTAGTCCCGGTACTTAAAAAATAAAAAAAATCCTTGCACTCACCAGCCTCTGGTGATTGGGGCCTCTGGGCATTTGTGGCAAAGCCCCCCCATTCAATGCAGGGCAGTGGGGATTGCCCCCCATCCCACCACCCATGGGTTTTTTTTCAGCTCTGCATTCACCAGCTGCAACAGCAGTGAGCCCCTCTGAGGGCTTGTGGCAGCAGCGTGGCTTGGCAAAGTGCTGTACTGTCTGGGAGCTAGGGCCACTGCAACTGAGCAGTGCCAGGCTCCTCCTGACTGCTGGAGCCACACCAGCTCCCAGACAATGTGTGGCACCCTGCTGAGCTGTGCTGCACCCACACCATGGGACAACTGCTGCACAGGTGCCAAGCGGGGGGGAGGCAATCCCCACTGCCCTTTGCTGCACAGGGGGGCCCTGCCATGAGCCCTCAGAGACCCCGATCACCACTGCCAGAGCCGGTGAGTGTGGGGCTTTTTTTTTTTTATTTAAGTGCCAGGAGGCTGCACAAGGCAGGGGATGGGGCCAGGCAGGGCAGCCATGAGGGCTTCTTCCGCAGCTCCTCTGACTGTGCCTGCCTCTGCCATGCTGCCACTTTCCCAGCCAGCATGGGACGGGTGCATGATAGAGGCGCGGCTTGCTCTGAGTGGCAGCAGGGCATAGCCCCCACTCCCAGTGCTGCCGCATCCACATCAGCACTGGGAACAGGGACTCTGCCCTGTTTTTGCTTGCCAGCCGATGCAGAGGGCAGTATGTGGGAACGGCAGCACTGGAAGCAGGGGCTCTGCCCTACTTCTGCTTGCCGCCTTCTGCCCAGAGCGAGCCGCATCTGTATCCCACCCCACCCCTGTCCCTGCTGGGCAAGCAGCAGCAGGGCAGAGCCCCCGCTCTGAGCGCTGCTGCACCCACATCCCACACCCCCGCTTTTCTCAAGTCACATGCTCTCCCAACTGGGCAGCTTGTCCCAGCCCCAATCCCTCCCATCCCCATATCCCTTCCCTCCCCACTTCCCCAACCCCAACAGATTTACCAGCTGGAGGCAGCTGTGTCGGCTGCGTGTTTAGTCTATGGCCAAATCTCTGAAGTGGCCAAATCTTTTCCAAAGCTTTTCCAAATTAATTCAAATGCTTCAAATCAATTCAGAACTTTTAATTGACCTCCCAATTTGATTCAGATTCGGACATTCAGTCCCCAAATCAGGCTGAATCTCCTCCAAATCGAATCAGCTACCAAAGCTTCATACAGCCCTAATACCCATGCTTCCAGGGAGATCAATCTTTGCCTCTGTATCTTCACCATTGTTAGTATCTTAGCTACATAAAGAAAAGCCAGCTTGCATATGTCTATGCATGTCAAGCAAACCTCCAGCTGCAATGTAGACATAGCTTTTGGGCCTGTTACATGTATGCTCTTAGGCATTATTATTAGACAGTGCCTCCTTCTTCTTGTCCTCTGATGCCCAGACAGACCCTTAGGGGAAAATCTACAGTCTCCATAATATGGTAAAGAAACACCATGCTAGTCATGTATCTCATAGTTTCATAATACTTTAGGATCAGAAGGGACCTGAATAGATCATCTAGTCTAACCCCCTGCCACTGGCCGGAGCACACACTGGGATTATACCACCCCAGACAGGTGTTCATCCAACCTCCTTTTGAATTTACCCAAGGTTGGAGGGAGGACCACTTCCCTAAGAAGTTGGTTCCAGATCCTAGCCACCCTAACAGTGAAATAGTGCCCCCTAATCTCTAACCTGAACCTATTCTCCAGCAGCTTCTGACCATTGTTCTCCATCACCCCAGGTGCTGCTAGGTGGAATAGGGCCCTTCCTATTTGCTGGTGATCTCCCCTAATGACTTTGTAGACAGCCACCAAATCCCACCTCAGCCTCCGCTTGCTGAGACTGAACAGGTTCAGGTCCCTCAGCCTCTCCTCATAGGGCCTGCCCTGTTGCCCTCCAGCCAAGTGGAGACCCCCCTCTGAACTCTCTCCAGGCAGGCCACATCCTTCTTAAAGTGTGGTGCCCAGAACTGGACGCAGTACTCCAACTGTGGCCTGACCAATGTCACATAGAGGGGGAGTATCACCACTCTGGACCAGCTTGAGATGCATCTTTGGATGCACAACAAGGTGCGGTTGGCTTTGCTGGCTGCCGTCTGGCATTGGAGGCTCATGTTCATCTTGGAGTCAAAGATCCCTTTCCACCTCTGTGGTCACAAGGGGGGAGCTCCCCAGCTTGTATGTATGCTGTGGATTCCTTCTCCCCAGGTGCAGCACCCTGCATTTATCTACATTGAATCCCATCCTGTTGCCATCCGCCCAGTTCTGTAGTCTGTCTAAATCTAATTGCAGCCTCTCTCTCCCTTCGAGCGTGCCTACCTCTCCCCACATCTTGGTGTCATCGGCAAACTTGGAAAACATGTTTTCCACCCCCTCGTCCAAGTTGCTGATGAAGATGTTAAACAGTGTAGGCCCCAGGACTGAGCCCTGGGGGACCCCACTGGTCACATCCCGCCAGGTCGAGTATAACCCGTCCACCACCACTCTCTGGGTGCACCCCATCAGCCAATTTTTGACCCATCCAATTGTGTAGGCATCAATGCCACAGTCGCTCAATTTATTAATGAGAATGGGGTGAGAGACAGTGTCAAAGGCCTCCTTAAAGTCCAGAAAGACCATGTCCACAGCGACACCATCATCCAGGGATTTAGTTACCTAGTCATAAAAGGCCATCAGGTTGGTTTGGCAGGACCTGCCTTTGATGAACCCATGTTGATTTCCCCTGGCCATGATCTCCCCTGCTGGCCCCTCACAGATGTGATCCTTGATAATTTTTTCAAGGATTTTCCTCAAGACTGATGTGAGGCTTATGGATCTATAGTTTCCTGGGTCCTCCTTTCTCCCTTTCTTATAAATGGGGACCACATTAGCTAGATTCCAATCTCCAGGCACCTGGCCTGTGGACCACGATCGCTCATACAGCTAGGCCAAGGGCACAACAATGACCCCTGCCAGCTCTCTCAACACCTGTGGGTGGAGGGCATCAGGGCCCACAGATTTAAAAACATCCAGCCCTTCCAGAAGATCCCTAACTACATCTGCACAGAGCCGAGGCCTGGCAGTGCTATCCCCAAGATTGCCCCTACCTGTGGTGGGAGAGTTGTCCTGGTCCCTGTCCAAGACAACAGAGGCAAAGAATTTGTTACAAATTTCGGCTTTCTCATTTGGCATAGCCACAAGATTACCATTTGAGTCTAGTAGGGGCCTTACATTACCTGATGCCCTCTTCTTACTCCCAATGTATTTGAAGAAGGGCTTTTTGTTGTCCTTAATCCTGGTCGCTATCCTGAGCTCCACCCCCGCCTTGGCCTTTCTAATAGCCCTTCTATACTCACGGGCCAAGGAGGAGTATTCCTCCTTGGTGATATCCCCTCCTTTCAACTGGGTGTACGCCCCCCTTTTGGCCCTCAGGTGTTCTTGAATGCCTTTAATGAGCCATGGGGGTTTCAGAGCACTCTTACCCCCCTTCTTTCTCTCGGGGACTGTCACACTCTGAGCCTGGAGGATCGTCCCCTTAAGGTACGACCATCCCTCATGGATTCCCATATCCTCTGCCTTTTGGGGCCTCAGTGCCTCCCCCACTAATCTCCTAAGTTCGTTGAAGTGGCCCTTCTGAAGACAGGGGCTTTAGTCTTGGTATAAGCCCTCAACACCGTGCGCTGGATGGTGAATTCCAGCATGCGATGATCACTGTCACCCAGGTGGTCAAGGACCTGCAGTCCCCTCACCAGGTCATCCCCAGTGGCTAAGACAAGGTCCAGCAAGGCATCTCCCCTAGTGGGTCTGTGCATCTCCTGGATAAGGTGGAGGTCCTGTATTTCAGCTAGGAACTTACGTGAATGGTCAGACCTGGCTGACTGCTCCTCCCAGAAGATATCTGGGTAGTTTAGGTCCCCCATGACAAATGACATTCCTAGACCTAACTGCCTCCATAAGCTCTACTGAGAAATCCTGGTCCAACTCAACCCCTTGGCAGGGTGGTCTATAGTAGACACACACCATAAGATCCCTTTCACCTTGGTCCCCTTGAAGTTTGACCCACAGTGCCTCTGCCTGACCTTCCTCTGCCCCAAAGCTAATTCTTAACGACGTGAGTTGCTCTTTGACATAGAGGGCGACCCCCCTGCCTTTCCTCCCAGTCCTGTCCCTTCTATATAGTGTGTATCCCTGAATGCCCACCACCCAGTCGTGGATCCCACCAGGTTTCTGTGAGCCCCACTAGGTCTGGATTCTTCCCTGCTATCAGAAGGCAAAGTTCTTCCTGCTTGACCCCCATACTACGTGCATTAGTGTACAGACATGCGAGGCCTCCTGAGAGTGCACGTACCTCCCCCCTGCTCCCAGGACTGCTGTGCCTGTTGTTGCTCCATCCAGTATTAATAGTTAATACATATTAATACATATTTATTAAATTAATTAATAAAAAACAGCAACCTAATAAGGTATGGCTCTGCATTAACAATTAAAGTTACTGAGATTCACTATACCAGTCAATTTAGTCAAATTATTCAGAGAATGGACAAATCATCTTCATACCATTATAGCTAGATGTGCTTGCACACTGCTGGGGGCATGGCCACAGCAAAGAAGGATAGCTGCGGACTTAATCCAACCTGATTTTCTGCTTTCTTGGAATATCCAAGGGCCTAAAATTTTTGGAGCAAGGGGGGTTCTTTTTAGACAAGTTTATAAAACACTCCTGCAGAAAGAAAGATAGTCGATTAGTCACATATTTCAGGACAATATAATTTTGGGCCGAGTACTTTATACTAAATATTGTATTAGAGATGGACATTTTGTTGTCTTCCTGGTCTTATTTGACCCTGAAATTTTGTCACAGAAAACAGGCTTTTAAATCTAAAGATAAATAAGAGAAATTCTTTGTCACGTGTTGTTGTTTTTTTCTTGTTAAGTTTTGATGGTCAGTAAGGTTACAGAAGAAGAAAATGAATCTAAATTAGACTTAAACTGTATGTTCCAGTGCTCTTAGAGTCAGCTGAATGGATATAGATTCTTCCATGTGTTTTCTATGCTCATGCTAGATCAGTTACGGTGCAGAAAGACTGTAATTAGAAGAGAATCCCCAAAGATATCAGATAGCTTATCATGATATTTATGGAATTGTCAACTTTATATAAATAGACTGATTCAGTCCATTTTTTGTATTTTCAGTTTTCACCTCTTTGTGCTAAAGTCCTCTGTCATTAAATCACATAATTCAGTCTCCTTTGCTGCTTTATTCTAAAAAGAATAATAAAATAAATTTGATAGTGTTGAAGTGATGTAGTAACCATGATGGCCCAGGAAATTCAGGAGAGGCAATGATTTTTTTATGGGTGATATCTTTTATTGGACAAATTGCATGGTCAGAATAGATTTAGACAAGCTTTCAAATACAGTGAAGTAAATAAGCTTACCACGAGCCAAGATTTGTCATCTGGTATAAGCATGGAACTTCCAGTCATTTAATAGAATTTGCAAGTAAGTATGTGGGATCAGAATTTGGTCCTATAAGAAAGAGGTTAATGATTTTGCCCTAAACTGCTTATTTACAGAGGATATTGATCATCTTCATAGTCACCTGGCTCTTAGCAGATATTTTTAGAGTTGTTCAACTGGTCAGTGAAGTATTTGTGAAACAGTTACATTATTTTCAAATCTATTCTGCATTGAAAATTATTTAATGAGTTTCATAAGCAAACAACAGACAAACTATGGATTATTTATGAAATACCCTGGGTTGAAATTTAGTATTCAGATTTTGAATTTGTTCAACAAGTCAGGAATGGATTAAGTAAGTGGATATGTGCATTCAAGCACATCAGTTGATCCTATTTAAAGGCTTTTTTGAGTCTGCGAATATGAAAATGGTTGAAAAGAAGGGAATGGAAATGATCCTATTTTCATGAAAATTTATGATTTTTTTCCAAGATTTCAAACAGATCTAGCACTTATATTCCACTTGTCGCATCAGGAGAAGAAGAAATAGTCAGAGAGATATGTTTGTGTCTGCAGTTCATTCTATCTTGAATTTGTGACAAGTTTTATAGCATAGGACTTGTTTGCATTTCCTGAATACTTGAACCCACTATGATTTTCTTAGGTATTAGCAACCTTAAAAGTGGGATTTGTTAAAAATATTGCCAAGAGATAGCAAATATAATTGCAAGAGGAAAACAAATAGTAATCCCTTTAATTAAGGATTAAAGTGTCTAAATAAGAAAGAGTGTTTAGCATTAAATCTGCCAGAAGAAAATAGATCCTAAAATAGGATTCTTTCTATAAATAAATGCAGCTGTGTGAATGTTCATATTACTTCCCCTGCAGCAAGTTATCGTGATCTATGACCTCAAAACACAACCTCAGAATTCTAAACTGTGTCCCTCTAGAAAATGGAATGACATTTCCGTTCCTTAGTTATTCCTCTGTTTTAATACTATCTATTTCAAAATTAATCCTGATTCCCACATAGACCTAGGTACTATCTTCTGATATACAGTGTCTGGGTAATCAACATTCAGAGATAATCCTCTTTGCTTCAGACCTGATATTCACTAATACTCTGAATGGTAGAGAGACTTTTGGTTGATGGGGGAGGGTTGCCTCTCTGAGCTGTCATACCAAATGCCTTTATTATTTTAATGAGGTTTTATGTGTGTGCATCCCATTTTCCACTGGTATATAAGCCAGCGGATCATCATTTCACTTGAATTTCTTCTCAGCATAGAGTGCAGGTTCTACAGCCTCATGCTAAAACTAGAGCAAGACCCTTCACCATATAACAGACCAGGCACAATGAGGACTGCCTTTCCTGTTGCACATTGGGCCCTTTGTTTGCCATGTCACTATAGCTGAGCTTCACAGTTTAGGTCTTTAGAAATGTTAGCGTGTTTAGAGTTGATCAGATTAATGTGACAAAATTAATAAAGTACTTTAATATACAGAGAGAGAAGACTGAAGGGAATTGAAATTAGGGAGACAGAAGAACAAAGGCAGTTCTTAAATGAACATTTTTAGCAGTAGCTTAACATTATAAAGATTAATAGGAATTAATTTGCATATATAATGCAATGTACAGAACACAATTCAACTGACTATGGGTTCTAAGAGCATTATGATTGTAAAAGAGTAACAACGTAAAACAGACATGTCTGTTCTCGTCCCCTGATTGACTACAGGTCCTAAAACAACCACCAGATGCTGTCTCAAATGTTCTTGTGTAGTATGTGCCTTCATCTAGGTCTATATGTATACAGGCATTTTATACCTATACTTCAGTATGAATTTCCTTATTCTCTAGCTTTACTATAAAGCACATATAGTCATAAACACTGAATATGCACCTAAGTAGAATATATAGTGATATTGAGCCAAAATTAGAGGTAATCTAAAAGATGCAGACACATAATGTATTTCCTGCTTAGTAAATGGACTTAACTACGTAGTAAAGGTAGCATACGCACAATACATGGCCCTACCATGAATACATCATTTGAATCCAGAGTGAAAGTACCCCTTGAAAAAATGGGTACTTTTTCCCTATTTCATTCTTGGATAGCCTTTCTTTCAGTGAAAATGGGTGCCTTTGCCACCTAGTAGCCAGATACTGTGGGCACTGACAGAACTGCAGGGCCTTGCTCTAACTCATATGGGCTAGGGACAGAAGTTACACATAAACCAGTTTAAGTGATCCAAAATTGGTTTAAACCTGTAACAGAACAGAAGTTTAGTGCACATAAACCAATTTCAAAATGGCTGAAACTGGTTTAAGATAAACCTGGCTGAATGTAGCAGAGCAGAGTTGGCCCCAGCCCTCTCCTCCCTAGCCAGAGCACTATCACTGATCCAGTTGGCTAAGAAGGGGGGAGGGGGTGAGAAACCTTGCTCTCGAATGCCGGTAGCCTGAGAGGAAGGGGAGAAGTAAATCCCCCCCTCCATCCCCTCTCCCATTGGCATGGGACTCTAGCTGGGGTCTGCCTGGCAGGGGGGCAGCAGACCTTGCCAGGCATCCCCAGCCCCACAATCCTGGGTCACTGCTCGAGTGGCAGGAGTCAGGGGTGGGGGCAGGGAGTGTGGTGCTGCAGCTTCTTGGATTCTTCTTTCACTGTCTTTAACAAGAAGATATAGCTGTTCCTTTTGTTGTATCTCTTTAGTTAAAACTTTGCATGTCAATAGTGTCCTTTCCAGAGCTATTCACTTCTTTGTCTTTTTATTCCCCCAGGGTTTATGCCCAGAGACTATCTGAGAGTACCACCGGTCACAAAATTGTACAAATGCATCTGATCCACAGAATATATCCTTAGGTCAAAAAAGCTGGAGCTGTTTTTCTTATCACCCACTTTTCTAGTTCTGATATCTCTTTTCTCACCAAGCCTACCATCTCAACTCAATCCAATAAGGGGGAAATCTCCTTAATTCCAACTTAATCTGTGCTCCCTCCCTTTGAAAAACAGTTTGGCAAATTTAAGTGACTGTGCCTCCAAAGCCCTGGAACAGATTTCCCAGTCCTCAACAGCTCTGATTTCAAGCAGCCTCCAATTTCCAGTCCAGTGTTCAAAAAAATGTCCGAGTGCTGTGCACAATAAAGTCTCTCTGTCCAAGTGAAGTCAATAGTGCCCACCCAGGGAGAGGGAAGCTTGAGAACTCCTGCAGCAAGCAGAGGTGGGGAAACTGGGGAAGGGCTGCTGTCCCCCACCCCCTCCAGGCACACCCCAGCCCAGTCCTCCTCAGTCTGCCATGCCTCCCCACCCCACCCCAGCTCAGCTTCCCCCCAGCCTTCCTGCCACTGCAGAAGGGAAGAGAGGGCTTGTTCTAGCACCCTCCCCCCAGCTTCTAACCTGAGTCACTGCAGTCCTATGGCTGCATTTCCGAATCAAAAGTGAATGCCTGTTCACTTGCTTATCGATTCAATCAACACAGGTTAGACTAACCTGCAATGATTGAATTGATTCAGGCTTGGGCTTTTTGAATGTGTGGTCTTAGCCTTTGTGTGTACTGCTTTTGCCTACTATATCCATTGTCAGCCAGGAACTTGCCACCACAGAGAACACCCCATAGTATGACCTTCCTGTTACATGCTGGTTGAAAAGCTGTCCTTTTGGATACTTGCATGCTTGCTACAATATAAACTATGTTCTCTGTCAGCTAGTGGTTTTCACAAACTCTGTGTCTTCTGTTCCACTGCTGTTTGAGTAATGTTTCTGAGGAACCTGTTTTGCCAAGAGACATAGGGAGACATACTGTACAATATTAGTACTTACATGCTAACATATCCTGCCAAAGAGACAAGACTAAATAGCTAGAAATGGGAAAAACTAATTAGGCAGCAGGCAGGGTAGAATTGCACCGTAAAAACTAACTAAATCATAACCTTTTGTGACCCTGAGCTCACTTGGGTCATCAAGTCTACCTTCCTGTGTAGCATACAGGCAGTCCTTGACTTGCAACATTTTGAGTTACAGTGTTTCGCACTTACAAAGTTTATAAATTGACACCCTGTCTCAACTTTCTGACATCAGTTTCAACTTTACGATGCAACGGCACGCAAGCGAACAAGTTCTCTGCATCACCCATCTCCCTGGAGAGCATCTGTCCAAACTTCCTTGGACACTTTCTTTAAGAAAGCAGACAAGACTCCAGAAAAACCTGCAGCCAAGATGCCTGAGAAGACTCCAGCCAAAAGCCCTTCAAAAAGTACAACCAAGAGCCCTTCAAAAAGTCCAGCAAAGTCACCTCAAAGAAGTCCTTCCAAATCAATATGATTGCTATTTACAATATAAATACATTAATGTAGCTATACAAAGAAGCTAGAACCCTCGGTTCCAAAATGATATCTTTTATTAGACCAGCTGGAAAATCGCCAGAAAATTGTCCTTTTCTGCAAGCTTTCGGGATCAAAGTCCCTTTGTCAGGCTCTAGGAAAAGTATCGACAGTACAAGATAGTAAAAAGTCCCCATAGGTAGGAAATAAACTTAATTTTTGCACAGAGGGAGCTGAAGATGGAAGGCTGTCCCTTTGGGTCCACGAGAGTGTCTTTGTGAGCTGTGCTGAGTTGCTCTTTCATGTGTAGATCACGTCAGATTCCTTCCCTGGAGGTGTCAGATGGCAGGCTGGGAGGTAAAAAATCTTTCTTGTTGTTCTCCAATGAAATTTAAGATCCAAAATCCAAATCCAAAAAGTTAATGTAGCTATATTACTCATCTTTAATTAATTGAGTACAAAATTCTGAGTTACTTTTGGTGAAAATAGGGTATTGGCCCTTGGTTTAGGAACAAATCCCCATTTATAACATTGTTTCCTGTGGGAAAATCAGTTCCAAGTTACAACATTTTGACTTAAGATGCATTTTTCAGGAACCAATAGTGTTGTAAGTCCAAGGACTGCCTGTATAGTTCCCTGATCAAGGACACATTTGGCTAACACCAAATATGTGGTCTAAATGCTATAAGCCAAGAAAAGATAATTAAAACAAATCTCTACATTGTTATGCTGGCCACCCAGGAAAACCCATATTCCAAGTAAAGCAATCTGGCTGACATGAGGAGAAGCTAAAATGTTACCCTGTTGTCAAACATGTGCATCAACGTAGCAAGCCAAAAAAGCAAATGCATTTGTTCAGGGCAGGCTGCCTATCCAAAAGGCTGCTACTCTTGTTCTGATCTGCCTATAGTTAGGGTAAACAGCCTTTGTATTAAATTCAGTTTGAAAATAATTCCTCCAGAGATAGACAGGTAACTAGGTAAGACATTTTTTATTTTCTCTTCATAGGCCAAAGTGTCCGTGTGTCTACATCAAAGTGGCATAGGATAAAAACTGCTGTAATGACAGTCAGTCAGCTATTATTTTCCCTGGCAATAAAATGTCATTTCTGGATTTACATACTTTAGAAGAATGATGTTTCAGCAAGAATCTTTTGGTACTGAGGATGCGGCAAACTCACATATAACATGAGAAAATACTTCTGCTACCAATAAGCACAACTAAAGGAACATAGCTGATCTTCAAGAGGATAATGTGATGTTTTACATTAAAACAGACCAGAATCATGAGGCTACATAGAGAGGTTTTGAGACCCTTTGCATACCTAGACACTAATATATGGTTACACGTATTACATGTACACACAAAATCTAAACCTGCTTATGCTATTTCTTTTGTCTTCTTTTGATTTTTTTTATCTTGTCATGAAGAAAGGTAAAACGAAAGATATATACTATGTACTGACTGAAAGCATTATGCATCCTTGGTATAAGTGGGCAGACTATCTCTGCAGCCAAAAGAGTAAAAAATGGTGCTTCTAACCAGCTGGGGTCTATTCCGAATCTCACTCCCTATTATGCTGCCAGTGTATCCGTCTTAGCCAAGTTTCTTTGCACCTGTGAGGGCAGCTCAAAAGAACAGCTGAACTGAAACAGTGAGAGAACTCTGGGATTTTTAAACATCTAATAAAATATGTATGTATGTGTGCATGTGTGTAATTCAAGACTATTTTGATATGTCTACATTTAAGAGTTTAAATGAATGTTCTGCCTGGTCTCCTACTATTCCTAAACTTCAAGATGCATAAGTTATGGGAAATATTGTTTTCAAATGAGATTTAATGCATCGTAAAAAAATCCTGTGTTATCTAACAGCACTTGAAAACAGATTGCAGCCCATCACGGCAGCAACAATTTGTAAGTGGGATATTATTGCAAGCAAACATAATCACAGATGGCCAAATACAAATAATGGCAGACCCACTGTTTGCTTTCCAGTGAGCTTCAAATGAATACACGGTACATACCCGCCTCAGCAATTCTCATTTGACTTTATAGGAACAACACTACTCAGGTATCAGTAGCTCTACTTTCACTTCCTGTAGAGACAACAGCTTGCAGCTACTGCAAAACAGTGCAACATAGTGAGCTAAATTACATGCTACATTGTGCTGACTGAGAAAATAATGCATACCACACTGCACATACACTCAGTGTGCTTGTGTGCCCGAGTGTGTTCTTGCCTAGTCAGCTGAGGCCACTCATGTTTGGAGATGCATATTCTTATCTTTGGTGCTGGGTTAGTTTTTCCCCCTGGACATTCTTTTTTAAACATGCTTGTTTCTTGGAGTCTTCTGTAGCTGAAGAAAAGAGTATGGTGTCACACCAACCTTACAGATCCAGAGGTGGCAAAAGCGATTATTTCTGTGACCATAAGCATAAAAGAGTAGGAATAAAGCTAGACACTGCCTGCCTGTATCACTATATCGTGATGAATTCAGAAGGACTGAGTGGAGAATGCTGGAAAGCGCAGGTGATCATAAAAAAAATCTAATGAGAGTAACTTGGAGGGTGAAGATCCAGAAATGATATGTTATCTTACACCTTAGACACAGTGATCCTTTCCTTTACTTGCTGTATTCCTTCCTATTCTAAAGGTTCAAATGTATGACACAGTTGCAAAATAGTAACTTTTCTTGGATTTTATTCCACAGAAAATTTACTGTGTAATAAGGAGTGGTCTTATTATCAATTGTCCCAAGCCAGCTGCCCACAATACATGCTATTGGTGCTATTACAGGGTGCAAACAGAAGTGATTTGTCTCACAATTGGCCCCCTGAAAGTGCTTTAGAGCCATGCTCTGACATAAGTGCATAGCTGCTGAGTGTTTTAAAAGTGGCCAATTGCATGACAAATTAATCCTCACCAAATGAAGGATCAGTGAAGGTGCTCCACTTTGGAAAACCCTAGAGAATTTCTATTCCCTAGGGTCAATATGTTGTGCAATTAGGGCTGAGCTGATGCAGCCCAGCCCTGCTCCTGGTTCTGTCTGCAGAAAGAGAGGGGGAAGAGGGGGCTGAGGTTTGCCTAGCTTGACCTGGAGGGGGTGAGTAGATTGGAGGCCCCCTGGCTTGTGGCTCTCCCTCCAACCCCCCGGCAACCCCATTCAAGCTCAGGCTGGGCAAACCCTGAGACAATGTGTAGTGGTGGCAGTGGTGTGTGTATGTGTGTGTCTGAAGTGAGTGTGTCCCTGGGGCAGCATGTGTGGTGGTAGTGGTGTGTGTGTGCCTGGGTGGGATGCTCCTGCTCCTTGGGCTCTTTCCCTCCTTAAGCTTCCCCACTGCAGGGTAGGGCTATACCACAAGCCCAGTCTCTATGGGGCCAACCAGTTAGCGCAGGCAGGTGGGGAGTTGCTGACTTACCTGTAGGCCCATGGTGCACAGCTCCTGCAGGCAACAAGAGCCAGGCTAGAGGAGAACTGGGGGGAGAAAGGGAGCACACCCCCACTCCCATTCATTAACAGCAGCAGCAGCAGTATGGCCAGCTAATCATCACTAGGGCTCCAACTTCCTCCAAATTTTGCACAGGGAAGTGCATTCCTCTGCTGCCTGCAGCTGTGGAGCTGATCCCAGCTGGGCAGGCGTGTCTGCTTGTGTGTGACAGGCAAACTCTATGGAGCTGACCAAGAAGGTCCCAGAGAGGGCAGCCAGTAAAGGGCAGGAGGCAGGGGAGGATGATCATGCTGACCTGAAGGCCAGCAAACAATTGATGCCAGCATGTAAGTGCCTTCTCCCCACGCTATACACTAGGGGCCGTGAACTAGTCTGAATCGGAGGATCCTTCCTTAATCTCCTAAACTGCTGAGGAACAAATGCCCAGGCTGGGCAAACCCTGCCCCACAGCTCAGTTCCCCTCCCTTCTCCCCACTCCCTTCCTGCAGAGAGTACTTTATGTAAAACACCCTACAGACAGTCAAAAAGCCTGAGGCTGAATCAATTTAGTCTTTGCAAGATAGTCTAAAATGCAGGGATTAAACTGAGAAACAACTGGACAGACATTTACTTTTGATTCAGGAAATGCAGCTACATGCCTGCAGTGGCTCAGGGCAGAAGCTGGGGGCTCTACAGCACAGCTCTCTGGCATGTAGCCAGCATGCACCATGTGTTTGCTCCCTCTTCCTGCAGTCCCCGAGGTCCCTGGGCTTTGGAATCCAGAATCACAACAGCAGGACTCTTCAGGTTTGACCATCAGTTCCTCTTCGTGCTTCCAGGTGCCTCTGGGATTTGCAGTGAACAGTTGCAGCCAGAAGTTTAGCAGGGCAGCTATATACTTGGGGGAAGGAGCGTTAAACCCCTCCCTAGCCTCAGACCCCATCTGGGCAGTCCCTTCCTCCGCCCCCTCTCCCCCCTGCCCAACTCTTCTCTGCCAGAACCGACAGCACAGTCCAGCCCGGGGCTGCAAGGCATGCTGAAATGCTGTAGGACTGTGAGTTAACTTAAACCAGGAAGGGGTCTGGGACAGAAGTTCCATAAACTGGTTTGACCTAAGTCAGTTAAGTCTGATACTACATTCAACCAGGTTTATCTTAAACCAGTTTTGGCCATTTTGAAAGCAGTTTATGTTCACTGAACTTCTATTCTGTTACAGGTTTAAACCAGTTTCTGATCACTTAAACTGGTTTATATGTAACTTCTGTCCCTAGCCAAAGACATCATAGTGTAGAGATCTCATGAAGTGAGAGCATTAAGAATTGTGGAAGTCCTTCAGATCCTCCATGGCTCCACAGATCACACTTTAGTCAAGTGTATATCATGAAAGACATGATGCTGCTTTATTTAGACTTATTACAATTTCTTTCTGCTTTTAAAATCTCCATTCACTGTCAAGTCTTAGTGTTGGCTTTTGGAGAGATTTTCCTTTGACTCAACAAAATCAATATGTCCCCATGACTACTCTAGGGAACCCCCAAGGTCTACCCCCAGTGAATTTCTGTCAGCAAAGCAATCCAAATTCTGAGCATACTGCTCAAGAGCTCCTGTAAGACTTACAGGAATGTTTGTTGTTGTTGTTTTACATACAGCTGGAAACCTTCATTTCATTACGCAAATTATTTTTCTGAAAGCTGCTAAGAAGGATTGTGGTCTATAATTAGAATAATATCCCACAGGATTACATTCACAAATGTAATTATATAATCATTTAGAACTAAATTTTGCCATGAAACTACGTATTTTTTTTAAGTATTGTAGGGATATTTTTTTAAGTTATTTCTGTTGTAGAGCAATTGCCACAGATCCATTTGTAAAATTGTTCAGTTAAACAGGGACTCTCCTTTTTGTCAGAAAAGCATCAGGCTGATGGTAGATAATAAAGATCACTTTGTTTCTTTACACATCTGCTCTGATTTAGAGTCAGTTATTTGCAATCCATAGGGGATGCAGGTGTTTAACCCTCAAAATCCAGGGTCAGGTCCTCAGATGATATAAACTGGACTCTCCCCATGGAAGTCATTGAAGTGAAGCTGTTTGACATGAACTGGAGATCTGTTCCCCTTTATTACATTCAAAGGTAAACCAGTCAGCAGACTGGGGATCAGTAAACTGGTTTTCACTCATCATGGGATGCTTTCTTTTGTGGACATTGTGGCAGCTCTGCTATTTCATTTGTTTTTATGCCAGTTCCTTGTTTGAATGTTTATTGACAGCATTTTCAGCCCAAAAAGGAGGTATGGAGAAGGGAATTTGATGGTTTACTTTTGATAGTCTTACCACACATAAAAAACTATATTATGTCATTATATAGTAGTAGTTGACACACTATAGCACATATTACAACATGCAATTATGTTAGTCATTTCAGTGCTTGGAGCTACTACTACAGATGAGGGGTGTCAAACTCACTTGCATCCTCAGCCAGATCTGGTCCTTAGGACTTTTCCTGCGTTGGATCCAGACTGCAAGGAGCCTCTCAGGTTTGCTCTGGACCCTGTGTTGGTGGCAAGGTGAGCAATGGCATCGTCAAGCAGCAGTGCAGTGAGTGGCAGTGCAGGGGTTAATGCTGCCTTCACTTATCCCCTTGCCACCACCACATGTACCCACCTGGACTCTGCAACATGGAAATTCAGTATCAGACCCTGCCCCCAAATTTCCAGCCCCTCTACATGCAAGGTGTATGTTTGATGCCCCTGCTATCAACTGCTGCCATACTCTTTTATGTTTTTTAAGTGTTACCATACATATGAGCTTTATGCAGTGTGTCAGTGCAGTGTATGACAGAATCCTGCTGCCAAACTATTGCACAACAGGCTCATCATACCACTTTTCCAACTGAAATAATTAAATGTGAAAATAGGAAATAGAGCAGCTCTGCTGGGTGATTTTCCCCCTACTGTTTGCAAAACCCTTTTTAAATAGCTTTACTTTGCTGACATGTTATCATGTCACATCACTTTTTACATCAGTTTCCTGGCTCACAATGCCTTGTCCCCTGCACACACAATACAGTGCAGGAAGACTTGCTGAACTTGGCACAGTATACTAATAAAACACATGGAAAATAAAAAGCAATACACTTGCCCCATTTTATTAGCAGTTCATCTGCTGTCCTTTTAGAAGGCAAAACTCTGATTAGGCAGACACGGGGCAATCACAAGGTAAACTAATGAGGAGCTGCAATATTTGCAATGTAGGAATGGCAAATACTTCACTGAGCACTCCAATTATCTCTGGGTAGCCTCATATATTCCCAATGAGTACAAGGAACCAGGGTCTCTCTTCTCATGTATTAACAAGAGCAGCTTTAAATTCTCCAGGATCCCTAGGGTGAATTGACATATGGATTTAAATAGATAAATAAAGAGGTCATGCAACAGCTTTGCAGGCGACATTTTAGGCTACAAGGACTGTGGGATGTATTCTTTACTCCACTACTAAGCTCTCTGCCACTTGTGTTTTAATGTACACATTTATTATATACAAATTGAAGAAATAAGTGATTTCTAAATATGACAAAAATGGTACAACATCACAAGCTGTACCCACCCATGAAATACAGAAGCATTCTTAATAACTAGGAGTTTGCTGTACACTATATATTTCCTAGGTTACATCTTAAACAGGCCTGCTGGATATGGAGCAATGTATCAAAACATACCAAGAGCATTTAACATGGGTGAACTTGCTAGCAAGAGCATTTATCACTTGGGGCCTTACACTACCACATCAAGAGAAAAGGATAGATCTGAGAAACAAGAGAAGGGATATGCCACAAGGTGAGGCATGACTTAACCACTGCAGAAGTAGCAAGTAAGAGAGAGGCAAGCAGAGTGCTGGAAAGAGCCCTTTTGGGCAAAACGCTGCACTATGGATCTGCTGAAGTTGAGTGAAAGAAGGGCTGATGCACTAACCTGACATGAAGCTGTTCCATGGCTTGATCCCAATATAACAGTGAGAGCACTGTGCCCATGTGCACAGTGCAGGACAGGGAAGGACAAAGTGTCCACACTAGTAGGCTATAAATTGACCAATAAGGTTTTGAGATTTTGTTATGGTAAGCAAGTAATTGCTACAAGTGGTAACTGTGTTTCAGGTAGAGGTGGTCTGCCTGTGTCAGAAAAGTCATGTTGCCAATCTGGCAAGTAGTGCGTGTAGCTGCCATATTGGAATCTAAGACGGCTGCCATGAATTTATGTTTTGGTCAATATTTCAGACCCCAGGAGGGTTAGAAAATTAATTCCAATGACAAAACAAACAGTGTGTGAACTTAGGAGATCAACCATAATATTTCTGTCATGGTAGCATGTATGTATTGACCCAATGTAATTTAAAAACCTAGTAAACAATATTCTAATACTAAAACCTCAAATTCTATTACTACAAATTAAAAAGTAGGCCTACAGTACTGAAAATGTTTAACTCAGGCTAGCCTACTGGTTTGAGTTATTAAATAAGATAATACATTCTTTTTTTATTTCAGAATGCAGATAAGTCAGATATTAATAATACATAACTCAATGGCTATGAAACACCCAGACATATGTTCTACTCAAGGCAATAGGGAAATGTAACAGTCTAACCCAGGGGTAATATAACGGTAATGCAATGGTATATATAACTTTAATACAACAGGTAATTGCAGTTTTTCAGATCTCTTCATCACTTGAATCCATTTCTGAATCCCTGTAATTATTATACAGATTGCAACATGCTGTTTCATAGCACTCACAGCCAGGACTGCATGGTAGGGTTGTGTGAAGCTTCAGTCACTGATTCAGTTCAGCGGAGATTCAGCCCAATTCAGTGGCCAAATCTCCAAATCCAAATCGAATCAGGAGACACTTTGATCACTCCAAATCGAATCAGAACCCTCCGAATCAATTCAGAGAGATTTGAGGATTCAGACATAAACACAGCTTTAAATGTTTTTTTCTACATACCTCAAGTCATCACACCACTCATGAATGCTGAGATGCTGGGGCAGATGGAGTATCCTATGGGAGCATGGGGGGGAAGGGTCCCCCATGTGCTCAGCAGCAAACCCAGAAGTAGACCAGATGCACTTTCAGTCCACTTCCAGGTCCACCAGGGAGCTCACGGGGGACCCCCTCAGCTCAGCGACTGGTGCCTCCTTGGTCCACTTCTGGTTCACCACCAAGTACTTCTGGTCCACTTCTGAGCTCACCACCAAGCGTGCGGCAGGGCCCCCCGCACTCCTGTGGGATGCTCCATCTGCCCCACCATCGCAGCGTTCATAAGCCTCACCTGGTACCTCAAAGTATGTAGAAAAAAACATTTAAAGCTGTGTCTATGGCCAAATTGCTGAATCTCTGAATCAGCATCAAATCTTCAGGTTCAGATTTGCCCAAATCAAATCAGGACAGTGATCCAAATCAACTAATCAAATCACTGTCCCCGATTCAGGCCGAATCTGAATCCAAATCAAATACAGCCTGTTTCGCACACCCCTGCTGCATGGCACATTAACATGTTTACACAAGCACTTACAACTTGTTATCTGAACTTATTATCTGACCATATTCTGCTTGTAATGGTTCATGTATGTTTATGATAGGAACATAACTGTCATTTTCAGCTTGCTAACCACACTGGTCAAGTGATGGCAATGTTGATTAGGTTCAAGTGCACGTCCCCAAATGAGACTTTGATAATTGGCTCTATGTCCATGGTGCACAAGGGAGTCATATGTAGGTGGAAGTTTAGCCAGAGCTTTTCTTTGATGGAATAATTTCACCCTAACATCCAGAAGGGTCGTCAAAGATGCTGATGGCTGATACAGCAACACAATAACCTTTTCTACACAACTGTACAAATCCTTATCAACATCAAGCCTACTTCCCAGACCTGTTAATAGATATGGATGTTGAATGAATACTTTTCAAGAAGTTTTCTTAGTGTGACCACTGAACTGGATGGTGGAGTAACAACAGTCCAATTAAAGATGCACGGACTGGTTCAGGCAATTTCAACACAATATCATGGGCTGGAATTAATCTTACTAGGTTGCTTGTCTTCATCCAAACCTTAGGTACAAGGTTATGCCATGGAAGACAGACCAGTATATCTGTGTCATCTTAAGAGAATACTAGAGGAGTACCCCTGACTGACTGCATGTATGCTATAAAAGAGCATTCTTGTGTCCATCTCTTCTTGTTGCAAATGCAGTTGTGAAATGGCACAGCAGCCAGAGTGCTCTGCTTTTCCATCAGCAGAACCACCAACAATGAGCACTTGCTCACTTCAGAAACATTGACATAATTCCTTAAGAATCTCCTCACTTGGAAAATTAACTAGGTTTTCATTGTTTGCTGATAAGGATATGAAACTACTCCATGGTGACAGTAATGGAAGAGATCTGCTGTTAATGATTCTGTAGATCGGCCTAGTAGTTTAAATCCTTAATATTCTTGTGCCTGCCTTTGTGGATGGAGATATACATTAATTGAAGACAATATAGTCTAGATCATACGTGTTGGACTATTTGGCAAACATTTGTTTTGCAAGTAATCAGCCAAATCTCCAAATATTCGTGCAGTTTTCGGCTTTCCTATTCTCTATACAAGAGCCATGCCGTCAGTAGCAGCTGATTTCTCAGAAGTAGCATCTGGCAGAACAGAACAGTTACTGCTTTATCTCCAATCATGATCCATGACAAGGCTGCTTTGTCAGCCTCATTGAGTGATTTGTTGGGTCAAAAAACTGACAGAAGGTATCCAGAGTTTTTGTGCTGTAGGAGAGAGTGCATATCAAACCTTCTACCCACTGCAACCGCTGTGAGTAGCCTTTGTTGGCTCTCCTTTCCATTCTGCATCTGTTTCATTTTGCTGTGCTGTCCCATAGTTGACTTCACATTCTTGAAGGTTTTCAGTGTTGATTTGGGTATGTTTGAATTGAAGCTCTTGGTAGCATCTGCAGTAAGATGTTTCTGGATAATGGTGTTGTTACCAGATTTGCCCATCACTTTGGGGTGTGCTCATTTATTAGGGATACATTTCTAGGGTCTTGGTAATTCTATTAATGTGCTGCTTGTGTTACTGGTGTTTCTATACGGAGCTGTATATCTCCCTTCTGCAAGTCTTCACCCCCAAGTCCTTTGTAAATCCAAATTAGAACTGGTCTGGTAAAGGCTGGGCTGGGTGTGTGTAAATGTGGGTTGATTAGCATTTGGAGCACAGATTCCCCATCATGCAGTGCTCCCCTGCTCCTCTGATCCCAGAATTCACTGCAGTCTCTGCTTTGGGCGTTCTGTTCTCCATCTCTCATGTAAATGAATGGTCATCTGGTTCCATCTTGGATGCAAATGAGACCTAGGGCAGTTGTTTCACTCTTGTCACCCTTATCTGGAGGGTTTTAGGGGTCTCCCACTGCATCTTAATCAGTTTTTGTTTAGGTAGAGGAGGCGAGGGGGGGAATTCTTTGTGAGTCAGACAGGCTGCGTCCTGTGCCAGGGTTCCCTAAGAACATGGAGCTGAGAGGTAACAGTGTTCACAATTTCTCTTCCTTTGTCACGTGAATTCAGAATGTCTAATGCAATATCTCGCGGCACAACATCTTCCATAGAAACACATAACAGCTCATTGTTGGAAACCTTAAACAAGTGGAACCTTTTGAACTTCTCTTGTAGCAACTTGACATCATTGTAATCTCATTTCAGTCATGTCCTTTGTCTTTCATTATGATTGAAAGATGTTGTTGTATTGATTCCACACATTTGATTTACCATCTTGGTTAGGTGATCTCTTTCATAGTAGTCCAGCTCAGTGGTGCCCAGTCAATAGGGGGCACTCAGGTGCCACCCCACCGGTTTCAAAACAACACACAAAAACTGCATCAGCTAAATAAATAAATAAAAACAATAGTATTGTTAACTGGAAGTATCCAAAACAGCGTGAGTTGAATTAACAATGTAAACAAAAGTAATAATTTTTTCTTGCCTATGTCTGCTAGTCTCATAATCTATGATTATGCTTGTCCACTACACATGCACAACAAAAAGTTGAGTATGTGCAGTAAGCACCTTGGGGTGATCTCCTTACCACTCAAGTGGTGCATGAGCTGTAGAAACACCTGAACAGTTTGAATGGATGGCAATAATGACATGTTTAAGTGGGTAGTGGGGCACCTGTACTGATGACCCAGCGTGGGTAAAGAGCTGTTACCTAGGAAACCACAAGAGTGATGACCAGAGATCTGGGTTTTCCATTTCTCACAGAAAAACAAGGAAAACCCCAGATTTCCAGTTTTTATCAGAGAAAACATGGATTTTCCCTTTTAGCAGAGAAACCTGCTGATTTCCTGCTTTTGCAAAGAGCTCTTGCAGGCTGGCTGAGTTCTAGCCTGCAAGAGCTGATTGCAAAAAGGGTAGGAAAGCCGCAGCCTTGCCCAGAGGGGCAGGGGGAGGGGGAGGGGGAGGGGGAAGGGCAGGGCCTGAGGCTTTTCATCCCAAAGTTTGGGTCAGGCTCACTTTCCTTCTGGAGCCTGGAAGGTCAGAAAGTGGGGCTTGCAGGAGACTGAGGAGTTGCAGGGGAGAGCTGGGGGAAAGCTGGCTGAGGGTTGAGGAAGTGGGGGGGATTGCAGCCAAGGAGTGGCAGGGTTTACAGCCAGCCAGACATTCTGGCAGGGAGCAGGGAGATTGCAGGCAGGCAGCAGGGGTTTGCAGCTGGCTGGGCACTCCATCCAGGAGTGGGGGCGTTTGCAGCTGGGGAGTGGGGAGGTTTGCAGCTGCTTGGGCACTTAGGGTGGGGAGCGGGGGCATTTGTACCTAAGGAGTGGGGGATAGTTTGCAGCCGGGGAGCTGGGGGGTTGCAACCAGCCAGGCACTCTGGCCAGGAGCACAGGAGTTTGCAACTTTTGTAAACAAACTAAATTTGAATAAATAAAATAAAATTAAAAAAGAATTGAAACTGGATGATACAATGTGATACTCTACCTGCCCCACCTGTCTCAGAGTTCACCAGCCGTGCCTGGTTCAGCTCCCACCATTGTCTACCTGATTTGTTGTGTGTTATGTTTATTTTACCACCGGCAATGTCGCAAACCATGTTAATGTGCTGTATTGCCTGGTTGAATGTTTATAAATGGGAGAATAGTTGTCTTGATCATGAATCCTCCTTTCACAAACTCAGCATACATACATACTGTAGAAGCAAAGTTCACTAAATCCTTCATACATTCAAGATATACCAGACCCCATCTCATGTAATTAGTATGATCATGCACAACTATCAGCAGGAGCATTTTTTTCAAAGGCACATAAATGTTCATGCCAGTTTCCTTCACGTTCAGCCCTGATGAAGGACAAGAGAGTATTAGCAAGCCTAAACCAACATGTTTTAGCATTAGCTTTTTGCCCCTTGATTGCAGGTAAACCAAATCCAATTTAGTATATCTCTGTCTAGATTCTTATCTTGCACAGAGATATGTGGCACAGGATCATCCAATGTCCCCCAAGCAGAGAGGGGGACAGTGGCAGCGAAGAAGAGGAAGGGACAAGTGGAACCGAGGATAGAGACGGTGACAGCAGCAGCAGGTTCAACAGTGGGAGCTGGAGTGACAATAACGGAGAGGACATTTGAACTGAGTATGTGACCTCGCAAGCAGGGCGGGGATGGAAGGGAAATGTTGCCTGGTCTGAGGAACCAGGATTTGCTTGTTTGTTTTGTGTGTGTTGCACGCAATGCAGATATAATAGGTTCAGGTGGCCAGCAGGCCTTTGTTTGGGTGCACCGGTGCAGTTTTTGTAACAGGTGAAGGGTTTTCTTTTAATTTTGTGGTGTGATACTAGGAGTGTAGATATATATAACCTTATA
>NW_017728998.1:25652201-25683072 GCF_001723915.1 Gavialis gangeticus | reverse complement strand
TATAAAGAGAGAGAGAGAGATTTTTACAACAAAAAAAATCCAAGACTTTCAACATCTAAGTCATCATCTTCCAAAATCAAGTGGATCAATGTGCAATGGCTATCAGAAACACATGGGAAACTGATGCCTCCTGTGTTGGGAGCCTCCCCTCCCCCGCCCCACAGTGTCCAGTCAGGGATCGGGGGGAGCTCCCCCCGTGTCCATTCGTGCTGATCAGGAAGCATGAGCAGGGCACCCGGAAGTACCAGCGGCGCGTCTCCTGGCACCCCCACTCCATGGCCAGCGCTCATAGGGGGAGCACCGATGTTCCCTCCCACCCCCCACCCATCATCTAAGCTGGGAATGCTGGCTGTGAGGGAGTGCACCAGCACTCTCAGGGGGCACATGTGCACCACCATACACCCCCTTCACGTCACCACATTTTTGGGCTTCCTCTTTGTTCAAGTTGCTGTATCCCTTCAACCAGGCTATAACTTTCAAATCTGCTTTGATCATGAGAACAGTATAGTACAAGTTCTGCATGTCCAAAAACTCTTCTCTGAACTGCAGGACAATGGCTTCCTCATCATTTATATGCAAAGTTACAATTGCTTGTACAGCTTTACCAGTTGTGATAGTCTGAAAAACAAGGAATGGAAGATTTGCATTTCTTTGGTGCTGAAACTGAATGCTGAGGATTGCACAGCTGAATTTAGGGAAACTGCTCCCCATGGTGGGACTCTCAGGGGTTGATTTGCTTCAAGGTCAATGTTACATTATGGATTCTGAGTCATACCTCCCATGCTTTGCTGGACTCAGTGATTCTACTGGTTCCACTGTAACATTTGCTTAAGTGAGATAAGAGCAAGTCTCTTACTGGTAATCTCCATCAGAGGTTGTCAAGTTTCATAGTTTCATAATTGGTAGGGTTGGAAGGGACCTAGCAGATCACCAAGCCTGACCCCCTGCCACGGGCAGGAAAGAATGCTTGGGTCAAACGACCCCAGCTAAGTGATTATCCAGCCTCCTTTTGAAGACCCCCAGGGTAGGAGCCAGCACCACTTCTCTTGGAAGCTGGATCCAGATCCTAGCCACCCTGACTGTGAAGTAGTGCTTCCTGATGTCTAGCCTGTTGAAGTAATTTGAAACAGAACTGAGTTGATGTTGCAATTTTGCAGGTCTTTTGGATATCTAATAATGGACAAAACTATAAATTTGCAGCAGCCATCTTAGAATCCAATATGGCTACCATGATGGAAACGTTATGATTAATCTCTTTGTTTTATACAAGGTTGGTTTTGTCATTGAAATTAATTTTCTAACTTAACTGTTGGATGAACTATTGATCAAAATGTGAATTCATGGCATCTATCTTAGACTCCAATATGGCAACTACATGCATTACTTGCCAGATTGCCAACATGACTTTTGTGACATGGTTAGACCACCTCCACCTAAAACACACTGTTACTGCTTGTGGCAATGAGTTGCCTACAGGGTGAAACCTCTACCCTTCTTTTTACTGTACTACATGCCTAGTACAGCAGGGAATGTGGAGAAGTGCCCATGTGCTGGTTCAGGGAGGAGTTGGGATCACCCACATGTCCAGTTGGACAGCCCTAGTCTAAAGGATTTAAGCCTCTAACTCCCACTGAATTTTCAGTTAGATTTAGGGCCCTCAGTGACATGGGGCACCTGTACACAAGTGCAGAGGCTGATGCGACATGCTGTAATTACAGCAAGTCAGAGCAGACTTGAGTAATTGTGTCCGCTGGAGCATGGTAATTACCACACTTCAGCAGCCTCCTGTGTCTTGTGCATCAGCATCCCTGAGGTTCAAAATGGCTGTGAGGACACTTGAACTAAAGCATCACCCTCCTCCGCCCCCCACCCCTACTCCCCGCAAGAGCACATGTAAGATCCCACAAATATCACAGGTTTTACATGCCTAAAAACCTTTTTGGATTGGGTAAGAGAGTAGAGCAATACTGAAGTACTGTTACCAATCTGGTCCTAAGAAACTTGCTTTTAAACACATGGGAAGAATGGAGCATTCCTTCAGATCTCTCAAGTCACAGACTAGTATCCTAACTCCTGGGCTATCATCGACTAGACATAAATCAGTTGGAGAAAACAGCTCAAAGTAACTTACACCATCTCCCTTCCCAACTTGATTAATAATAGAACCGGGGATTTCATCTTTTTCATGGCATACGCACCATCAGGAGAGGTAATTGGGATAATGTTTAATGATGAATAGAAATTGTTAGTCTTGATTCAGCATGATATGACTCTAGTTTTATAATATTATGACTTGACTGTTTTCAGTGAAATTATATCAATATGAAACTGAAATAATGTATTAGTAAATCAGGGGTTGATTTGCTTCAAGGTCAATGTTACATTATGGATTTCAGTGTGCCTTTGCACATAGACTGTTGAGCAAGCCAATTCTGCCTGAACAGTTTACTTTAAACATTAAGGGGAAAAAAGCAGCCCTGTTGAGTCTTTTAGCAGAAGGATGACAAGAAAAAAGAGGGTTTGCTGATAATCAACAGCTGATGTAGCTTTTGTTTATTAGAGCTTTTCTTAAACTCTAATAGTAGAGGGGAGAAGGAAGGGAGGAATTGTTACTAGGTGAGATGACTCTCATTTTGCCTGTGAGATCAAAATTTGCATACATTTATTAATATCGAACAGAATCTTGGAAAGGAAAAAGAATTTCAGATCATTCTCTGGTCTATAAATCTGTGCCGTAATGAAAGCCATTTACAAGCAGATGTTTATAGGAAAAAATATCAGTCATTTAAAAAATTGAAAGTGACAGCTATTTGCCTCTTTTAATTCCCTACTCCACAGCTGTGCTGAATTTAAACTTGTACTTGTTTTAAAAAAAAAAGAGAAAGAAAACAGCTATGTTGGTGGACACTGGATGGCTCAGAGGAGTCATATTGATATGCTGCCTTTCACCTGTAGGGCACGGCAGCCACATTAGGTATCTGGTTCCAATCCAGTAGCACACAATTAAAAGTTGGATTTGCTCTCTTGTATTTTGTCACCACACTAAGGCCTTAGGTGGACAGAAGCTTCAGTCTAATTACAAAGCATCCCCAAAGCTCTGGGTACACTACACATGAGCATTGTGTTTAAAGCAAGGCTGTAGCATGTTTGGAATCATTGCTTTTGTCAAGTAAACATAGGTCTGAACGAGTGGCTTGAATCAAGCAGGTAGCATTTCCTTTTGACAATTGTTCAGTGACCTATTAGTAGACGTAATGCAACTGTTTGCCGTGTCAGGCAGTAAAGGATTCACTCCCAAGGACTGTCTGAAGCATGCTGGTAGAGGTGTCAAGTGAAACTTGCTTGGCCATTTCTAATCTGTCTCCCACCAAAGGTGGCTCCCATTACAGTGCCTGAATACCACCCTGTCTTCACTGTATATATCCTCCTAAATCTCCTGTGTAGTAGGGAAGTGCCGTGATCCCCAACACAGAGATGGGTAACTGAAAGAACCTAAGTCCTTGTCTAAGCTCTTGAGGCTGCCATTAAACATTAAGCCCTTCCCAGCAATGCCTGCTCCATACCCAGAAATGTGGTGGTAAGGATGCTTTGCATTGTGGCTTTCAAGCACAGCAGAGATAGAGCGGAAGAGGGGCTGATGAAGGCACCCCAGAACATTCTCGTTGCTACATGCAGGGTGGGTGGGCAGGGCTTATTTTTGACAGAAGCCTAGAAGGTGGCTTACAGTTAGTGGAGGCAAATTGCAAATGATTTGCCCAGAGTTGTACAGGAAATTTGTAGTAAAACAGAGACTCGAACCCAGGTTGCCAGGGACCTGACTAATGCCCTAGCCAATGGGCCATCCTTCCTTCCTAGCCTCTTATTTTGTGTAGGACTTTTGCTTCTCGTTGCTTCTGATCTTGCCCTTCCACAAACACAATGAACTTCAACATTCATTTTAATATATAAAAAAAATAGATTTTTGCAACATCCTGAAAACTATAGATTTTGTTGCAAGGAAAAAATGCATACTGAGGAGCAGTTCAGTAGTGGAGAAGGGGTACCAAAAGCCATACTGGTACTAATATTATTGAATCACTGAGGAGAGTAGATTACGGAGTAGCGGACAATGGTGGGTAAAAAAGCAAATACTAATTAAATGTTGTATGCATATGTAAAACCTGAATTCTAATCTCAGGGCACCTCACGATACCTGTTTGTGTGGTTTATGATGGCATTAGGACCTCTAAAGGCTTGTTATATGCAGCTGGATGTAAATTAGTCTGTTTATTAGTCATCATGAGGTTGTTGACATTATTTCTACAGTGCTTTTACATTAAGAGCCTCCTGAATGGATAGATTTGTGTTAGGATACCAAAGTAATTTCCCCATATCAAGACAGCTTAGAAATACAGGGGCCTAAACTGTTGTTGTAATGAATTTTTTGCCTCTCACAGGGATATTTATTCAATCTGCTCTGTAAACACAGAAATGAGTTCAGACCTTGTGCAAATGTTTTAATTATGCTTAACTGGATTAATGCCTGTACACTGAAGGAATGGTGTTTCCGTAGACACTTTTTTTGGCCAGATCATTGAAGTACATTTTAAATACAGATTGGTCTTTTTAAACAAAGAACATAGCTCATAATATATGAGCTGGGACAGCTAAGCAAGAATAGCCAGTCTTGGAAATCTAGATGAAGTATTTAGCTCCAGGATGCAAAAATGATGCAGAGGAGCTGCTACATGCCTACACAGTCACTCATCCTCAGAATTTATGCAAATCATTTTGTTCCTTCTGACCCCCATTCTTTTTTCTTGGGCATAAATCAATTGTAGGAAATAGTTCTAAATTACTGGAGTTTTACTGTCTTTTTTTCCCTGGTGGGTGAATTATGGAGTCTGCTGTTTTTAAAGTTAATATTTGCTAATCAATTAACAAAAGAGCAATACAGCAAATCACTTAAGAAACTTTGGACCCGATTCTCTCCTACCTTCTATTTTCTGTCAGTTTAAGTGGCAGTCCACTGGGATAAGGAGGAATCAAATCTTCAAGTGGGGTAGCTCGGAGGTAGCGTCTCCCTAACATTTTCTGCATACACTTTGGAGTAAGTGTGTCGTCAAAGAAACTGGAGGGGTCCAAAGGGTCCAAAAGGCATGTGGGCACAAGACAATGAGATGAAACATTTGTACCTGTGCCCTATAATACCCACTTGAGACAGCTGACAGTATTCCCACTAATTTACACAATTTGGGTGCATCTACACATGCATTAATGTGCTTTTCCTAATGCGCACTGAATTTAGTACCTCTGGGCACTTTTGCATGTGCTCCAGGAGCAGGGAGAGCCACTCTAATTAAAGCACTGCCGTGTCTCATATATCAGCATCCCCACACTTAAAAAGGGTGGTGGTGGCACTGGAGCTAAAGCTCATTCAATGAGTTTTAGATCAAGCACCCCCACTACCATTTTTAAGCACAGGGACACGAGATGCAGGAGGCTGCTGGAGTGCAGCAACTGCTATGCTCCGGTAGATGCAATTAATCAAAATTCCAGCATGTTGGAGCAGCATCCACGCTCATATATAGGCACCCTCCAATATGAGATACTAAATTAATGTGCATTAGGCTGCCCTAAGGTGCAGTAGCACAATCATGCACTTTTTAGATGACACTTAATACTCAGTAGCCTATTTTATAGGGGTGTGTGAAATGGGATGTATTTAATTCGGATTCAGATTCGACCTGAATCAGGGACAGTGATTTGATTTGTTGATTTGGATCACTGTCCCTGATTTGATTCGGCCAAATCCAAATCTGACGATTTAATGCTGATTTGAAGAATCAGCGATTCGGCCATAGACACAGCTTTTTTTAGTTTTTTCTACATACCTTGAGGTACCAGGGACAGCTTGTGAATGCTGCGATGCTGGGGCAGATGGAGCATCCCACAGGAGTGTGAGGGCCCTCCCCCCACCCCCGCATGCTTGATGGTGAACCCGGAAGTGGACTGGAAATACTTCAGTCCACTTCTGGGTCCGCCGCTGAACGGTCATGGCCCTCCCCCCCACCCCCGCACTCCCCAGCTCAGTGATCAGCTGCAGGGGGACCCCAGGTGCCCCCCCCAGACCCAGGAGGCACCAGTTGCCAAGCCGGGGGGCATGGGGGGGATCCCTGTGCGCTCCCCAACAGGCCTGGAAATGGACTGGAAGTGCTTCTGGTCCACTTACAGGTCTGCTGCTGAGTGCACTGGGGAGCCCCCTGTGCTTCTGTGGGACACTCCATCTGTCCGAGCATCACAGTATTCACGAGCCGCCTGGTACCTTGAGGTATGTAGAAAAAACATGTAAAGCTGTATCTATGTCTGAATCTTTGAATCTTTCCAAATCTCTCCGAATCGATTCAGAGGGTTCCAGTTCAATTCAGATTAAAGGGTCTCCTGATTCGATTCAGATGCACCAAATTGGGCCAAATCTCTGCCGAATCAAATCAGGGACTGAAGCTTCACACAGCCCTACTATTTTACTGTGCTTTAATAGTATAATATAGCATAATAGCACTGTTGTTTTTAAAGTAGGCCACTGCGCATTAAAGCACACATGTTCACATGCCCAGTATCAGTCATACTGCCTACATTATTTTTTGTAGTGTGAAATGTGGCTTATTCCCTTCCCTTCTCCTTTTGTATTAATAATTGCTCTTGTAATTCCGCCTCTATCTTTTTTCTGGAGTTACAGTAATGTTACTGACACCAGAATGCAATGTAAACTGTATTTGCATATTGCAGAGCTATCTCTCTTCATTTTAATTAACTGTTCCTTTACTTGTAAAATTTGTTATACAGTACTTGCATATGAAAATGGAGTAACTGAGGCAATCTAATAGATGTACAGAAAAACCTTAAAACATCTCTTTAGTTTTCATACACTGTTTCTCCTTTTTTGACACATTTATTCACATGCAAAAGAGAATGGTTTGTCTCTTTTATAAACTGATTTGCTGATGAAAGGTGAAGTTTGTTGTCATCTTTTATGTGTAGAATACAATGGTTTGCATGGCAACTCTGTTGGTCTGCATATGAATTGCATTTGTGCACATTTGTGTTGTAGTCCCTCGTTTAGTAGACATAAATCAAATGAAACACGATTTGAAATGTATTGGTCAGGATTTCAAATATATTTGTTTGGTAAAGAGGAACATCTATTTCTGCATATTGGGTTCCTTTAAAATACCTGTGGGTAATCAGTACATTCATTTACCACCCCAAAGTGTGATGGGTGTTCTCAGATCTAACAAACGCTTGCAAAAACAGAAAACGCGTCCAACAGCATCTTGCAATGAAAAGCTAGAGTTATATGCCAATAAATGGATGAAATGAGTTACTAAAGCGTTTAAAAATCCATGACGATGATATATTGTTTTCAAGCAGCATTTTTGTCTGTTGCTGTACCTGTATAGCTATTTATCCTGTACTCATCCCCGCAGCGCATGAATAGCTACACATTTACTGAAGGTGGGACAGTACCTCTTCAAGTCTCATATTGACTTTTTATAAAAAGAACGCAATTGGATCTGTCCTTAAATTATTTGGAACTTTTTTAATTCTAGTAATTGTAAAGAACGATGTTTTTGAATGGGCAGCCGTGAGCTTGATTTTTTGATGAACGTCAGCCGCCTCCAATGAGAAAACTGGCTTACAATCAAATTATGCCATGGTTTTAAATATCTCACCCCATTCTTAAACCGCAATTGATAACAAACCAAAATTGATTCTATCAGATGAGCATGTAGAAATCTGTCAGTTAGAGTTCACCACTCTAACACCTGTTAGCCCTTATTTTTCCTTTTATTAGAATTGCCCCTGACTTACACTGATGTAAGTCAGAAGACTTGGACCCAAGCTCCTTAATATTAACGGTGAATAGAAGGACTTAAATCATTTGTCAGTAGAGCTTTCCTGTATAAATTACATGTTAGATCTTATTGTTCCTTCTTCAAAAAGGTATAGAAGGTGAACTGTGTTTACTGAGTCATGATCTGGGCCAAGAGAGACTTTCTGTAACACAGCCACCATACCCTGTTGTCCTGGGCAGTCAGTTCCCAAAAATACGCATATTCTTACCCCTTGCTGCAGTGCTTTTGCCAAATACCTAAATGGATTACATGAAGCAGTCAATGGGAGATGTAGAGACTCTTAATTGTGTGTTAGCTGTGCGGCCTGGCAGCTGCTCAAGTGCTGTGTTTGAAAATATTTGCAGTAGGTATTGTGCTCACTGAAGCTTAATGCTCTTGCTGTACAAGTGCGCCGTGGAATTGTTCCTAGGATGTATTTTTAGCTTGGAAAAAAAACCTCCTTATAACAATCAGGGTCTACTTCCATGGACAGGACCCAGGAAGAACTCTCTTTCACTTCTGTGGCACACAGGGGTAAGCATG
Organism: Gavialis gangeticus; assembly: GCF_001723915.1. NCBI lineage: Eukaryota > Metazoa > Chordata > Crocodylia > Gavialidae > Gavialis > Gavialis gangeticus. The sequence goes on along the minus strand of NW_017728998.1, from coordinate 25,674,655 downwards.
CCCACTGTTATACCCCTTCAAGGACTGCAACAAATCCTCACTGCCCCAAAGCCAGGGAGCAGAGGGGAAACCATGTATGACCTCTGTGCTTCCTTTGAGATGTCTCATGTCCCAGAAGAAGCACGAGAGAGCAGTCCCTGGGTCCACCAGAGGTCAAACACTGCAACTGGACTCTGATGCTGCAGCAAGGAAGGGAAGAGAGGGAGAGAGTGGGGATCCCATATACCATAGCTCTTTGCCCATGGGTACCCACCAAGTAGGCACACAGTGTTTGTGTTGTGTATGGATGTCAACAGAGGCTTTGATCACAAGGCAAAAGGAGCCTCATTTGCCTGTCACTTACACTTGTGGAAATGGTCCTAATTCAGCTGAAGTCCTGGGCACTGTACCAGCATAAAACTATTATAAGTGAGGACAGGAGGAGGCCTGCTGCCTCATAGTGAAGAACAATTAACAAACCCTTATTTTTCCAAAGTTGTCCAATGACAGAAAACAAACTGGAACATTTGAATAGATGGTGTTTTAATTAACTGGTGCCAATCTGAAGGGGATGGGGTTAGAAAGATTCAAGGGTTGATTTGCATTTTGAGGTTGTGAGGCAGATTTGATCCTGGGCCCTAATTTCCCATCAGTTTGTGGAAAACTTGAAGTGCACAATGTGATCTTGACAAGTTGTCTGTGTTGCTACTTGTTATGGAATCAGTGAGTATGAGAGCTTGCTGCTTGCAGCTCACCTCAGACACACAGAAAATGGTTTCTCAGCACCTGTTTCCCTGTGTCTCAAAAATGAAATTACTTGTGCTACATAATACAAAGAGCATTAATACTTCACCAGCTTTTAATAAGCTAGTGGCAGCTACATCTCAGGCTGGCATCCCGGAGGAATAACTTTGCTGAGGTCATGATGTAATATTGTACAAAACTGGTGCAAGCAAGACTGGGACCAGGCTCTAAATATCAATTTTCAAGGTTAAATTTAAAATGTCGCTGGACCTCCAGGCTGCCAACACAGCTATGCATATAAAACGTGTTTGGGGGCTTTGGTTGCTTGCTTGTTTGTGAGAAAAAAATGGACTGGATTATCAATAGCTTAGTTGTGTAACTTGAAACAGAAATGTAGAGAGACACCAAAAGAAAGCCAACACCACCAATCACACAAAAGTGAGCATAACCTCTGAAAGGAAGCACAATCAATGGGGTAATACCCATACCCTGGAAGCTACCACCTAAGAGAACATCAGCACAAAATGAGAGAGAATAGGAAGTCGTGTGATTTCCTTCACATACTGAACCTGTTAAAAAAAGTTCAGCTCACTTTTTCCTCTGTGGCTTTGAACTTTTGCCTCTGCACTACCTGATTTGGGTTGAGACCTGAAGCAGCAGTGATGCAATAAATTATAAACTTAAAAGCTTTGTTCCACCTCTGGACATCAAGAAACATGGTGACTGATTTCATGATATCATGTGGCCGCTGGATGGTATAGGACTGCCCAGCTGGACTCAGTTATTTCTTCCTATGCAACGCAAAGTGACAACCCCTTGTTACTGCTACAACAGATATCCATGTGCCCACCCATTAACATGAATGTTGACTAAGTTCATCAAAGCAAGCTGAACTGCACAGCAACATTGAACAAGTACCAACAAAAGCAAGCTATTTTCATAGGTGTGTGTTTCATAGAGATCTGGAAGATAAAATTTCTCATTTTCCAGCAGCACTAGCATTACTTCCTTTGTTCGCCCTCTCAGCAGCATTTAATGCCTCCTTTAACTTTCTGGTGCTGTTTTTTTCACCTTTTGTCTCTGCTCATATTATGACTCCTGTCAGTCTGCTACCAAAAATGGCAGAAGCACATTTGTAAACACGTGCTGGGAAACTGTTGTATCTCATCAAATGGGCATAGAGATCAATGGGTCACTCTTTTTCCAGTCCTAGTACTTCCTTGCTTTCTTTTTTCATAACAAGTGGGGGAATAATGTTCAGGCGGATCATAATTTAACAAAATCATTCAGCAGATGTATGCCAGGAAAGCTCTCAGCTGCTGAAAGGCTTAACCCCAAAGCATTCTGAAACAAGATAAAAGCTTAAGCGTTTCCTCATCTCATGTTCACACCTAAAGATATGTGTGTACTGACCTTTCATATTGTTAGAACCAAAGCATGTTGTGAAAATCCCTCTGCAATTTAGCGCTACACAGAGTTTAGTCTGACTCATCTTTGAAAGCACATTTAGTTTGCTTCTTTGGGGTTCTGAGTGGGATTATGTTTTATTTTTATATAAATAAATATACTCTATTTGTATTTATAAATACATGTTTATGGCGGTATAAAAGTAAAAAATGATTAATGAAAATTGCAGTCTACCTGAATAAAAAAAAGAGTTGTTTTCTCTGAAGTCATGTTTCCAGACAATACAGCCCCTATCCAGCACCTATCCTACCTCTTCATCAGCACTATAAGACTGGTGCAAGAGGAAAAGTGGTGAACCACTGCCTGACATCTGACTCCCCAGGTACCTCTCCACTATTTAACTACTTCATTCATCCCCCTTCTCCCCCCACCCAGCCTGTCTCACACCCACTGACTCCTCAATTTACATCTTTACTGACTGCCTGTCTTGCATGCAGACCAGCCCAGTCGCTGTCTTCTTTACTTTTCATTCCATCTAGGAAGAGCACATGCCAACTGCAGAAACTTCCTCAGCCTGATGAAGGGTTTTTAAACCCAAAAGCTTGCTTAAATTTCTTTTCCAGCTATTTAAGTTGGTATAATAAAAGATATCAGATTCACCCAAAGAACCTTGTCTGCCTATGTCCTTAGACCAACACAGCTACAACCTACACCCCTTTGAACCACCCCACGCATTTTTCCCCACATGTTCTTTTTTGGGGTATCAGATCTAGAAGAAATCTGTAACTGGAATGGTCTTTTATGGCTTGAGATAAGAATTATTGGTGCAGAGACCTATAGTTGCTAGCCTCACTTCTGAGTACAGACTTATAGGGAGAGTACACACAACTTTCTGAAAGTCTCTGATGTACCTGTTTGCTCCTGTAAGAGGGAACACTAGCCCTGTTACCAGAAGACAGGTTGTCCCCTTTAAGACCAGAACTTTCTGGGCACAGCGTGCTGGTAAGGTGGGGGTTAAAAGCTGAGCCCGGCCAGCTAGTCAGGTGACCAGAAGGGGGCAGGCCAGGACTATAAAAACCCTGGGCTGGGTGGCCAAAGGAGTGTGTCCCAGAGTTCCACACAGAAGCTTGGTGAGTGGTCCAAAGGTTGGAGGAGGGGAACTATGGAGGACCCCGGAGAAGTGGCAGCAACCCCAGAAAAAGGACTGTAGCCGACAGTGAAGAGCAGAAGCACGAACCCCTGCATAAATGGAAGCTGGTGCGCTGCCTTCTTTTATCACATTTCTCTTGGTGGCAGTTATTGCCCATGGACAGGTCTGTTCATAAATTTTTGTTATTGAATAACACTGGTGGTTTGGATGAGGCTATTAGGGAAGGAGGAGGCCTCATTGGAGCCCCACTATAGTGTGGGAACTCCAGCACCTGCATAGGCGCAGTGTTCAGGGTGCACAGAGAGGGTGCAGTACTTGGGGGCACAGGCCCAGCACCCGAGAGGGTAAGCCAAAAAGGCCAGGGTGGCCTGGTGCACCTGGGGTGCAATGGTGTAGTTTGGGGTTTTCTGCACTGGAACGGTGGAGGTCCGGGGCCACTGCCCAGCTCCAAGCTTGCAACCCCCTGGCTGTGGGGCCAGTGGATGGGCTCTGGGCCAGGAAGGCTGTGCTCCAGATTGGAGCAAAAAGGAGGGCCACGAGCCCCAAGACTAAAGAGCTAGAACCTCAGAGTCAAAGTCTATCTGGTGGGTTTAGACAGGAAGGCTTAGCTAGAGAAAGACTGGGGTCAAGGCCAGTGGTCAAGGCCAGTGGTGGCAGAGGATCCCAGCATACAAAAATAATAGACAGTCTCCCACTTACAAAAACATAAGTATAAAATTTCCATCAAGACGTGGCAGGAGAGTAGATAGTGGGGCACAAGAAACCTTAAAGGGAACTCCAAGGGTGCCCCACTTAGGGCACGGATAACAAGGAAGATGGCGCTGGGGAGGGTGACCTGTTACAGCTCCCCTATTGAATCCTACACCATAATTCATCATGGAATCCCCAACCAATATAGTCCCCCACCTCTCTCCCTAGATCCATTTGTAAAAAGGCAGAACATTTTCCTACAGGCACTGAAACACTGTTAGCCAAATTTAAAAGCCATGCTCCATAACTCTTCAAATACCCCTTCTGAATGAAGATGACAAAGAAGTGCCTCCATCTGTAGGCCTTGCTGGGGCACTGATTAATGTATGCTGTTCACTCAAAAGCTTTGCTAAATCATTGGCCAAAGTAGGCCTCACCAGCAAACCTGACCAATGCATGAACGAACACCTCACAGAAACAAAAGTTGGCATGTGAGCCAGATGCGCATTCCTACCAAGAGATGGGAGGGAGAGATGATGGTACAAGGTAGGTTAGTCCAGTAGGATGATACAGCTGGAGTGAGAACACCCAGGTCAGAATGTGAAACAAGCTCATGGTAGAAGACAACTTGAGATGTTCAAGATACAGATGGAAAGCAATACATAATTTGTTTGGATCATTGTATAAAAAAACTAATTGAAAAGCAGGGAAATTTTGTAGTGGCCTGCAGAAGCCTGCATGGTGGCGTGCCAACTACCTTGTCACAGGTACAAATGCCTTAACTCCTGGTCTGATGTGCTTGTTAGGCTAGAATGTGCTAGGGCTGAGCTTGTAAACAAGAAACCTGGGTGAATCTTTGCTACTGAGCCAGGCCTGCAGTCATTCTTCAAGACAAGATTGGTGTTGGATTCTCCTGGCTGCAACTTGTCAACACCGCAGTTCCTGAGACTTCAGCACTGACAACGCATCAGTAACACCCAGGGAGGACAACAGCAATGATGACACTGTAACCCCAGACAACACCATCTATTATACAAGCTGAGGTTTCACTGAACTTGCAGCCTTTTTATGAAACTGCAAAAGGCCCAGTGCTTCCACCTTTACTACAGTATTATTTACTGAGTGGAACTGTTAAAGATACAGAGGAGTTGAGCTCTGCCTAGCCATCATAAGACTGGCACAATTGATTCCAGATTTGTATTTAAATATTTCAAAAGCCCCTTTAAACTTTATCTTCACTGATTCCTCATTTCATTCCCACTGGGAGATTGAACCTTCTTTTGAAATTAGTCTATGTACCTTTTAGAACAGAACAGCATTGGGAGTTTGATTCTGCTCCTAGTTCCTGTCGCCAGGGGAGGAATAGCATAAGGGAATACGCTGGGCCTGATCCTGACGTGAAGCGGCATAATCACGTTGCACCCAGTGAACACTATATCCATATCCAGACAAACTGCTATAAATGAAAGATCAGCGGAGCAGAAATGAGTGCCCAGAACCATAGCACATAAGGAGTTCCACAAAGCACTACAACAGGCTGGATTTCGATAACGGGCTCCGCAATGATCAGTTCTCTGCAAGCCAATTTCTCTCACAGGGGAAAAAGTATTAGACTAGTCAGGCTGTCTTTTGTGATGCCTGTCGGTTTAAATTGCATGACCTTTTAACTAGCTCTAAACCTCACCTGTCCAAGTCAATTTATTCATATGTCTATATAAAGCTTTGCATTTCCAGGGTTCTTTCACTGAGGAAACTAATAGAGAAAAGTTGGCAGAATATGCTAAGAGTAAGTAAACGTACAGGAGAAATACATCTGGCTGCGCATGGATTTTCCCATATTGTTCAATTGTATCATTTCTTTTGTTGCCTTTTGCTGAAAAAGTTCCTGCCTACAGCACCCCTTTATCTTTTTTATCTCTGCATTTGACTGGTTCTAGCAAGCTGAGATCTGTGGAACGTAATTAAATTAAATCTTTTTTCCTAATTGGATTGAGTCTGTGCAGTCATTGTCCATTTCCTTCAGGCTTTACAGAGTAGCGCCAACTATTTCCTATTGGATTTTGAGTTTATTTGTTTTAGTTGCAATAACAAAATGTTGTGTTTTACCTTGCCTTTTAGTGAGCTCCTGTTTGTTTTCCCTCAGTGCTCAGAGAGACTCCGTATTTCTCACAGGCAACATTTTGAGCAGGGAAGTTCCCTCTGGGTATGTTTTGTAGTTTGCATACAATGGCCTTCTTGTCCAATTTCAGTTATTACAACCATATTTTGTCCGTCTTGAAAACTCACCTTGACCCCAGCCAGCAACCCAGAAAACAGTTTCTGCGGTTCCCCTGCCTTCTCAGAAAGAGCAAAGTACTTTGCTCTTTCTCCTTGAAAGGTAAGTGTTGGCTTTTTTTTTTACAGGAAATGCCTTCCTTTCCTCTCCCTCTATTCCACCCCACTCCCAGTGCTTATCTCCCAAGGAACAGCAAATTTATGAGAGAGAGATAAAAACGATGAGCGTGAAACGTGGGTAAACACACACAGAGCTCAGAATTATGGGGCTAACAATATCACCAGGTTGCGAGAGCCCTCTAGTACCCAGCTTTTTTTCCCAACCAGCCCTTTTCATACTGATGTCTGACACGCTGTCTTTGCACTGTCATGAAGAAAGCAATGACCACTATGCCACCGTACACAGAGAATCCACAGAGGCATTTGCAGGCATCCATGTCTGAGATGGAGGAGGATTTTGCCCTTATGATCAGTTTGCCCAAGTTTAATAGCATCTGTTTAAAGAGCCCCATATGGCATGCTGAATATGCTTTGCAGGTTTCCATTGAATTAATAGCTCTTTAATTATTCAGAGCAATATTTAAAGGGTGCAGTAAATAACGATCAGACAATTGCATTCATTTTTAATAGGACTAGCCACCAAATTGGTTCTTTCCTCCCCACAGAACATTTAAGGGGTTTGGCAAGAAAATAAAAGTATTACTAAAAATTATCCAACCGAAACCTGAACATGTCAATTCAGGGTCACCTGGAAGTGGTAGTTGTGATTGCCTCATGGCCCACCCTTCTCTGTGGAGCTGCTTCTCTGATTATCCCTATTCATTTTTGTCAAATAAAAGTTAAAAGGTAATGGGGAAAGCAGACTGCTTTTGAGGGAAAAACCTGAACATCTACTTTGAAAACCCAGTTTGCCACAGAGAAACAGTTTCAATCAAGGTTTTTTAACCAGTCCTTTCTCACGTGTCAATGGAAGTGAATGCCAGCCCCATTCCTAGCATTTCTGCAATTCTCAAGACAAAAATGATTCATTTCTTTGAGGGATAAGAGGCTAGAGAACGAATCACCTAAGTTATTGCAGAAAAATTAAATCAAGTGCTGTTTCCTACTGCATCATGTCACTGCACTGAAGTCTTTGGGGTTACACAGGTATAAACAGGAGCAGAATTTCAGTGATATTTGTGCATCTGCATAGATTAATTATACTTCTTGCAGTTATGTAATGAGGTCATTGACCTGGTGGTTAGGGATGATTTGAGAATATCATTACCGAGGATCCAGGCCATGAAATGCTGATCCAAATTTAAAGTTCTTTGAGTTTCAGGCTTTTCACACAAAGGCCATTCATTTGCCCTGTGACATGAGGTATAACAGCTGGGTGCTACAACCGTAAGTGTAGTTTACACTAATATTTTCCATTTAACTACTCTTTTTAAAAAATCTTGCTAATGCAGATTAAGGGCTCTGTGGCTATCGGCCCTGGTGCAATCACTGAGAGAAACTTCGTGGTAAAGCTGGGAAGGCAAAAAAGCACCACCCAGCTGAAAACACTACATTGTCCATTGTGAGTCAGCACTCCAGCCTCCACTATTCTGAATACAGTGTTCACAAAATGCTCAAAATATAGACAACACTAGAAGCGAAATATCCAGTCAAAGCGATCCATCAGGAGCAGACATGCAAAGTCACTCCCAGTGACTAGTCTGTACATGGGTCCCATGCTTAGCTAGGAAAAGTTACACACAAACAATAGTTTCTAGAGTGAACTAAACTGTTCTGTCTCAACAATGTATCTTATCTTCATACCAAGGTTTGGTTTGAGTTTTCTGAAGTCTTCATGTGATAAATGATCAGCTTCTAAATCTTGAAGTTTTCTTTGCAAACAAGGGATGGGCTCAGTAGTTCAAAGAAATATGCACAGAAATATGCCAGATGAAGACAGTAATATTTCAACTGAAGAGGAACCTCTTTTCCAACACAGACCTAATGGTGAAAACAGAATCAATGTTAGTAATGCCCCCTAAAATCATTGACTTGTCTTTGTCTGGGAGCAGGGGCCTAGCAATATAAATCTCCTCAGAACATAACCTGAGTCTTAAGAGTCCTTGTTTCATAATTTATCACATTACATTTTGATTTGTATGAACTGTACATCTGGGTATCATTGGAAGAGTTGAAGTTAAAAGCTGTAATGGAATGCAGCACTTGTGTCTCCACTCCATAAAAGATCACTTTCATAGCAGCTCAGCCAAGTGAGTAAGAAAAGGTCTAGTGTAATTGTCAGTAAGGCCTCTGATTTGACTGCGCCTTACGTTTCCTTTTAAAGATTTTCATTAACAGCATAATGTCTGTTTAGTAGCAACCTCCAGCAAAACTGCCATTTTTCTCATATTTGTGGCTTTCTAGTGCCAAATTATAGAATTAAATGGCTCAAGAATTGTAGGTTGTTGGTTTGTTTGTGGCTCAGACCTTTACTTCTCATACTTTTACTAATATACTTTGGTTCTTGATGTTTATCTCATTAGCTATAGAAGAAAACACAAAGTTGTTGATTTAGAATTAATTGCAAACAGTAAATAATACTACGTTGTAATTTGTCAAATTAATTCACCAAGGCACCAGCATTCGTTTCATGCTTCTGTACTGCCTAATGCATCATATACTAAGGAAGAGTGGTGAACCACCCTAAGCATTTTTCCCCACATATTCTTTTTTTGGATATCAGATCTAAAACAAGTATGTAGCTGGAATGGTCTTTTATGGCCTGAGATAAGAATTATTGGTGCAGAGACTTATAGTTGCTGGCCTAACTTCCAAGCACAGACCTATAGGGAGGGACAAACAGCACTATGGACACTGCCCCAGGCAGTCAGCAAATCACTATGGAAGTGCCAATGTCCCAGTAGAAAGGTTACACATAATTAGGAGAACATAGTTTGCATTTCTATAGCTGTAGGAATACAGTTGCAAAAGTTTAAGAAAAGCCAGGATTTTGGAGCACATGAATATCTGACAGTTCACAAAAGGCACTGAAGCATGGTACAGTACATTTACCTGAGTTTCAAACACAGAGCAAGTTAAACATCTGAAGCTTTGCTTTCTACTGCTAACCTAGGATCATTTGAGTGACTAAGGGAGAGTAATTTTTCTCTTTTAGGTGGATATGAGGAATTCTAATATGCTTAACAACTATTATAACTTTATGTTAAGGAATAAAGAGCTAAAGTCTGGGAGATCTCTCCTTGTAACGTGTGATGGATGATTAAGAGACACTGAAAACTTCAGTGTCTAAATGGAATTTCTCTCTGCAAGACTTCATTACAAAATGAATGTACTGCTTTAATGATAATGAGATGATATTATTTATACAGACAGTTCCAGCAGTTCCCAAAGAGGAGTAAATGTTGTACTCGTACTCATAAAGGCCTGCCTGCTCATTATTTGGCATTAATTTTATTACAGAATAATTACCAAAGGAATATTTGGATTTACTGTTAGTAAGGGTATTTGTAAATGAATTATGAATCTAATACAACAAACGTTCTGCTCCCAATATGAACTCAAAATAGTGTAGATTACTTTTTCCTTGTAGTGCTGTTTCTGATTTTGAAAGCCTCATAATGTATTGCATTCAAGAATTAGAAGAGAACAAATATTTACACAATTTCCTTTGTGCATATAGACAAAAAGACTAAGAATTAGGCATATATTCTTAAGGATGGTAATGTAGCAAGTGCCCATATAGCCTGAATATTGACTTAGGCAGTTCATAATACTAAATATAGGTCTGTCTGAGTAATTGCTAGTGAATAATTTATTTAACTTGTGCAGCCTCTTTATCTGTTCATGAATCACCCACAAATGGCAGATTATTCATTATTCTAAATTGGTGATTCTCAAACTGCGGTCCATTGACCACATGAAAAGCTGGCTGGTCACATGGTGCTGACCCTCATCTTGGTTTTCAGCTGCTTCTACAGGTCCCCATTGTCAAGGGGACACACCTCAAGCCCGGTCTTTATACTGGCTCATCCCCTTGTCCATGGGCAAACCACCCGCTTCATTCTTCTGCCACACCTTGTTGTTAATTAATCCTAGTGTTAATAGGTGGGAAGCTGCCCTTCAAGCACCCAGCTATAAGATGTGCAGTACATACATGCTCTGACTTCCCCTTACACACCTCGTAGATGGCATCTTAATCAGCCTCTTACTCTACACGTGCCGGTATCCTCAGCTGTGTAGTACACGACCTCCCACGAAGGCCCTACTCGCCCTGGTATCCTCAGGTGCACACCACATGACCTCCCAAGACGACTCTGCTTGCCCCAGTATCCTTAGCATACAGTGCACTGCTTCCTGTGAAGGCTTGGCTCTCCCATCAGTATCTTTAGTTGCGCATCACATGCCCACCCATGAAGGCTCAACTCTGCCTTTGGTATCCTTAGTCACACAACACATGCCCTCACTCAAAGCTCGATTCTGTCTTCAGCTGTTACCCCACATATGCCCCCTCTTTGGGACTACCTTTCACTTGGGCCCTGATATACTGCCCTTGCTAGGGTTCTCACCAACACATTCACTCTTGTGCAGCCCTTCAAGTTGCCCCCTGCAACCGCACTCTGCACCTGGTCTCCACACTAAAATAAACACTCTGCCCTCTTCCTAGGGCCTGGGGTCGACCACCCCTGCAGGCTCAGGTGCCCGTCCTCAGCATACCTGGCTACCACTCTGCTAATGAACCCACTGGATGGTGGAGGCTGGGGTTAAGGCACCACTACCTGCCTTTCACCAGGGAGGTATCAGGCCTGGCATTTCTTGGGGACTCCCTTGCCACAAGGAGTCCCACCAGGCCACCCTTCCCCAGCAGGGTGCAGTACCAGGTCATGCCCAGGACAATGGGGCCTCCTCCTTCCTCATAGCCCCATCCTTACCTCCAAGATGTTTCTGGGGCAGTGGCTCAGCCCAGTGTTGCTTCCATGGCTGCTACCCACAAACTGCCCCCTCTACCCTGAGGACTGGGCTCTAAAATAGCCACCATCAACCACCTGCTGGCACTCTGTTCCAGCCATTAAAGTGACAGAGCACTGAAGCTGATCCATCACACCCAGGAACAAAAAGCTGATGTGTGGAAGATAAGAACCAGTGTCTGGGCAACTTTTCCAGGGAAGAAGGAGACTTTGCCCAAGAAAAGCACAGAACAGGAGGGTCAATGGGGAAAGAAAGAGAAATACCAAAGACTGGAGAAGAAAGTTTTAAAGAAAGCAAGGTTCATACCACTGGGCTTCAAAAATTTAGCCAAAGTAAAATGTAGTAGGCCAAATTGTCAGCTGGCATAAATTGGGCCAGCTTTATTGTCATTATTAGTAGTAGTAGTAATAGTAGTAGTAGTATTTTAGAGCTCAGGCAGCAACTGAGGGCTTGATGCAGGAGTTACTGGATGAGGTTCAATAGTCTGTATTATGCAGGAGGTTAGACTTCAGTGATCATAATTGTTCTTCTGGCCTTAAAACCTATAAAAGGCTACTTTATGAGCTGAATCATTTATCAGTGCACAAGCACTGCAGGACTGGGACCACCCTGATAGACTTAATTTATCTCCATTTATAGCTAAACTCAATTTGGAACATTTTGAAAACCTTGCTGATACAAAGCAGTAAATCAAGACATTTCTAAACATATTAAAGGATGCATGCAAGAAAAGAATTAATGCCTTATCTTTCCAATCGGAGGGTCGACACCCTGTGGTGTGGAGGCAATATCAGAAAGGTCTACCACTGCTCTCCATTCTGCCACAGATAATAAGGAACATTAACACATATGCCAGAACGAAGACTCTTGCTCAGGGCTTTCTGGATATGGCATTCTTCACTGCTAATGCCTCACAAATGAAACACCTTCTGCAACAAGGAACTGATGCACGGTTTTATTACTTTCTTTTTGTCCTTCTGGTAAGTTGTGTTTAACACTGACTGTTTCTGAAAACAAGGCATACTTTCAATCTGTTATAGAGCCCTTCAGCTGCTAGGACCTTTGCTGCTTTTTGGAATGATGGAAGTGAATTTCACTGAAAAAATTAGGAAAGGTGTTAGACCTGTGTCCAAAGGAAGTGGGAATACATTTCTGGGAGAAGAGCATGTTGGCTGAGTAGTCATAAGGGCACAGTTCTAAGAGCCTAGAAAAAGGGCTGTGGTGATCTTTGCTGTTTTTCTTTGTTATTTAAGCCCTGTAAAGGGACAAGTTGAACTTTGCCTCCCATTTGGATTGTGTGCAAGCAGGATGTTGGAAAAGGCCCTTATTTAGATGCAATCCCATTTAGAAGACCAAATCCTTCTTACTCACAATTCAAAGGTTCATCATTTTATTGGTAGGGTGGGAGGAATACAACTGAAGAATTTTGCAGGGGTTGTGGTTTAACTTTTTTTTTTTTTGTAAATAATGTTCTCATGTGTAAAACATGTATGAATACTGATCAACCTCTTAGCTGCAAAGGGGAGCAGGCCCATACATTTGTTGACCACAACCCCTGGTGTAAGTAAAAAGTGCTTTTGAAAACACTGTCTCTGGTGGTATCATAGAAATTATAGAAAAGTAGGGCTGGGAGGGCTTAGGAAGTCATCTTGCCCAACCGCCTCTTCAAGGCAGGATCATCCCTATCTATATCATCCCAGGCAAATATTAGTCTAATCTCCACTTAATAAATTCCACTGGTGAAAATTCCACAACCTCTGTGTCTTCCAGTGCTTCACCACCTTCATAGACAGAAAGGTCTTCCTGCAAGCTAACTTAAATCTCCTTTGTTGCAATTTAATCCCATTGCTTCTTGTGCTATCTGTTGTAGACATAGGGCACATCTGCATGAGATGTTTACTGGAGAACTGCCTAATTATCTCCACAGTAAAGTCTCAACATATACACGTGTGGCCCCATTAGGCCACAGGAAACTATTAACTCCACTGCAGGTTAGTACTTGTAAATACAAGTATTATCCTGTGGCAGCGTGCTGTAGTGCACAGCAACACAAGTGGAGATGCTAATGGGGCTGGCTGGGGCACAAGGGTGCTTCAGTGTGGGGGCTGCCTGCCAGCTAGCCCCACACTAGAGCACCCTCATACCCCAGTCAGTCCCTATACAACACCTTGAGTCAGGTTGGAGAAGCCCTGGACTGCCAGACTGACCCCAGGCCCCCCCTGCCAACCAGGGCTGCTCCAGCCTGGCTCAAGGTGCTACATTGAGCCAGACCTGGGCATATGTGAAGATGCGGCACCTGGGAGCAATAAACTCTGGCAGAGTAACCGATGGAGTTTATTGCTTCATATTAATTTCACATGTAGACATGCTCATAGAGAACAATTGATCACCATTCTATAACAAACTTTTATGTATTTGAAGACTGTTAACAAATCCCCCCAGTATTCCCTTTTCCAGACTAAATAATCCCAATTTTTCCAACCTTTCATCATACACCATGTTTTCTAGACCTCCTGTCTTTCTCTTTCTCTTCTCTGTCCAGTATATCTACTTCTTTCTTAAAGTGTAGTACCTAAAACTAAGCCCTCTCCAGTGCTGAGTAGCATGAAAGAATTATTTTCAATGGCTTGCATACAATACTCTTATTTAAACAGCCCAGTATGCTACTTTTTTTTCCAACAATATTATACTGTTGATTCATATTCATCTTGTAGTCCACTATATCCCCTGGGTCCTTTTTACAGTACTGCAGCCTGGCAGACCAGCAACTTGTTCTTTCTTCATTCCATTTGTTTCCCACACACACAGAAGAAAAGACTTACTTAGTGTGCTCAGCCAAGACATGCTCTTTCATACTGACATTAATACCACCTTATGTCTATTGGAAATGCCTTGTCTGTTAACTTCTAAGACTGCATTTAGTTTTTTCATAGCTGCATCACATGTGTGGCTCATAGTCATCCTGTGATCAAACTAATGCACCCTAGTCATTCCTCTTCTCCTCCTCCTCCTCTGTCATTTCCAATTGTTGAGCACATGGGCTAGTTGTTAGTCCCTGAGTGGATGATGTTGCCCCTTCTGCTATTAAATTTTATCCCATGTCTATAATTCCAGCCTGCAAGGCTTTCCAGTTCTTTGTGGATTCTATTCTGATCCTTTCTATATTGACACTGCCTCAGGACATTGTCATCAGCCAATTCCTTAAGTACAGTCCTACTTTTGTGCCAAGTTATTAATGAAAATATTCAATAATTTTGATCCCAAGACTCATCCTCCAGGAACTCCACAAATAACCTCCAGTAAATAGTTCCCCCTTCAATATGACCTTCTGTTGTCTCCCTTATAATCAGTTACTTATAGTTTTTTGTGCTAATTCCCCTCTTCTCCAGCTTGATTAGTAAGCAACAGATCAAATGCTTAACTGAGGTCTGGATGCATTAGGTCTACTGCATTTATCTTGCCCAGAAAAAGAGTTTTCTTATAAACACGAGGTTACTGGGTTAGTGCATTTTATCCCATTTTCCACTTACCTCTGTCTTTGATTACGATTTCCTTCAAAATTTGTTCTGAAGCCTTGCGTACTATTGAGGTCACAGTGACAGCTGCCCAGAACACTTTCCTCCCCTTCTTTCTTCATATACATGCTGTATGTGCTAGTCCCAGTCATACAGCATGACCCACAACCTGATAGCTTTATTACAGTTCCTTCCATTTAGATTACAGACTGCCAGTTCTGTCCACCTTATTTGATCACATTAAGCTCTTTAAGTATTCCTCCTTGTTTGGATACATTTTCCATTTCCATGCACTCATCCTGCTGTTAAGACATCCTGCCTATATCACTTTCCAATTGCTGTTCTTCTTCTTCTTCCAGTGAGTGTGTGGCATATGGAGAAATATCAGGACTTTCAGTTAATCAAATATGAGTGCCAGAGAACCATGTTCCCTGCCATATTCCTCCAGTAAGAAGATGGAGAAATGGTACTTTCCCACATACATACTTTAAGAATAATATTGAGGACCAGATCCTAATTAAAATGTGCTCCTCACCTCAGAGTAGATCTTGTGTAGAAGGAGAACTTCTCCTGAAGTAGTAGCTGCATAAATAAATAAAACTTCTCTTTTCAGTTTTGTATATAGTAGTGCTTTTTCCTGTAAGAACCTAATCTAGCATATTAAATTAAGTCAAATAATCCTCTTGTCAGTATAAAAATAATTAGCACAATTTTTTAAAAGACCACATTACAGAAAAGAATTGTTTTTAGAAAACCAAAGGAAAAAGAAAAGAAAAAAGCAAAAACAAAAAAAGCCAAAGCTTTCCCTTTCCAGTATTATTTTAATGAGCTGAATTGTAATGGGTTTAAAATTGCAATTAAAAGACAAAAGCACAGAAATGCCCCATTTTAATTTTAAGCCATATCTACTACTATTAATGCTGCTAATAGCCTCCACAGCCATTAGTATTAAGTGGCCTAAAAAGCAGACAAAACTCGATGCTTAAACCAAACCATACACAAAGATAGATAGATAGATAGATAGATAGATAGATAGATAGATAGATAGATAGATAGATAGATAGAAAGTAATAAACCCCCTTCCTCGCAGCGTGTCAGATATGCATACCCATCTCCTCTGGGTTCAGCCTCTCTGTCTGAGGCTGTCTCCTCAGGTGTGTTTGCAGGACCTGGCCCCACAGACCATCTCCACAGCTGATCTATCCAGCGGCAACGTCTCTTAGCTCACTAAGTGCAGACACTGACCCAGTGGAAACTGGAATGTGACTAAGTATCCCTGCATATCTAGCAATAGAGCTTCTATCATTATGAATCAGTCAGATAGTTTTCTCTTTAGGAAACAGTCATGTATATTCCTGTACTCTCTCTCAGAAAAACAAAAATCCAAGCACATTTTAAAGTCAGTCATGGGAACCTTACAAAATAAAAGCAAAGCAACATGAATGAGCAAATGAGAAATGAGCAAAACATACAAGAGGGGAGCTTTTATAGCCTCCTGAGGGTCAAAATACACGTTGTTTAATGCACCTTTTCTACACTGAGGACTTTAGCCATCAGTGTAGCTGCATCAGTATCAATCCTTAAATGAGACAGAGCAAGCTGACACAAGCCAAGATTGGCCCCAGGTCCACTTGCTCCTGCTATAGAGAAGGGTGATTCTCAGGTAAGCTAAAACCTGAAGATTTGCTTGAGTAAGAGTAGGAGGATTTGGCCCAATGCTTATAATACCCATTTAGAAGCTTACACCTTTGTTTTTTCTTATGTAAATCACCTTCTTTTGCATGCTGTCACTAATCATTTATGCTATAATAACACCCAAGAGTTATATTACTGTGGGTTGGGGCCCATTGCATAAATACTCCATGCCTTCTCGCCTTTTAAAAGGTCATGAAAAGAATCAGGATGTCTTTAACAAATATTCATTGCATACGTTGCTTTACCCTGTCAAAGTATAGTAGAGTATCCCTCAGCAATAGCTAATGATGTCTTCAACAATGTCAGCACGCTGCAGGATTAAAGTTTCTTTGGTTGGTTGTTTACAGCAGCTGCTGCAGAGACAGAGGAGTGAACATAAAACACTGATTCTGTTCCTAAAAAGAGAGCAAATTTCTTTTGTAATTCTTTGATGTAGTACATTGTAACAAAAACAAACCACACAGAGCACATTCCTCCCACCGAGGCGCAAGGGGAGTTACAGCTGAGAAACACCTGCAGGATTTGCTCCATGCTTTTAAACTGTTTTAAGGCAATACAAAGTTTTCTGGAAGCCCAGATTGGTTAAATTTTGGATGTAAAAACTTAAGCACAAACTTTCAGTGTGAAATCAATACTCAGAGTTACCTGTGAGCTGTTCCTGGGCTTGATCCTGAAGATTATTAAAGTTAGGGATGATTGCCAGATTTGGCGGGAGAGGTCTAGAAATGACAACATGGCAAATCTTCCACCATCCTTCACTGACCATTCATGCCAGCATACTGCATTTCACACAGTGTTTGACATCTGATCACTGTTCCTAAGTCTTTTTCATACACTTCTAGACCATCAGGAACTCTTAAATTTCCTACACACACACACGAACACTATACATATATAATATATAAACACATACATACATGTACACGTGTGTGTGTATATATATATGTGTATATGTATATGTACATGTGTGTGTGTGTGTGTGTGTGTGTGTGTGTGTGTGTATATGTATATACATATATACATATATTTCCTTTGCATATGCATGCATGGTAGACCTGTAAGGCCATATGATTTTAAATGGATGTGCACAATCGCATGCCTAATATATGAGTGCCAGTCAGGCATTTAGATATACAAATTGCCAGTTTTGTTTTTTACTGATGATTTATGCAAGCATAATCATAGTAACCACACAGTAGTCACCAAGCAGGTGGGCATATTTTTCACATACTATTGCATATAATATATCAGTGCCTTGATGTTAATCCTTCCCATTAAGGTAATAACTGAACAGCTAGTACATGGCCACTCTGCAAAGAGAAGGACGGTAGTCTAATAAAAGACGGTGACATGTTGACTTGGTCTGGATAGAGCTATAGCACCCAACACATCTGGATTTTGTAGCAGGTATGTAAGGGGCCTCCCCTGCAGCAGCAGAGCCCTCAGTTATGCTGCTGAGGAGATAAACTGCGGTTAGGCTTATCTCAGGAATGAAGTAATAAGGAAATCCTGTGAGGTGCCCGCAATATCATGTTCATGACCCCAGTTTCTGTCATGCTCAAGAGCAGTGGCTTGAGTTAACCCCAGGGTCTCCTCAACACTTTGTTCTTGGGGTTGCCATGCACAGAGCAAGAGCCGGTGGATGGAGCTCATTTCAGCAGCAGAATGACTTAGCACTCTGCCACCACCGTTGGGACATACCATTCTCTTGGGAGGCCGTCACTCAGGACAAATAAAGTAGATCTCAAATGTAAAACATCCTTGCTTAAAGTGATGTCTCTACCAAAAAAGAAAACCCTTCCTTTAACATGCCTCTAAAGCCAAAAGAATCCACTCCACCTTCCCCTGCTGCAACAGAGACAGCTTAACAAATTTAAATAATTTTGTGTAAAATATTCCTATCTAAGACAGTCATTTGTATGCTGGATTTTCGCTCAATGCAATATGCAACAGCTGAGATACCTTATCATACCCTGAAAGCTGACACTATAAGGAACTCCTAAAAATATTACACAGATTTTGAATAGCAAAGAACATTCAGAAAAGTAGCTGGCAAGCAGCCTCTCGAACCATTTTTAAAAGCAGACACCATTTGCTGTTTCACAGTGTTATTAAGTGGAGGGGGAAATCCTGTGTGTAGCATCCATTTTAAGTGCAGCTTTTTAAACAGCTTAATAAAAGGGGAAATAATCTTAAAATGCAAAAAAAAAAAAAAAGAACAAAATACTTTCCCCCCCTTTTTGGCTGCCTTAGGGTTAATTCCCCCATACAGGAATTTTCTAAGAGAATCTACTACCAAAATGCAAATCTGATAAGATAGCAGTGTTGTGTTCTGCAGAGTTTGCTCCCATTGAAAGCATTACAGAAGCACCCCTGACCCCTCTAGTCGGCTGGCTTAGCAGCATCTTCAGAGGTGCATTAACGATGGCCTTTCTCTTCCCATCAATTATTATTCATTTTGTGGCGGCACCTGGATCTCCTCATGCTAAGGGATGATCATCACAGACTAGCAAAATGGTCTCTCCCTCAAAGATTTACAGTTTCATTGGGCCATGAGTCCAACCCTGCACTGACAAATGCATTTTTAATGCATCTTACAACTTAATTGAATGTCAACAGTGGGACAATGGGTATCTCAGTTTAAACACAGAACTAACTTGGTCCAGTGTCCACAGCCGCTAAAAGATGCATCAAAACTCACAGTGCCAAGTGCAGACAAATTAGTTTTTACTTTGCAGATTGCTGCCTTTGACTTAGATACTTACTAGTTCTGAGGTTGATTTTTTTTCCAATTCAAGCAAATCTTGGTATTTGTATAGTGGCATCATTAAGGAAAGCTGCACTTTCAAATATCTCTTCTTTTCAAACAAAAACATAAGCTTTCTTTCCTGGCATGCTTCCTGAAACCTTTGTCTGGAATTAGATCTGGATTTCATAAAGAATCAGAAGTAGTGTATAGCTTGATAAAAAAATGTTTTTAAAAACATCTTTCACTCCTGACTCCTAAATCCTTTATTTGTTGATGATAAAAACACCCTCATTTTGCCAGTAGTGTATTGCTGGTGTTCAAGGCTTTGTAAATCAGAGCTTTACTTTTTTTCTTCAATTTCTGTTCACATCCAGAGATGTTAAAATGGGTATTGTAATATTAATTGTATCAAGAGATGCTGAATTTTTGTCTCCCATCTCTGATGTTTAAATTGCAGTGGATAGGGGGAAGTTTCCAGGTGTCCTTGCAGGCAAGTAGCTTGCTTTCTTCATCGATAAAGAAAATGATTCCTCTAAAAGACAGCAAAAAAAGTCTTGGGACTTTGGCTGTGAATAATACCACTGCACCAGTGGTAGATTCAGGTTTTTGACTTGTGGACCATGTTTAAATGAGTCTAAGCCAAATCTAAACTGACAAAGGAAATCTGTCCTCTGAAAGCTCAGCCCTTTAGAAAATGTCTTGTTTATTTTGGGCTAATAAGAGCTGCTGTAAACTCTGAAGATTTTTAAAAATATATCAGAAGAAGGAGGTATTTTTAGATTAAGATTTTAAACACAAGAAGAAATGGAAATCAAAACAGTGTTGGCCCAGCCTAGCTAGGAAAATGAAACAAATCCATATTGTTATTCTGCCAGCCACAAACCATTATTTTTTCATTCCTTCATCTTTACTTGTCACCTGAACAATGGGTACCCAACTAAGTAGATTTGATGAAAGACGAAATGTTTTAAGCTCCACCGTGAAGCAATGAAAGGCATAGAACTAAGGGTGCAGACAGAAGTGGCAATTTTCACCCAATCTGGCCACACAAAGTAGTTTATAGCTGTGACCAGACACACACACGGCTGCAGACAGCTTCAAAAATAGTTGATGGGGTGAAAATCTGACCATGAAGGTGTTTCGAAACAGAGTATCCTTCTGTGCTGCCTGTCGGCCTTGAGATGTTTTCAGAATGGGAGGGAGCAAAGGGAGAGGAGGGAGTTCTGTCTGGGGGGTTTTCAGACCCTGCTGGAGGGTGGGGTGGGTGTATTGGTGTCCCCCCCCCACCCTTAAGTGCGTCCACCCCACTCTCCAGAGCTGGCTGAGGAACCCCCTACAATGAACTCCCTTGGCTCCCTTTCCCCCCTCCCATTCTGAGACAGGGATAGTCTGGGAAAGAGGAGGAGCCATAGCTAGGGGAAACCAGTACATGCCAGCAGTGGCTCTGGCTAGAAGCCATGGGGTGCTAGAGCAAGCCCTCTCTTCACTTCCAGGGTGCTGAGCTGAGGTGGGCATGGCCAGGCCCCACCAGGATACTCTGATTAGGGAAGGGCTCCTCCCCGCCTCATGACCAGCCCAGCAGGCAGTTGCCAACATAGTGTTTATCACCCCTAACTCAATGTTTATCAGCTCATTAAGAAAATAATAGTCTCTCTCCATTAGTTCAAGCTCTTAAACAGCTTTTCCAAGGGAGGACATTACCAGCTACCTGCTGATTCTGCCTATGTCCCGTCTGTCACAGTATGAAGGTAGCCAGCATGTGGTCTGCTAGCTAATGAGGAGAGGTGTCTGTGCAGAGGGGACTGGGGAATCCCTGCTTGGTGAGGGGAGGGAGGAGCATGGGGAAGCCAGGCAGATGCCTGCAGTCTCTGCCAGAGCTGCAGCCAGGGAGCAGAGGGGAGGGACCAGCCCTGCTGTGGAGCAGAGCGCCCCGCACAGCTCAGAAAACAAGCCAGGATCCTAGAGAACTCTGGTTTAACTTAAACCAGCAAGGGGTCTGGGATAGTGCATAAACTGGTTTGACCCAAATCAGTAAAGTCTGATACTACATTCAGCCAGGTTTATCTCAAACCAGTTTCAGCCATTTTCAAACCAGTTTATGTGCACAGAACATCTATTCTGTTACAGGTTTGAACCAGTTTCTGATCACTTAAACCAGTTTATGTGTAATATCTGTCCCTAGCCTAACTGTCTTAAGATTTCCTGTAATCCAGGATGAGGACACATAAGAAATACCTCAGTCTTGTACCTTAACCTTGATCCTATTCTCATAGAGTTCAAGAAGAAATTGTCCAATGGCTTCTACAAGGGCAAAACCAAGTCAACAGTGTTTCTTTTTTTTATTATTTATTTTAAAATGCATTGCCTCCCCTTCCCCAACCATTTCTGACCTTTCTCTCTCTCTCTATTCCCTATAGATAAGTATAAGTAACCTCAAAATTAGGATAAGCTTTAAGCATTTTTATTTTTGGTGGCAAGTTTTGGTTTTGGATATTCATTGTTTTATAATTATTAGGTTTGTATTAATTTTTACTGTTCTATATTGTATTGTTGTCATTTTTGTATTGATTTTTGTTGTTTCACATGGATATTGTATGGTTTAGGCCTGTGTTTGTAAGTGAACCAAAGTAATGTCAAGTTTCCATTTTATATGTCAAGCCTCCAGCTTCTGTCCTCTGCCTGGGCATCCCATGTTGCAACAATATGATTCACTGTACCTCTCCCATGTAAATTGGTTCCCAGATGAATGAGAATAATTGGGTATGACTGAGATACAGTGGTAGCAGGCCTCTAC
This sequence comes from Gavialis gangeticus, assembly GCF_001723915.1. Lineage (NCBI taxonomy): Eukaryota > Metazoa > Chordata > Crocodylia > Gavialidae > Gavialis > Gavialis gangeticus. Next base: position 25,652,693 of record NW_017728998.1, on the reverse strand, counting down.
TGAATGGCCTGTAATGACTGGGCCATCACCTCGCATTGATTCATCCAGGAACTACAGACCTCACCCGGGAGCAGAGACAAGACCAGCATTTGCAAAACAAAAGACCCTGCAGAACCAGCAACCCTATCATTGTACCCCACCATTACAGACACCCGAAACTGCACATCCCTGCTTGGAGCACACATGCTCAGTACACCAGGGGCTGACCCTTGCCTGGGCATGCCTCCTGTCACTAGGGTCACACACAGTCTGCCCCTATAAAGAGGGGCAGTGAAGACAGACCCAGTGGAAATGCCATTTCCATCTGGACCAGACCAGCTTCATGTCACCTATCCACACCAGAGACCCCAGCTGGCCATCAGGGATCAACTTCCAGCCTGGGATAGGTAGATATTACCTTCACACCTTCTCCTACAATTTGGACTCTCTCCCTCTCTCTCTGTCTCCTCCTGGACTTCAGTGGACTTCAGCTCCTGCACCAAGCCGCTCTAA
>NW_017728998.1:25649320-25651731 GCF_001723915.1 Gavialis gangeticus | reverse complement strand
GGTATATGTGTAAATTAGTGAATACACACATATATATTTATAGATATAGATATTGTGTGTGTGTGTGTGTCTGGTATATAAATTAGTAATCCACATATGCGTATTGAATGTGCAGGTGTTGGTAACTGGTAACTAATTCTGTCTAAATTTGGTGTGTGTAGTGTGTGTGAACCCAGACTAGTTATTTTGAACGTGTGTATATCTGAGTTGCTAGTCTGAGAGCGTGTGTGTGTGTGTATATATGGCATTGTGTGCATGATTTTTATGTGTGCATGTGCAGTTGTACACCATGCCCTCCTGTCTAACAGCGCAATATTGAGATCCTGAGCATTGGCCTCACGCCTCAGGGCAACAGGCCTGCAAGCAACATACCCACCTGCAAGCCAACAGACCAGATTTCCTCCCCACACACATAGTTACAAACATTAGAAGATTACGGATACAAAATTTTTTTCAAATAAGCTAAAAGTCAGAGGGCCATCAGAGCCACTTCTCATTCTGTTGCACCTTGAGGGAGTTGAGATTTGTATATATTAAAATATGTAAATATAATTACTTATTTTTATAATTATATTTAGAGCCTCCAAATCACCCATATAATTTTCAGGTCTACCTGACCCTAAATCTACTAAATCCTATGTTCACTGAGTTGCCCTTTATTTTGTATCCCCATGCAATATTTCCATCACAGTGAGGCAGTGTTGTAAAGATACTTTAGGAAAACAAAGCCTTCCATCAATTTAGCAAAACATTAAGCAAAACTTGGTGATGATGAAAACCCCAAGTTTTGAAGTCAGGATAAACCTCCTAAAACATTAATCATTGTCCAAAGCTAAAGAAGATAAGAAGCTTCCAACATAGAAACACATGTTGACTTCTCCCACTTGAAACTGCATCTCTCTTGAGTGTCCTGACTCCCATTTTTGGAAGGTAAGCCAAAAGGCTGGCTGCCCCATCCAGTGTCAGTTATTTGGCCTGCTCGCTCCTTCATGAACAAACATGTCTTTTTTTCTACCCCTGCCCCAAACTCCCTCCCTTTCATCTTCTCCCTGGGATGTCTCTTCATTAGCTCTGTTGAGGAGTTCATGGTACTCCCCACCTAATGTTCTCACTTCATTCTTCCCCAAAGTGGTTCATCCTTCTTCCTCTCCACCTGGTGCATTTGAAAAGAGCTAACTTGAAGCTGCTGCTGGTAACTACCTCTCTATAAAAAAACCCAAAAGGAGAACTCTGCCCAAGTGCATACCACCTGGAAGCAATACAAACCAGGCCTCAACACTATCCTGACTTTGCATGGAGCGTACAGATTCAATCATGAGATTCCCAAGTATTCTTCTATCAGCTACTGAGCCCACAAGAAATCTCTTCACAGTTCTGTCATGGAAGTAGCAATGGTGGCAGACAGCCATCTCCCATTCAGATTCCCAGATCTATTAGTAGTATGTTCTTGTGCCTCTGTTGGTCGTAACTCGTTTCATTTTGGTACTATACGGTATGTATATACCACCGCCTTAGTAAGATCAGGCATGCTGTTGAAAAATAAATCAAAGCCTGAGGCTGGTGCTGGGAACACAGTAAGGGCCACATCAAACAATCTACTCCACAAATCTGTGAGCCAAGTGCACACAAAGTGGTATGAGTAGGCAGTATTTATTTCCTAGAGGTATGCCCAAACTTGCTAAGGGGGCAGGGTAGAGATATCCGTGAAGACCTGAGGAAGAGCAGTCCTCAGTAGATTGCTTGTCAGGCACTCACCTGTACGTATGGCCTGTCCAGCTCCAAACAACTCCCAGTTATGAGCTATTTACAGAAGGGGCACCTCTGCCCTACTCAACAGTACTGAGGAAATAATTCCCTTATCAGGTCATATCAGCAATAAGCCAAGCTGAGAGGTTGCGCCACCCCCACATCATCAGTGTAACCATCACACTTATTCTTTTTCTCTCTCTCATCTTTTGTGTAGCACAGACTTAACAGCTTATGCTCCAGCATGACTGCTTACAGCCTCACCTACTCTGTTCCATTTTGGAATAGTCTAGTTCTAAAATAGAGTAAATTGCAGATGTCGGCAATCTAGGAGTTGTCATCCTTAGGTGCCACTGGGAGGCATCCTTAAGTTAGAAAACATGCATGGGACATATTCTTTGGAAGTGAGTAAACATTTTACTCACGGTCTGTTTATCCCTCTTTGTTTGCAAAACAGTTCTCCTCCTTTCACCTTAATAAATAGAAGAATTAATGAAAGCTGCTTTTTTGGGCACCCTGAACTATTCCTTTTATATAACTGTCGAAAGGAAAAGTGAACAGGATTGCCAATTTCATTTATCTTTGTGATAGAAATGCAAAGTAAAGAATTTGTAGCAAGTTATGTGCACATCATAATAAAAGGGCAGCAAGAAGCCCTTTCCCAG
>NW_017728998.1:25635772-25644320 GCF_001723915.1 Gavialis gangeticus | reverse complement strand
GATTGCCAATTTCATTTATCTTTGTGATAGAAATGCAAAGTAAAGAATTTGTAGCAAGTTATGTGCACATCATAATAAAAGGGCAGCAAGAAGCCCTTTTCCAGCCAGTGCAATTTATTTACCTCTTTTCAAAATCAGCTCCTTATTGTGTGCCTACAAATCTGTATGCTCTGAATATGCATTCAGAAAGAAAGAAAACAGGATAACTTTGAAAGGGTATTACATAGGAAATTGCAAAAAGTACTTTATAATTACTTAGAAGTTTTGTGAAATTAGACAGTGTATTTTTATGCATTTTAATTGGGAATAAAAAATGCACTCAGCTGATGGCCATGGAAAACAAAAACAAGCATATGATTATAGCACAATATATGAGTTCACGGTGTGTTTGTAACACTATTACTTTAACATTCCAGTGCATTTCAATCATCCTCCAGCTAACTGTGGCAGCATTATTGATCTACAAGGGGTCAAAGAATATCGAAAATGATGATCCTGAGTGCAGACTTAGTGACAGGTGAGCAACAGTCAAGGGCTTCTAAGAGTGTCCTAGATCCACATACGCAATGCTGGGAGTTCCTCATGTGCTTCATAGAAAAGGCTGGGAATGAAATGAAGGGATTCTTATAGTTGACCCTGCATCTTGGAGGGCCAGAGTTCAATGTCCTGCTCCATCACAGAGCAGGGCATCTTATGTAACACTGGACAAGTCTCTTGTTCTCTCTGTACCTCAGTTCCCCATCTGTACAATTGGGATTATTCTCTAATGTAGTTTATTCTGTATATTCTGTGCATCTGCTTTAAAACTTTTGATTGCTCTATTTAGAAACAATGAGCAAAAGTCTTCAGCTCTGTGAGTGTCTCCAGCCCACTCTTCCCAGACATCAGGAAAGCCAGTCAGGTATGCTACACATGGTAACCTTGCTACCTTGACACAACCACATGGCTCCAGGATTCCTTATTACCACCTGTGCTTGTTTCCCAATTTGCCTCCATCAGTAGCAACATTCCTATGGAATTAAGTGAGGACAAGACTGGGCTCCAAACACCTGTTTCTGTGAAGTTAAGTAGCTGAGAAACGTCATGCTGTCATTTGCAGGACAGGGGCCTTAATCATTTACCTAATCATCATAAAGAAGGTTTTAAAAAAATCAGTGTTAGAATTGTTGTCAGAGTTTCAGAAAGTGTTTAAAAAGAGTGAAAGCAAGACCAAATCAGTTTTAAAAGAACGTTCTAGCACAGGGGTGCTCAACCTCCATCGCACAGACCAAATCCAGCCCACAGGGCTCACCTACAGGTCAGGAAGTTGGCAGCAGGGAGTGGTGGAAGCTCCACCCACCTAGGTCATTGCCCACACAGTGGGATCAGGGCCAGGCCATCCCCCATGCATCCACACTAGGACCAGGACTGAACTACTTCCTTCCCCACCAATTCCCCCACAACATTTGGATCAGAGCTTCTCCAGCTGCCCCCCATGCATTAGGACAGGCGCTGCCCTGCTCCAACCCACCTGATGCATCCAGACTGGGACCAGGACCAGGCTGCTTTTCCCTCCTTCCCCCGCCATGTCCAGATTGGGGTTGCTCCACCCCACCCCTGAACTGGGTGGATGGATCATGGTCAGGCTGCACAACCCCTGCAGCTGGATCTGGTACCGTCCATCTGGCCCATGGGGCATAAAGGTTGGACACCACTGTTCTAGCATTCCTTTCAGTTGTCCAAAAAATCCAGATAACATTTGTTGCTCTTCATGCTGCTCATAATGCAGAACTTCTTCCTCTCTATAAAGGTTTAAATAGCCAACCTGACTTAAGTTGCTTCTAGTTTACAGCAGTTATTTTAATAGTCTGTGAAGAGTGGTAGATTTGCATGGCATTTTGTCATGTAGACTAAGACACAGAGCCTGTACCAAAGGATTTACAATCATACATAAAGATTAGACATGAAACAGCAGTTCAAAGGAAAGGGTACAACGTAACAAGGGTTTTTGAAAGAGAGAGATCTGAGGGGTGCATTTCAAGGAGGTGGAGAGACCCGATGCAATGACTATATGAAGCCAACGAAGGCAAAGAAATGAAAAGACCAGTATAAGGAGAGAAGATGGAAAAGGACACTGTAATGAATTGACCTAGGAGGAGATGAGAATATATGTTTTTTTCATATGTACAAGTATTACATTTAGATCAACCTAACCATTTAGGTTGATCTAAATGCCCAGAAGTATAGGCATTCACAGTACTTAAATTGCCTGAAAAAATGGTGACCCTGATCTAAAGTTAGTTTACCTTAGAGGTAAGTTAAATTTAGATCAACCTGGGTTAACCTAATCCAAAATGGGTTAACCTGGTCTAGTGAAAGCCAGTAAATGTTCACAGCACAACCCTGTGCTGTTCCTATGCCCCCAACCCTGACCAGGCTATTTCCAACCCTGACCACCCACTTCCAACTCCTCCCCACCAGGACTGAGTAACCTGTCCCCCACCCCTGCAGACCTGCCAGCCCCTCTCCACCCCCCAGTTACTTATCTTGGTTTCCTGGTACCACTCCCAGCAGTGGTGAATTGCCTTCATGTGCCTCTTCTGGTTTAGATATAGGTGGCTTAAAGTAAACTGCCTAAACCTAAACCAGGTCCTGTGAATGCTTGTTCACACCCTAGATAGCATAAGATTGTTCTAGCAACAGTGTATTGCATATTATGGAGAAGGGAAGAAGCAAGAATCCATAGAGGAAAACATTACAATAGGCAAGGCAAGAAATGGTCCTGGCACGCACCAAGTTGGGTTCAGGTTTAAAGAAGAAGCAGCAGTCAGATGGATTAAAATGTGTAGTTGCCAGTGGGGCCATAGATGGAAGAGTGGAGAAGGTAGAAGAAGAAAAAGGAGTGCCATGTAGTTCACTGTCAGGGCAGACACCTTTTCCACTATCTCCCAACACCAGAACAAGTCCAATGATGAAATAACAATAATTCATGACTACAAACAACTCTGCCTCTGGTTTACTTTCACTGGTATTTTATTGTATTTACAAAAGCCTGACAAATCTAACCAACCATTAAAATCTGTAATCACACTGACAAGAAATGTACAGGCTTTGACTGAATATGCACATGTAAGTGCAGATGAAGAAAAATAAGTTGAACTTCTGATTCTCAATGAAGAGAGAGAATAATGTGCTTAGACAGTTTTAGTAATTTTCCATGTATTAACTGCTACTGTAGTATTCTTTTCATTTATGTTTATAGTAATGGCAAAGTACAGATATACAGAATGCAGGCATAAGACTATTTAGAAGACAGCTATAGGACAGATGGTCTCCTGGATGTGTAAGAAGGCCTTTCTATAATTAACAGTGGAGTCATTATATTAAAAAAAATCACTTTTGTAATAATCTTTTGCATATTTTTAGTAATATACTAAAATCTATCAGTTACATTGTAGTATTCATAAAACCACTGAGATCTTACATGTTTTAAGAGTGAAGTAAAAGTCATTAGTTGCAATTTTAATTTAACAAATCTAATTTTATAAATAAGAGTGATTTTTTTTTCTCAGGCTATCATTTTTAATTATGTATTTACATAAATTTGTTAGACGGTTGATGAAATATTAATACCAAAGGCAATTTTCTGTCTGTGAGGAACACTGAGGAAAAACTTTGTTCACAGTACATCTCCAAATCATATCCAATTAAAGTTACACCATTTGTTCAATGTTTCTATAAGCAGCTCAGTGTCAAAAGCACACCTCTTTTTTTTACTCACTGAAGCCACCAGTTCAAGCTCAATCAGGTGAACATTTTAGTCTCAGCTTGACCTCTGCCATTAGACAAGAAGTCTGGTAAATCATCAGCTATTGGTTAAGAAAAGGTCAAGAATAAGCTGCCCAAAAAGCCTGTATTCCTTGTTGTTGGATATAGAGGCTGATCCAAGTACAACCCAAACCAAACAGAGCTTGGAGGAAAGATAAAGGAGAATTTTTTTAAGCTAAAATATTTCCTGAAATGATTTTACAGTGCACAACTACATTCAGAAAGGTAAAGCATAAGTCCATAATGCTTACACGGCAAAACCTGGCCAAACTGAACCACAGACTTTGTGGGTGGTTAATGTTAGCTTTGTTAACATGCACCATCACACACACACACTGCCTCCTTTTAGGACTGCTGTTTTCTACCTGTTGATGCTACCAGGATCAGTGGGGTCAGAGTCTACCAGGATGCGAATGCCTGGTGTGCTCACGCTTCATGAGACACTGTTCTTCCTGTGAGTCCCTGGGGTTATGTCTACCACTCCTCCTGCCCTCCTCCCAATTCAGTTGCCATACTTGGGCACATATGAAGCAGGAGTGGGCAGGACTTGTTTCTCAGTAGCAATCCTAACCTCAGAAGAAAAGCAGGACAAACATAGCAGAGTGAGATAAGGCTATACTGACTGCAAACATGTGCTGAGGCTGTCTGACTTGGAATTTTCCAGACACTTTTTTGGCTAAAATGGGGGGCTGAAGTGTTAAACCATTTTTTCATCCTTTTTGTACAGTTTTTTCCCCCCACAAATTTTAATCAAAATGATCTTATTTATTAAAGAAGCTTTTGTGAATCTGCCATCTGCCAAACACTGGATGGTGATAGATAAAAAAATGTCAATAGTGTTTTCAATTTGCGGAAAAAATAGGTGAGTTCAAGTCCTGCAAATTGAGAACAGGATTGAAATGTCAGTTCTCTTTTTAAGATTGATTAGCAAGCTCTTTGACATCTCCCAAGGGTCTTCCTCTCATTCATAGCTGCTCCTTTTTCCATACATGCAAAAATATGGATGATTCCCACAGATCCTACCATGCTTCCCACAGATGCCCTCCATTTTTTAGACTTAAAAATAATTGAAATGCTATAGTATAAGACAGAGCATGTCCAAACTGTGATGTTGTAGCCAGCTAGAGGTTTAGCCTCCTTAAAATGAATGGAGACTGTGTGGTTTTAAACACCTCCATCATAGACTTAATGGAAATGACAGAGTGCAAGTCAGAAAGAAATTGCACCTGGAGCTCTATGTTTTTTACAGAGGACAGTGTGAGGTGTGTGGCTTAGAGGGCAGAATCAAGCAGGCTGCTTCATGGGGCTCAGGATGGAGTGGCCTCAGGTGCAGTTATTTTTGCTGGATATGTAGCATCCTTACTAACTCCAGCATTCACTTCTGAAAAAAAGCAGGGCCATGTAACACCCTGCCCTGTGCATGCTACCAAGAGCATCAACTTTGGAAGCATGAGAACTAGTAGGACTGTTGCATGTCCAATGTATAATGACCCTTGCAACATTTCTTCCCATTTATCAGTCACTGTGTAACCCTCGACTTGCTCCAACATGTAAAACACTCTTTGAAGGGACCTTATCACCATTTATGCCATAAGATAGTTAGGCAGATAAGTGTTATATAGGCTTTCTCACAAACGGTTACAATCAAAGGCATAATATATTGTGTTTTCGCCCAAAAGGGTAGAAGTTAATAGCTCTGGGTATAGAACCAGAGTGCATTCATGGCTATAACAAAAATACTCATTTCAGTCAGGGAACTTTAATCAATGTTCTATTTTAATTTCTCCTTGTAGAGTTCACCTGAAGAATAATATTGTGACAGGACTAATTCTGGTCATCACAGCTGTCAATGTCTTCATCACTGCCTTCTGGTTTTCTCCTCTTCAGCTGACCCCTGCAGCTACAGGAACCATTGCAGTGTATTAGCAGGACCATTACTATGTGCAAAGTGCTCAAAGGGTGAAAATATATTATAGTAGACTTTTACACAGGATTATAAGGCTTATATCCAAAAACAAATCAAAATAAAACTGACTCTTTTTGGATAGGGAAAATCTTGGTCTTCAAGCAGGCATGTTGCCCCTGCTCAGTTACACTACCTATAATCAAGTAGAAGTCACTAATCTCAAATTAAGTCTCTTTATTTACAAGGCCAATTAATCCCAAAGTAGATTGTTAATCTAGCATGTAAAAGGTATTTCCCTTAATATTTCTAATAATTTAAATGACATTTTTCTTCCTTAGGTTGTTAGGCTAGGCAGTTTGTTTCCTGCACTTCCCTGCTTATTGCTACAATTAATACTATGACTAATCTGATATCTGAACTGTTTTATTCTTTGCTTGTTGGTTGTGATATGTATGAACATAGGTGTTGATACCACCTGAACAGACAAAACTCTTGGAGTAGAGGTGATATCTTTTATATTGCCTCTGCCCCAAGAGTTTTGTCTGCCTATGCCTCTAGACCGACAAGGCTACAGCAAATATCCCTGAAACATGGAAGATATCGTAATTAGCCATTTTGAAAACTTTGCAACAAAAGAAGAAAGAAATCCAGCATCCTGCCTGCCATTGGTCCCCTTGAAATGAACAACTGTCTCCAGCCTGTGTTTGAGCCTAATTTGCATACTTACAGAGCAGGTTTTTTACAAAATAAAAGATACCGAGTATACCCAAGAGGTTTGTCTGCCTATGCCCCTAGACCAACATGTCTCACAATGATACCACTTGCACACTATTTTATACAATTCAAGACTCGGTGCAATACTTTCTGATAGGCCTGAAATGGGCTCAAAATAGTACAATGCTATAAATTCTTATAGTCAATGATATCTTTCCCAACAATTAAACTGCCTGATAAATATTGTTCCTGGGATTTGATTTGTGAAAACACAAACTAATTTATTGAATCATGTGAAGCCTAATGATTTGATTCATTTAGATCCTTGCACTTGAAATCGCTTTGAATGTACATAAAGAATTCATCATAAATGATCTGTGGGTCAAGTGTTAGTTGTTATGGGTGACAGTCCCCTCTGTGCAGTGAGTATAAGTGAGACACATTGTACCAAGGCACTGTGCTGGACCTCTGCCCACTGGTGAATTTTCCTCTGTGAATAATTTGGAACAATTTGAACAAATTCGGCAATCTGTTTGTTCAAAATCCACAAACAAGGAGTTGGTGTAATTTGTCTAAGAAATGGCTTAGTGCGAATTGCTAGCTCCCCTCTAATGATTCAGATGGTAAGAATCCTTTCCTTGAGCATCTTTTCTGCCACAGCTTCATGGATCAACTGCTAAACTTCAGTAATGCTACAGGGATTAAAGCCAATATTTTATATTGTCAGTGTTTTATTTTGCAAGAACAAAAACCTTGAACAATAGCCAAGGCCGCTTCTGACTTTTTTCCCACCAATTAATCCTTTTTCCCCATACACACCATGAGTTACATAGGCTTGATTAGATTGTCCAGCTTTAACTGCAGCAGTCTATTTAGTCTGAAAGCTCCCTCCTGATAAATACTGACTATGAGATCCTACTTTGTAGCACAAAACTTCTGATCTGCACATTGGAAATTGTAGGCGTTTCCTATTTTTAGCTCACCAAAAAGCTGCATCAGAAAATATCTGCAAAAAGTTAAACCCCTCAGAGTCACTTTCTTCATCTTGTTTTCATATTATAGCTGACAGAAAGAAGCAGGAGTTCCCGAAATGGGAATGTATGATTTTGACCCACTACTATTTAAGTGCCATCTCTTCCTCAGTCCTCTTAGTGTCCCCCTGGTGTTCATGTCACAGAACATTTCTGCTGATGCCTTTTGACTGTGTGAGCAAGTGGTCTTGGTTCTCTAAATGCTTCATCTTTTGACATATTTCCTTTGAGGTTCCAAGGTTCTTTTTTCCTGTTGCTTGAAACCTGCACAACAGAAGAATTCCTGACCACAAGATTTACTGAAAACACAAGAAATGGATTTAAAACACAGAAAATGTGTGCTGCTTCTGATGATTTGTCTGAATACAAGGCACACTCAGCACAGTTACAGACAGGAAGAGACATTACATGTGCAAAGGGCAAGTTCTAACTTCTGCAACATTTCCAGTCACAGTCTGGAAAGAATGAACCCTCTCCTGCATCCATACTGTTTTGTAGGTCTTCGTGCCTCAGTCTTGAGCATCATATTCCATGGATTATTCCACCAGTGTCTGTTGAGTCTCTCCACTGTTCTTGGAGACAAGTAATTCAGTGTAGTTTGATGGACTATTTCTTTTAAAAAATCTCACCTCCCTTCATTATAAAACATGAATTATTTACAGGCTACAGGCTTTCCCAATAAGTATGTCTTCTTCTGTGTGTGTAACCTTATAACTTCCTTATTTCTGTGATTAGCAAGGAAGCAGTAACAGGTGAGTGATTCAGCTTGAACTGAATAATAGTTTTAATGGTCATCAGAGGTGCAGTTCCACGTCTAATGCAGCCACTTGACACTGGGGCAGGACCAGCTTCTGTTGCACTGACTACAGCAGCATAATCACCCACCCCTATGGCAATGGCTGCTATTTAGCCCCCTGCCCAAAAGGGGTAGTGCCTGGGGCTATTGCCCCTGCCTTTAAATGAAATAAATACTGAAGATGTTAGCTGTGGGCCAGTCCCTGTGTGGTGTGACTAACACAAGCTGTTCATGCTCTCTTCTGTTCTTCTCCAGTATTAATACTAACTGGTTAGCGGGGAGGACTGTACTCAT